>NC_137783.1:59076559-59509059 GCF_963455305.1 Plecotus auritus | reverse complement strand
GACAGGTCCCACCACAGAGTCGGCTCCGGTGCCACCAGTGCCATCAGGACCTGTCACCAAAGAAGCCAGGACAACATGGGCCGGCTGGCAGGACGCCAGAAGCACTCCTCAGACAGCAAGGGAGCTGTGGTCTCATCCCTTCAGGAATCCAGGAGAAGGCTCTGGGTGGCAGGATTCTCCTTGTTCTTTTGCGTTTTCCATGGGGCTGAGGCTGGGAGAAACAGGGATGGGGGAGGGTGCCGGCTTGGCACTCCCTCATACACTCTTCTCACCCTCACTCTGTTCCTTGGCAGAAGGGGTCTTGTCCTGGCTGCCATCGGGGGGCGCTGGCTTGCCGGCAGGGCCGGGGCTGCTGCTGGTGGCTGGCAGGAGGTTGGCTGACTGCAGGACGGCCTCCGAGTGCTCGCGAGCCTTCATGCGCAGGGCGGCCACACTGGCAGTGCGGTTACTCTGGCAGCCATAGGGAGGGAGGAAGGAGAGCCCCATGGGGTCTGGGACACAGCAAGAGCACAGCGGGCCCCCTGGAAGGAGGAAGCACAAGAGGCTGCCATCACTGTCCATATTCTGTCTCCCAGGACCTGCGGTGGGAGCAAAGGGCTAATTCATACTGTGGTTCTGGACACTCAAGGGCCAGGTCACAAATGCTCAGGCCCCAGAAGCTGCACAACTCTAAGAGATCCAGCGGGTAGTCCAAGGGATTGTCAGAGCATTAGAGACCTGCCCTCACCGACCACCTGTGTACCTGAGGCCAGGATCTGGGCTTCTCTGAGCCTTAACGTCTACGTCTGTAAAATGGAAGGATACCTACCTCACAGGGTCATTATAGGGCCTAATGGTAAAACCCCACAATCCCCAAACTGTGTGCAAAGCACCCTAAGAACTCCAGGGGCCCGCGGTTAGACTTTAAGTGGTGGGAGGCGGGGAAACCCAGCCACCTCTGCCGGATGCCATACAGGCCCCCCAAAGAGGAGCCTTACCCTGAGCACCCCAACTCCTCTCAAAGACATCACATTTTTGTGAAGCTGAATGTTGCTCTCCTTTGCAAGCACCATGCAAAAATCCACGTGGAACATAAAAGGAGGTGTGGCCTCCAGTATGACTCCAAGGTCCCAGAAGCCACAGGGCCCGCTGGGCTCACCCCACTGGGAAGCCAGGGTAGCTGTTTACAAATGAGAGAATATTATTTTTCTTTTAATGTACAAAAACTATTCACCCAGTGGCTACTAAGTTGTTGGGACATAAATACTTACTGAGTTACTTGGGCCTAACCAGTTATGAGCAGAACCTTTGGCTATTTCTTCTGCCGAAGAACATCCTGAGAGTGTGAGACGCTCAGGGCGCTGTGGACTGAGGCTGAGACTCTCTGAAAGGACCGGTTTGGCCAGCACTTAACACAGGCCCCTGTGTGGATGGGGTTTCAGAGCCACTGCCCGGCCCTCTGCACACTCCTTGGGAGGAACCCCCTCTCCACTGGTCGTCCTCGGCCTTGCCTTTATTCAGGGACTGCCCACGGGCACCTGGCACCGTTCTCGGCCTGGTGACTAATCAGCACCTCTGGTGGAGAGGGACATGCAGAGGCCACGTCTCTGATGCCGAGGCAGGGTGGTGAGGGCTGTGGCTACATGAACGGAACACAGTGCTTGGCAGAGACCTGAGTGCGCGAGTCGGAGAGACAGCGTGTGCATGTGCAGAGCCTGACAGCTAGGGGGAAGAGCAGGACAGCCGCCAGGCACGGGGACAGAAGTCTCAGGGCGCTCGGAGTGCCTAAAGCCAGAGGCTGCAGCTGAGGGGGGTGGCAGATGGGTGGTCAGGGGCCACCAAGGCCACTGCCCTGCAGGCCCTGCAGGCTACAGTGAGAGGAAGCCTGGGTGGTTTGAGTAGAGCCTCCAGCTTATCTGCACCAGGGGCCGGGGAGGCTGCTGCAACCCTGCAGTCCCAGCGGGCGGGGAGGTGGCGGGAGGGGCCGGATCCGGGATTTTGCCAAAGGTGAGAGCCTGAGCGGGTTGCTCATGGACTGCCAGAAGGGTAATGGAAAAGGAGTCACAGATGACACCTAGGTTTGGGCCTGAGCATCTGAATGAATGAATGAATGAATGAATGAATGTGCCATTTCTAAGATGGGGACAGCGAGAAAGGTGTTTTGTGGAGGGGGTTGGATATGGAGCATCTGGCCGTGGTCCTATCGGCCATCTGAGTTCCAAGAGGAGAGCTGAGCAGTGCTCAGCGGTGCTGGTACCTCCCCCTCCTTGAGGGCTGCCCATGGGCTGCCAGGCCCCAACACAGGCAGGTGGGGAGGCCGGAGGTGCACAGACCTTGCACCCAGAAGGGGTGGGTAGACTCAGCTGCCAACATGATATAATTTGAGGAACTTTAAGAGCCCCTTGGATAGGTTGAATGGTGGCCCCCATTGTGGTCCTGCAGGAGCAGCGAGCTGAAGCAGCCTCAGCCTGCGGCCAGCAGGGAGGGGCTGCGGAGCCAGACCTCACCAGGAGAGGAGATGGCCTGCCGCGGTCCTGCCAAGGACACTGGGATTCAGTGCCTGTCCCTGAGGCCTGAGGCTGGGGAGCGGGCAGCAAAGCCAGCCCCTCCATTCCTGCCCCACAGGCCCTCGGCCCTTTCTGAAAGTATTCACCAACTGGGGAAAGCAGCATTGCAAAAAGAGTGTTTTGGACCAAAACCCATACTTGTTGAGCTCCGTGAGGCCTTCCAACCCTCGTGTGACGGGCACCACTGCCCTCCTCGCCCCTCTCAGGTGCCGCAGGCCTCCCAGCAGAGGCCCATACGCAGGCGCAGCAGAGCCCTCCCTGAGAGCTGTGGGGACCAGAGCCAACGCCGCCCTGGGCACCACAACCTCCCAACAGCTCCAGGACATAGGCTCTGTCGTGAGCCCCTTTTGCAGATGAGGAGACTGAGTTTAAATACTAAGGGGCCGAGCTGACCTCACACCAGGCAGAAGCCTGCCCTTCACCACAGAGTCCCCGTCTTGAAAGAGGACACAGTCCCCTCCCGCTGTGGGCCTCCTGCAGGTGCGGCCTGGGACTGAGGCCGCCTCCACCCTGGAAGGCTCTCCTCGTGCTCCTGGGGCTGCACCAAGCACCTCCTCAGGGCTCCTGGTTATGCTGCTTCAGAGCCTTGCCTCCAGCTTCACAGACGGGCCTCAAGGGCAGGTGCACTGCCAATCCAGTGCTGCAGGACCTGTTTGTTGTCTGTCTCCCCCACACCCCCCAAAACTTCTGGCCCCCCCATGTTTGGGGGGGGGGGGCGCTGGGCTGAGGCTCAGGCACTGTTCCCAGCAGCGCCTGCATGCCCTGCAGGGGTGTGCCTGTCAATGTGGCTCTGTCCCCAGCACCCAGCACAGTGGGTCAGTCCCAGGGAAGTGTTTGTGGAAGCGGGGAGGGCGGCAGGGAGGGCGCCTGGCCCCAGGGCCTCCTAGTGGGATGGCCTTCAGGAGGCAGCCTGGACAGCATGGCCACCGCCACGGCATAGCAGCCGCTGGTCATTCCCACCCCCTTTCTCCGGACAGGCTTCCTGTGCCAGGCCAGGCACTTCTCCCCTCAAGCACCTGTGGGCCCCTTTCTCTTCCTTCCCATGCCTGATCGGGCAGAAGCAGGCTCATCCTTACCCGACCCACTGCTGCCTCTCATCACCACTCTGGCCGCCCTCAGGGGTGAGCACTGCTCAGCCCGCCCTCTGGGTAAGGACGGTGCCCGGGGAACTGCCAGGTGTGCACAGCGCATTGCAGGGGGACCAGGACCTTGGCTTTCCCGTGGTGCAATAGGAGGAGAAGAGGCAGCAGTCACTTCCTGCCTCTACTTTGACCAATGGGCCGATGCAGCATGCAGCAGATACCAACACACACCACAAGCTCACGTTTAAGGGAATTCTGAGAGCCGGCCCAAAGCCGGGACCCCTGGCGGGCCTCAGCCTGGGGGCCTTTCCAGCCACAGGGTCAGCCCCAAGGCCTGACTGTTCCACTTCTAGGGCTCTCACACAGAGCCACACTGACAGGCACCGTCCACAGGGCGCTGCAGGTGCTGCTGGGAACAGTGCTGGGGCCACAGCCCAGGGGCCCCCTATGGGGGGTGACTGGGGAAGGAGGCTGCCTTCCCCCCACATCTCCTCCCACTGGGAAGAGTGCACGTGTGGAGACACCAAAACATGAAGAAAGCGAGCCAGCTTGGCAGTAGGAATACTGAAGATTTCCTCCTCTGTCTGTGTAGAATTTTTCTCATTTTTCTACAATGAATGTGAACTTTCAATTTCAGAATCCTGACTTTAATTTTAAGTGGATGTTAAAAAGAAGGAAGACTAGAGTTAGACGCCGTCCGCACATGTGAGAAGGGGCTGCAGGGGGCTGGGAGCCAGAGCTCTGAGCTCGGTAGGTGCTGAGGTCACAAGGGAGCCTCCTGGGGCCGTGGGCTGTCAGGGATCTGGGAGGGCTGCTGTCTTCAGGCTCCGCCCTGGGCACCTGGCCCCAGTCAGGCCGCCCAGAAGGGGCCACTCAGCTTGTCTGAGGCTGACTCTTGCTCCAATGTAAGCATCAAAGCGGGAGTGACATGGTCTGAGACTCAATGACTGTGTCACCTGCAGGATCAAGTGCCACCTGGACAAGACAGGGCTCCCTCCCCTGGTCCACAGCCTGCCCCGCTAAGTCACACACCACAGAAGCCACCAATAACCGCACTACTGGCCTGCAGAACCCAGATTCCAGGGCAAGAGAAATAAACTCACTCACAGAACTGAGGCTGCGGGAGAGAGGCGCCCGGGCACACCATCCAGCTCACCCCCACACTGGACAGATGGGGAAACTGAGGACCAGAGAAACCCAACGACCGGGAAACTGGTTAAAAACTGTAAGCGTTATACAGACAGCATAGTGTTATGAGGCCATAAAAAAAGGAAATCTTATTGCCTGTTGCAACATGGATGAACTTCAAGAACAGTGTGCTAAGTCAGTGGTTCTCAACCTTTTTAATGCCACGACCCTTTAATAGAGTTCCTCATGTTGTGGTGACCCCCAACCATAAAATTATTGTTGTTGCTACTTCATAACTGTAATTTTGCTACTGTTATGAATCATAATGTAAATATCTGTGTTTTCTGATGGTCTTAGGCGACCCTGCTAGCGGTTCTCAACCTGTGGGTCACAGATATTTACATTACGATTCATTAACAGTAGCAAAATTACAGTTATGAAGTAGCAACGACAATAATTTTGTGGTTGGGGGTCACCACAACATGAGGAACTGTATTAAAGGGTCGCAGCATTAGGAAGGTTGAGAACCACTGTGCTAAGTGAACTAAGCCAGTCTGAAAATGTCAAATTCTGTGTGATTCCACCTCCAGGCGCTGCCGAGAGTAGGCAGATCACAGAGACAGGAAGTAGAGACGGCTGCGGGGAGGGGAGCAGAGGGCAGTGGGAGCTCTGGTCTGATGGGGAGAGTCTGGGTTCGGGAAGATGACAAAGGTCTGGAGATGGAGGCTGGTGATGGTTGCACAGCAAGAGGCATGTGCTTAACACTGTTGAACGGTACACTTAGAACTGGTTAAGATGGTAAACTTCATCTTATATGTATTTTACCACAATTAAAACTAAAATGAAATAAAATAAATTCTTAAACCTGAACCCAAAGAGAGTACACGTCAAGGTTATCAGAAAGAGGAGGAACACCCAAGGCTGTGAAGACCCCTTTATGGCTCCTCCATGGGTGAAGACTTTGAACATCCTTCACCCCAACAGACCGCCTCACCCCACCGGCTGACACCCTCCACCTGGCCTACCTGCGCAGCTTTGGCTAAGGGAGCATCGCCCGATTTACGTACATCCATGGAGCCCAGCCACTGTCCCAAGACTGCACCGGGACTGCTGGGCAGGCGTTTCTACAGCAGAGCAGTGGACCCACGCAGGCCACCCAAATTCCTTGCATATAGCCCCTCACAGGTGCCACCCTCTTTCCTCATCTACACCCCAAGTCTGATCAGTAGCGCAAGTGTCCACACAGGGGCTGTGCTCACAAGTGAACGGTCACATGGCAGAATGCTGCAAATGAGCTGTGGGCGTCACCTTCTCTTCACCCTGCCCTTCCCTTCTCTGGGTGAAAACACCGACGCGCAGATCAGAGTGTAGACGGCAAGACCGAGGGAGGCCGTCTGCGCAACAGATGAGACCAAAGGCAAACAAGGATACAGCTCTAATGCAATGACACTTATCAAGGAAGCTGTGAGGTCTGACTTCTGCCAATAATCCACAGTACAGGCGAGCGTGGCTCAGCAGCAGAGCATGTGGTCAATATGCCTTCACAGTGAGCTCATTGTGACACCATATGGGTGTGGGTTGCCTTCACAGAGGCAGAACCTGTAGGGAAAAAGGAGGATAAAGTCCTTCTCCCCTAGACCATCCAACTAGAGCAGCCGTGGGCAAACTACGGCCCGCGGGCCGGATCCGGCCCGTTCAGCTGTTCTATCTGGCCCGCGGAGCCGAAAGAGCGGAGGGTTCTCTTGCTCTCCCCTCCGCTCCTTCACCAGCAGCAGTGTTAACATGGCAACGTCGGGAAACACGGCCGCAGCTCCTTCTTCTGAGTGGGTGGATTTATATTCGCCCATTCAGTAGAAGGAACAACCTCTCAATCTTCCAGAGGCTCCTTGTAATGCCCACGGACACGTCCCCCGACATCACCCTGGGAATGTGTAGACACGTTATCGTGGTGATGTAGGGAGACATGCCCCTGGAGAGCACAGTATCAGAGCATTAGCTAAAAAGGAGACCAACAACACTGTTCCCACTGAAGTTGATGTTTTACAGTCCAAAAACCTTTCAACCCAGTCTACATTGTCATCTACATCTACGTCCCGGGCATAATTTGGAAGTTGCACTAAAGAAAATGTTTAATTTACTGTTTACACATTTTGTTCTTTTCTATTTGTTTTAGTTTTAAATTATTTTATTATATTTAAGTTTAATTTGAAAGGCTTTTGTACCTTTCCTTTGTTAGGCAATTTTATTTTGCCTTTGCCATCTTCAATATAAGGTATGTTATTGTGCTATGATTCCTCCATTTTTTGAAGTTTCAAATTATAATAATTAGTGTTTACATTCTTCTTGTTAAAATGTTTGAAATGAATAAAACTATTGAAATAAAAAAAAAAAGACCATACCCTTTTATGTAATGATGTTTACTTTGAATTTATATTAGTTCACACAAACACTCCATCCATGCTTTTGTTCCGGCCCTCCGGTCCAGTTTAAGAATCCATTGTGGCCCCCGAGTCAAAAAGTTTGCCCACCCCTGGGCTAGAGAGTGGGAGGGGAGAGGGAAGAAAGGAGGGGAAAGCGAAGAAGGAAGGGAGATGGGTGAGAAGTGAAAGAAGTGGGACAATTTTGCTGGGTTGACCCCGGGGGCACAGTGGAGGTGAGGTAACTGCTTCCAACTCTCTCTCTAGGTGTGGAGGGTGGAATAGAAGCAAAGACGGAAGGGAGAGGAAGAGGGTTTTTTTTTTCTTTTCCATCTGCATGCCATGCATGCAAAGCGGGCGCTCTGGGCGTGCTGGTTCTGGTCATGACACCCCGAAGCCCCCTTGACAGATGTTGTAGAGAAACGGTGCACAGTATGGGCTGCAGTGGACATGTTTCTAAATCTCTTTCAACAAAGAAAACGAGTTTCAGAATGCAATGTGAATTACAAAGCTGAGTTTTCTTCAACTTTAACTTACAGTTTCAGAATTTCAATGCTTACAATCAGATATAAAGTGTCCAACAACCAGCATCTCTCTTAACTCCTATAAACATTTCTTAACAAAGAAAAAAATTATTTCCACAAATAAGATCTTTATAAAACTAACTCTTGTTTTCTCCATAATCTCACGGCACCAATAGCATCAGCAGATGTGTCCGTCTCCTGCACAGACAACTTCATCAGCCTGGACGCCACAGAAACCCAGAGTCACACGTGAAGCTTTGTCCTCTGCGGTACCCAGGGCAGCAAAGGAAAACCCAGACCCCAAACGCATGTCCTTTGCCCATGTACAGCACGCCCAGGGCCTCACCAAGAGCTTGAAGATTCTTCCAAGTGCACTTCCAACATTTCGCTTGATTGACGAGACTGCCACAAACTAGAGAGCAATGTGGCTGCCAATGGCAGACATACTGATGGGCAACACTGAGAAAATAGACAAAAATTTATAAGACAGCCAAGAAGCTCAAAATGCACAGTAACCCAGGGCCATTCAGCAGAAGGCAAGCAAGCAGTGCCCTGAAGGATGGCCTGAGGTCACGGCTGGCCAAGCAGGAGCCAGCACAGAGGCGATGTTTGGAGGGGCCTTGAGACCACGCCGCCGCAGCTGTCAGCGTTGGACACAGAGTCAGCCCAAAGAGGGAGGGGCTCGGGCTCTCTTTGTATTACATCAGGGAGGTGACGAAGACACTTTAGAAACTGGTGACTCCAAAACCAAGTCGCCCTTATCAAAGCCTATAGACAGATGCCGTCTGGGGCCCAAGAGCCAAGGCAGAAGGAACGGGTGTGAACTTTGGCTGCGGGCCCCACCGCTCACAGTCCTGGGCTGCTCTCCATCTGTCCCAGCATGGCTTCCTCACCTGAGAGAAATTCTACAAAGCACCCAGTACTAAGTCCTCCAACAGTTACTATTTCCATAACCCATGCAAAGTAAAGGGCTTTCTAAGTCACAATTCACAGCGTGTTCCAATTACCTATTCGTTTCCACGATCAGCTGAAGAACTCAGATGTTCTGAGCTTCCCCCACCTGCCCCCATAACCCCCAGGCTGAGCCGTGAGACCTGCCTCAAGGTGTGTCCCCAGCACCGCGCCTCCCCGGGGTGCCAGCACAGCCCCCACATGTTCCCCGGCTCCATGGGTCCTCGGTGAACCTGTCCTGTCTGACCCAAAAGGAGAATAACTTACTCTGCCAACAGACTCTTGAGGGGTAAGCCAAACAAACTCTTAAGTTTCACCTTTTAATTACTAGATTTCCAGATCAGGGCTGTAGTTTGTTGTTGCTGCTGCTGCTGTTGTTTTAAGCAATAAAAAAGCTATAATCATGAATGAGCTGAAATTTAAATTAGCTACAAAGAAAATTCCCAGAGTGGCACAAGGCAACAAAAAGCAGAGTAACCTGACACCAAGTAGCAGTCACGGTAAGGGACACACTGAAGCTATGACAACGTTACATTCTAGGAGGATATTTAGTGCCATGAAAAAATAATAATAATAAATTAAGTTTAAAAAGTGGTTCAGAAACAGTAAATTAATATCCCCTTTTGGTACATGTATACATGTATACATACCCATGAATACATAATACATATACACATAGTATATATGGGTATACATATATGTATGGCCATGTACCACATCCATAGGGGATCATAGGTGTATTTGTACATATATAAACTTATTTAGAAATAGAAAATATTTATAAATTTCAACTTTTTAATTTAAAATTTTAGAATTTCCAAATAAGTTATAAAATACATAAATTTATTAGAGATAGATGGGAAGAAAACAAATGTAAACATACCAAATATTCATAGTGGTTGATTCTGAGTACTAAGTTATGAATGATATTTATATTTTCCTTTGTGTTTTATTGTATTTTCCACTCTTTCTAAACTAACCAGATATTACCCTCATTTAAATGGTGTCTTTTCCATGACTGGTGGTCCTGTCTCCTTTCCTTTGGATGATGGGACAGACGCACTCCTTGAGAGCAGCGTCCCGAGGAGGCGGCAGGGACTGAAGACTGTCTGAGCCTCCATGCCTGTAGAGGCCTCCGCCTCTGCTAGCATTGTTGGCGGGCTCACCGTGCAAAATCCACCAGCAACGTTCGGCCCACTTTCCATTCTGTGGGTTTGAAGTCAGTGAATCCGTTTGCATGGGATGCAACCATCCCACAGCTGGTGGCGCCCCCAGAAGGCCACACCTCCTTCCAGCCCCGCCAATCTGCCCTCACCACGGTCCTGAGAGCCACTGGCCACTGACTGCAGCCTGAGCGCTGTTTTGTTTGGAGAACATAATACCTCCTGGACACTAAATTAAAACATACAATTAGATTTCCATTAAGCTACAGCAAATTCTGCTGAATTGATCCAATCAGCCTACATTCCTCTATGACATCATGCTTTAAAGGCTTGGCCTGAACATAAATACTTAATGTAATAAATACAGTCTGAAATATTTGATATCCTTGGCAGTTTAATTGATCTATACAGAGACTGACAGAAAAAAATTAAGTTAGTTCTGTCTCGTCTCTGCCGATGGCACGTCCTCGGCGCAGGGGCCCGTGAGCTGCCAGCCTGGTCATGGCGGGTCCCGCACACTGGCTTCCAGCTGAGCGTCCAGGCTGAGGGGACAGAACTGAGCAAGGAAGCGGGTGCGTGGGCTTACGAGATGTTTACCACAGATTCTGCAGCTCACGTGTTTACTTTATAGTAAAACAAATAAACAAATAAGCATTTTGTGAGTCATAATACTGGTTATTTATAGTCCACAAGGAGCATTTGAATGGGAATGTTGGTTCAACAGCCTACAGTATTTAAGCATAGATTTTTAGATGCTGTGGCTAAGTGTGCTCACTGATAATCAAACCACAACAAGGTCAAATTCACATCCAGGCGGCTTCTACCGTGGAACCCCTGAAGCACCGTTGTCTCTGTGGGATGGTTTTTATTGCCCTTTTTCCAGGAGTTTATTGTGTGTCCACCTCACCTCCCAACCTTGCTGCCAGTGCCCTGTGCCCATCCTCACCCTGCACACCTGATCCCAAAACTAAAGCGTCCCATTTGGGGCAGAGTAAACACTAGAAAGGGAGGGAGAGCTGTCTTTCCTGACCAAGTTGGCATGTTTTACTTCCTCAAAATGCCCTTTCCCAGGTTCTCAGCTTCCTCAATATCCCACGGTAAGGAAAATTGTAGTCCTTACAAAATTACCCAATCTGCTTAATGCCAACCCCCCCCCCCCATTAATTTGGCAGGTTAGTCTGGTGACTTGAGCTAAGCCCCGCCCTGTCTCTATTCCAGGTGTCACTCTACACCCCCTGTCCCCCACCTGCTCATGCGCTCAGCAAACTCCTTGACAGGAGTGGGCTCACCAGCCATTCCCTTCGCTGTGATACAGTCTCAAGGCCAGCGCCAGGCTCCCATTTCAGCTTGGATATCTCCAAAGGGCAAACAAACAATGACCCAGATCCAAGGACGCGGGCACAGCCTGAGGAGCCGCAGGGACATGCATCCCAGGCAGGGCAGCACCAGGTAGCACTGCCCACTCCTTCCAGCAGCAGCCAGACTCTGGATGGGCAGCGGCTTCTCCTGCCCCTGGGCACAGGCCAGAGCCTCCACTCAGCTCCCTGCACTCCAGGCCCCATTGATTAACAGGAAGGGCAAACCCATCAGCACCCATAGGAAATGGCTTCTGGAAAGTGAGCTGCAGTTTTCAAAGCCAGAGAATGACAGCAGGTGCCTGTAAAAGGAACAGAATCAATACAGGGTGAGGGGGCTACAGGGCGGGACACCTGGGTCTCTGACTTGTCCTACCTCTGACAGACACACAGTGTGACCTGGGAGGTCCTGTCCCTTCTCCGGGCCTCAGTGACCCCCACTGGATCCAGAAAAAGCAGGGGTTACGCATCGAAGAGATGCCTTACGGCTCTTCCGTCTCCACCCCAGTCTTCCTGACATCAGCCAGGCTTGGAGGGGCTAGGGCTGACCCAGCTGCTTTGCTTGTCAGCCAGAGCCTGACCGGGTCCCTAGCGAGCTCTAGGCCTCACCACAGTCCTGCCAACCACCGCCAGCACCTACTGGACCCTAGGATGTGCCAGGCGCGTACACACTCCACCGACCACAGGCACTACCGGGGAGGGTCATCACGAGCCTCATGTCACAGGCAAGGAGACGGGGTCTGCTCTAAGTTGAACCTATAGCAAGAAGAAAGCTTGGGCCGTGGCTGGTCTGACTCCAGAGCCTGGGCCCACCCCAAGGACACGCCATACCCCTCTCCCAGGAGCATGGCTCCATCCAACCTTCCTCAACCTACCAGCCCTGCCAGCCTCATGCCTTTGCTCTCCTCCTTGCCCAGAGTGCCGTGCCCACTGGACAAGGCCTGCACTTCCTTGAAGCCCAACTCAAGCATCTCCATGAAAGCCTTCCCCATTCCCACAGAGAAAGCGCTCCTCCTCCCCGGGGTCCCCGCAGCCTGCGTGTCCTCCTTGGCCTCTAGAGAGCAGGTGACTATGCCACATGACATGGCATTCTTTATTGATCTATTTGTTTCTCCATGCCCATCCCCAGCCTGCAAGCCCCTTAGGTAGGGTTGTGTCTCATTTACTACCAGATGCTCAGCCTCTGGATCAGAGTCTGGCAAAGTGGGGTTCTCGGTGGGTGCTGGGAAGAACAGGAGGCCCCAGTAGTTCCGGGGTCCAGGAGGTGGCCAGGGTGCTAGACCTAGAGTCTCCTAAGTGAGGCCAGTCTCCCAGGCCTACAGCAGCATGACCTTCTTTCCTTCTTTACCCAAATCCCACTACCTTTTACTCTGCACCAAACTCTGTGTTAGGGGCAGAGGTGAGTCAGGCATTGCCAGTTCCCTGAAAGTACTTTATGGTCAGGATTGGGATGTAAGGTAGGTTCAACCACATGTACTAGATCCATGTCATGAACCCCGAGTATCCTTAATACGTGTGCCAGTTAGTCTCCAAAGAGGGCCTTCCATGGACCATCCCCCGTATTCACACACATGTGCAGTCCCCTCCACTTGAGTCTGGGCTGGTTCTGTGATCGATTTAATCAACAGAATGCAGCAGAAGCAGCAGGGTTCTGAATGTGAGCCTTAAGGAGGCCTCGCACCTTCTGCTCTTATACTCTTGGAGCCCCGACACCATCTAACCCCTCCCCATAGGCCTGTTGTGCGGGGAGAGAGGGCTCCCAGCCTCCCAGCATCCCTGCCAAGGCACCAGAAACAGAAGCAATTCCATCTCCTATGCACCAGCCCCAGCCGCCATCTGACTGCACCTCCACCTTCACGAGACCCCGGGCAAAGCAGCGGCACAACTGCCCAGCTGAACGCAGCCAGTCCTCTTGTCAGCAGAGATAACAAGCCAGCTGGGCAGGTCTGCTGCTGCTTCACATTAAGTTTTAGGGTAAAGCAAAGCAATACCGAAAGCTGGAGTGGAGACTTTTAAAAAATGTATGTCACAATTTCCTCATGATCACAGATGCAAAACCCTTACACAAAATATTAGCAAACCAAAATCCAACTATCTATAAAAATGCTAACTTGTCACATCTAATTAGGTTTATTCCAAGAATTCACAGGTGGTTTAACATGTAAAAAAATCAATCAATGTAATTTACTCTATTAATATATAGAGAAAGAAAAACCATGTGATCATCTCAACAGCAGCAGAAAAGTATTTTATGAAATTCAACATCCATTCATATTCATGATTTTTTAAAAATAATAATGAAACAAAGACTCTTAGAAAACTCGGGCAATAAGAAAATATCTTCAGTTGATACTCGGACTCTAAAAAAATAAACACAATTGGGAAACCCTGAGAATTCTCCCAGGAGATCAAGAAGAAGGCAAGAGTTAGTCACAAAGACACATACTGTCTGATTCCATTCATATGAAATGCCCACAATCTATAGAGACATAAGGACTGTGGCTACCTGGTCAGGGAGGCACTGCTAACAGCACGGGGAAATGAAAACGTTCCAGAGCTGATTGGAGTGACCATTGCACAGCTCACTAGACGTCCTAAAAATCACCGAGTTACACACGTTAATGGGTGAATTGTATGTTATGTGAATTACATCTCAATGAGACTTTATAAAACATTGAATAAAGCAAAGATGACTGTTACCGCCACTTCCATCAACACTGTCCTAGAGGTTCGGCAGGCACAGTCAGACAAGAAGGAAAATCTAAACACTCTGTCTTTAGAGACCATCTGATCTTGTACATAGAATATAATAAAGAATCTATAACTAACCCTAATTATATAGATAAGTCTCACAAACATATGCTGAGCCAAAGAGGCCAGATATGAAATATACATACTGTATATTATATGCATATTACATACATATTACATATGTAATATGTCAAGGCTAAACAATAGTGTTTCAAAAAGCCTGCTTAGGAGGTTGGCAAAGCTCTATTACCATAAAAGTCAGCAAAGGGTTTCATTTAGGGGAAGGAAGGTGATACGAGTAGAAAGGGGTGCAGGGATTCAGGGGTTTCGGGGTACAGGCAAAGTCCCCGAGGGTGGTTACTAGGTGCTTAAAATCATTCATTCACTAATCCTTCCTTAATCATTAATCGTGTTCTATGAAATGTTTCTAATGACTATTATATTTCACAATACAACAATTTTTACAAATTGTGCTTTTTACAAAATCACAACACAAAAGGAAAGCGATTAACGAGGAATGGGGGTGTGGAGTGCTTTCAGGGCTCAGCAGAGGCTAGCCTTGGAGGGTGAATGCTGATTGGCCGATAAAGCCCTCACAGTCTCAGAACCCAGACACGTTACCCAGGCCTGGAGGCCAAGGCCAGTGTCACAAAGGGAGGGCATGTTCTTGGCTAACAAAGGGGCCTTGCTCTCAGGTAGGCCATGGCCAGACTCTTGTCCACACACATCCCTCAGTCCCTCAGCCTCCAAGGCCCGGACTGGCCGAGCTCAGCCATGTAGGGCAGGTATGGCCAGAATGCCAAGTGCCTCCAGGCTCCTCCCAGCCCAGCCCTCATTTGGGACAGCTGGAGCCGCCTCCCCTTCCCTGGAGGGGCAGGGGGAGGGGGAGAGGGGAGAACAAGGAGGGGTCAGGCCTTCGTCTCTTGCTCTGCAGCTGCTGTTACCTCGGGCCTAACTCCAGGGAGCCACACCAGGGACAGGATGCCCTCATATGCCCAACTGGCCCAGCAGGCTGCCCACCCCCTCCTTCCTGCTCTGCTTTGGGAAAGTCCGCGGTGAGGCCTCCGCCCAGCTCCAGAGAGGAGCTGTGACCCTGCATTTGAGCACGGACTGAGCTCTGAGAGCTCTCCACTGGCTTGCAATTAGTGTCCACCTCACACCCAGCTCTCCGACTCCCAGGTTCGAGGCGCTGGACTAAGTGCACGGGGAGCAGGCCCCGCTGCCTGTGGCTCTCCCGCCCCCACACACCGCCATCCTGTGGCCGGTACTTCCCCTGAACAAACCCCAGCACCTCCCTTGGCCATTAACAACCTCCTCTGCACTAATGAATTGTGAACACAAGGCTGGCCATGAAGTCAGCCAGGAAAATTCTTTGCGTTGCTGAGGCTTTTTGTCTGGACCCCATTATTGTCATGCAAACCCTCCCGGCAGGGGACCAGTCCTGCTGCCTTTTATGTGAGTCTCCCTGGCACACCCCCTCACTGAGCACACTAGCTGCACCCTAGCCAGGCCAGTCCTCCTATCCACCCCAGAGTGCACAGCCCACTGCTGCCTGGAAAGCCAGGGAGAGAATGGGTGCCTGGCCAGGAGTCCCACCAGGGGCGGGAAGGAACACCCACCACTGCAAACATTGGAACAATGGGGCTGTAAAAAAAAGGTGATGTCAGCTGCAATGAAGTTCAGAGAAATGGGAGACGTTTGGGAGAAGCAGACATTTCATCGGGTCCTTTGAAGGTGAGTGGGATCCCATAACTTGGCAGCGAGAGCGGAGGAACCTGGCTGAGTGCTCATGCAGCACCGCGCATGTGCCACACCTGCCCTAAGCTGTTCTAACTCCTGCTCCTCACTCAGCCCTCCGAGTCCAGTCCCATGACCATCAGAAGAGGAAGCAGAGGTAGAGAGAGCCAGTACCTTACTCAGGCATACGTGGCTAGAGGATGAAGGAGGATTCACACAGGCAGGCCACCCAGTCCTTGCCCGACCACTGCTAGTGGGCCACTGGATGATGAAAGGGTAATTGAAGGAGGAAGCCCCCACAAATGCCTCGCTTTCTGTTGCCCCGCTCTGTCCCCAGTAGGCAGATTCCTGGCCTGACGTAGCAGCTGCCCACTTCCTGATGGGGCAGCCTGATGCCCATCTGGGAGCCTGTGCAGCAGAGCATGGAGGCTAGTCTGCCACCCCTCCCCATGTGGGCACACTCTGCTTGACCAGCCACCCCAGAAGGGCCATGGCCTCCTGTTCATCAAGAGTGCCAACCCCACCCCCTGCCCTTCTCTGTGGCCCCAGCAGCCCTGCTGACCTATGCAGACACCTCCGTTGGCACACAGGCGGCCACACCAGCACAGAGACTGTGCACTGCATCTCAGACAGAGCACAGCCCCGCACGCAGTCACAGTGCCTGGCCATGTCTCTGTCTTTGCCCGCCGGCTTGAGGCAGAGCACTGAGTGGAGCTGTGGCATGTGCTGGGCATTTCTAAGCTGGGCGGATTGTCCAAGTACAGGATAATTCCCAGGCCGATCTTGGTTTCCCCAGCTCTCCAGTTGCTGCCAAACCTCAGGCCTCTACTCACAACAGGTATCTTCAAGGAATCAAAATCAGTCTCTCTAGTTTGTAAGAAACCATGGTTCAGTTCGTCGCTGCTGACTGCTCAGTGTATGCAATTCTCAGCAAAGTGGCTGCTGCCTTCACCTTTTCTGGGCCACTTTCCCCCGAGACCTAAACACTAAAAGGCAGAGCCCAGGTCCCTGGCACATTCTGGGCCAAGGTCAGGAGCTGAGTTGACAGGGCCCAACCTGCCCGCCCACTCACGGGGGAGGCAGGGCTTGGCATCACCATGCAGCAGCTCTGCGCTCAGAGGCCAGGAACCCCAGGCAGCATCAGCACCGAGCTGCCCTGCCTGCTCAGGAGCTGACAGCCAGTATTCCAAAGGCACCCCTCTTTCAGAGCCCATTCAAGGCCAAATAATTTCTAGGCAAGTGAATTTGAGTTCCCATAAAATGCTAAAGGACCCAGCGGCCTCCCAGTCACTGCTCACAGCACCTCTGAGCACTGCACCTGGGTGACGCCTAGCTGTCTGCAGACACTTTTGGAGGCTCTCAGCACGTCCAGGGCAGGGACCTCACACCTGTCACTCAGTGCCCAGAGCCTAAAAGCCAGAACCCCAGCGCAGAGCCCTTCAACTTGTAACTACACAGAACCCTCACCAGGCCGGGTCCTCGAGCCGAGGACAGGCCTTCAGCCTCAGAGAGCAGCACCCAGAGGGAGGCCAGGTGCGGCCAGGCCTGGAGGCCTTCCCAGGACACTTGCTGTCTTCAGTCCAGGACTAGGTGGCCCACTAGGATCCCTCAGCCCGAGGAAGGAGACAGCAATGGTTTGGTTCTGGGAGCTGAAACTCACTTTGATGTCTTTCTTCTTCTGTCATTTGCAAGCTGCTCGGGCCTGGAGCAGCGGATTGGAATCTCTGCTGGGAGGGCTGTGGTGCTCAGCTCACACTGGCCCGGCCCCTGGCAGTCCCGGGAGCCTCAGAGCCGTAGACTCAGAGCTTCCTCACTTGCTGGGGAGAAGCAGGGTGGGGTTCCACGCCCCTACTGGCAGCACCCAGGAGAGGAGGGAATGAATGACTGGTGTGGGGGAAAGTAGAGTAGCCAGACCACAGAGGGAGACTGGCTGAATAAGTAACTTTGCCTTCCTGAGCCTCAGCTTCTCATTTGTAAAAGAACAATGGGCTTGGAAGCCCAGAAGGGTGCCTCTCGCACCATCTGCAGAGAGGTCCTTCAGCTGCTAGGGCCGCCTCCTCCTCCAGCTGCTAAGGCCTCCCCCTCGGTGCCCAGCAGCCCCTGGGATGCTCAGGCCCAGAGACAGAGAGCTTGGTTCAGCCACCTGAGAGGACAGTTAAGGTGAGGAAGGCTGGTTACAGCCCAGAGATCCCTGGCACTGAGCCAGGCCCTAGAAACTTGGGGTTGGTGGTCTCTTGGGCCCCATTTGGGCTATGAACTTGATTTCTGTAGCTTGGGGAAGTGAGAAGATGTGGCTGCAAGGTCAGAAAGACATCCTGGCCCCAGCCCCTCTTACCCATGCTCCCCAAAACCACTGAGCGTTAACTGCAGGGGTGCTTCAAACCTGACTGGCAGGTACACACTTCTCCTCAGGGCCGAGGGGGAGGCTGGGTCCCCAAGCTCATCTCCAGGGACTGCCGGGCCTGACGCGGGCTGTGCTGAGCAGCAGCCCCAGAGGCAGCCTTGGGACTCCCAGCTCAGAGCAGCCCTTCTGGAGGCCACCCTGGGGTCGGCCTTACAGAATGCAGCACCAACCAGCAGCAGCCATGCTCCCAGAGCCACCTGTGACCCCAGGCCCTCACTGATGGTCGTCACAGCACCCCCTACGAAGGCAGAACTGAACTCAAGACCACTCGGCCAGCCGAGCACAGAAGCCGTTTTTCAGTGATGCTGGTTTTCCTCCCTCCCAACAGGGCTTAGCCAACCAGAGGTCAGGCCAGTGCTGAGAGGGTCAGGGATGTTGCGGGGGGGGGGGGGGGGGGGGGCGGGAGGGCAGGCGGAGGAGGAGCTACTATGCGGGAGGACACACGGGAGAAGGAAGCAGAAAGCAGAGAGTGGGCGGGTGGGAGAAAACACCCTCACGAATGAGCAGCAGCCACAGGCCATCCGACCCAGGGTGTGCCAGTTTGGCCCCAAAGACTTGGAGGCAACATGTGAAAGATGGAAAGACTCAAATAAAACTCCAGATTTCCGGCTGATACCCAAGTCCCACTGGTAATCTCCCTCTGGTCTGACTCCACCCTGTGGCACCCTGTCAGCCTACTGTGTCCTGTGAATGTGCCCCAAGGATGCTCTTGGGGGCTCTATGTGGCCTCCGAGTACCAGTCACAGTCGCTGCAGGAAGTGCTAGGGGGTGAGAGGCGCAAGCTAGTTTGGCACTGAGCCTCATCCCCTCTGCCCAGTTCCCTGACCGCCCAGAGGTGGCTCCAGGCTTTGGGGTTCCACCTCTGACAGTGGAAAGTCCAAACCCAGGAGCATGGCATTCGGGCCTTCCAGCTTAGGCCCCTGCCAAGCACCTCCTATGCCTGGACACTCTCCCGTGGGCACCCAATACCAGCCATTCTCCAGAAAAGCCTGGTTTTCCACCCCCAACACACCTCCCTCCCGCCCAGCATCTTTGCACGTGCTATTATTCCCTATCCCAGAATGCCCAGAGGCTCCATCATGCCCTCCTTCATCCCCCAGAGTCTAACAAAGAACCAGCTGGGGACACCTGGGGGAGCTGTCCCACCCCTATTATCAGGAAGAAGCCTAGAGTTGCCCCAGCACCCCTACCTCCCAGACCTCTGTGACAGGAGAGGCCTCAGGGGAACACTAACACGGACCCCCCCACACCCTCTCTGGGCTCAGCCCTGCTCCTGGCGCACAGCAGCCTGACCCATTACAGGAGGAGGAGGTTTGGGGCCCACTCATCCAGCGGGGAGTGCCCAGAAATTCCCGAGGGATAGCCCACAAGGGTTCCTCTCTCTGGACCTGACAGAAAATCCGAGTGGCTTCCATCCTCAGACAATAGCAGCCACTGATAAGACAGCAAATCTGACAGTGAGAGCCTCAGCCAGCAGGAGTTCCTGGGGCAGCAGGTAGCAGGCTCCACGGACGGACGGACGTACACAGACGTACACAGAGGGCCTGTAAGCTGGGGTGATTGCCCCTCCCAGGCCTCGCCTAGGATGTGACCAGGAGAATCTATGAGCACAGAGCACTCACTTTTGAAACAAGCACCCCTCAGACAAGCCCTGTCAGACGCAGTGATCCTGAAACAGCCACCTAGTCCTCAGGCCACATGGAACACAAACGAGATGGCGTGTGGAAACAGACCCTGAGTGACTGACAGGAGAGCAGGAGCTGTAGCAGCCCAGGCGCAAGTATGAGCTCGTGGAGAAAGCAGGTGGGTCGACCGTCACCAAGCTCACAACCAGCAGAGCCAAACTCACCTTTCAGGGACGCGACATGGGACAGGGCCTGGGCATAAGTGGCTGTGTTCAGCAGGGTCCCCGGCAGGCAGGAGGGAAAGAAAGGTCCTGTGGGAGCCACAGTTCGCCCCAGGCTGGCAGAGAAAGAAAATCAATGAGCTCCAGACCCTGTGCGCCCACCCAGCAGCCCGCAGGTCCAAGGGTCCCACCAGCCTCACCTCTGCTGAGCCTCCAGGGCCTCCTTCTTGCTCCGGGCCTGGTCCCCAGGGGATGGGGAATTGACATTTCTCACCGGTGGTGACATCACCTCTGCCATGGAGTCCTTGGCTCCTGGCTCCTGGTCAGAGGACCCTCTCTCTGTTTTCCTCCATTTGGCCCTTCGGTTCTGGAACCAAACCTAAATCCCCGATAGAAAAGCACACCCAGCAGAGGCAGAAGGTCAGACACAAGCACAACGCCTGGCCGCCGTGCCCAGCACTCCTGGCCCACCTGCGGCAGCAGGCGTGTGAGGCACACTCCCCTCGCCTCAAGATCATCGGCCAAAGCAGTGCCCTGAACTGCAGCCACAGACCTACAACAGTCAGAAGGTCAGTGGAGAGGGCATGACGAGCATCCCTTAATGAGTGTGAAATCACATAAAGTATCCAAATGCATGCCCAGAGCAAAGGTGAAGTGTTGTTTTGAGGGAATTCTCAATGTATGTGAGTACATTTTTTTTATGTGAAATTATTTCCTGAAGAGGTGGTTATCATGAAGCCATTTATAAAGCACTGCCTGGGGTTTTCTCGTCAAATATACCCATTCGCACTTCCAGCAGGTTGCCCTGAGCACCTGAGTGTCTGGCCTCACACATGTGATGATCCATGAAATCGCCTCTTGCACATCATGACAAGTGTGTGAGAAGCGGCCCAGTGTACCCACTGGACACGCTGACTCCGGAGTCCCTTCTGGTTTAGAACTCTGAACCCTGGCATCTTGTCCAGAGTCCACTGCAGTCTATGAGGAGGCAGTCCCACCGTCTCCACTTCACAGATGAGAAAACTAAGCACTGAGGTCAGTTAGCTTGCTCAAGGTCGTTCAGGGGGTAAGCAGCAAATCCACAACTTGAAACCCAGTGGCTTGGCCACGGGCCATGATCCAGATTGGGGTAATAATAGTGGCCACCCCAGCGTTATTAGGAGACAACAGATGCACAAAACACTGGGCTCGGATCACTGGGTCAGCATTAGCTGGTGTTACCATCTCTGCCATCCTCAGGCTGGGAGGCAGGGAATAATGATTCACCTGCTCTAAGGACCTCCTTAGAGGGGGGTGTGGAATCCTTTCAGCCTTGGAAACGAAGGCTGCATGCATAGGAGAGCCTCATGGCAGCAGGCTCCCCGGCCAAGGTGTTTCCAGAGGTCAGTGAGACCCTGCTGCTCTTCACTCCTTCCTGCAAAACCTCTATCCCTTCTCAAGGGGACAATTCCTGGCTTAAAAAACAAGGCTTGGTCACACCTCCCTCCTGTTCCCAGGGCGTCCTCTCCTCCTGCCGGCTGCCTGGCCCTGGTCCGGAGGCTGAGCCCTGCCAGCCCACTCCGCCTTCAAATTTCATCCTCCTTTATCGGTCTTGTTTTCTCTCTTTTTAAATCTAGTTGGCTTTTAATTGCACATATCAGCAACCGTTGAATAATGATTTTATCTATATTCTAAATTTAGGGCAGTTAAATGCAAAGCAAAATGCAGACACTTTCTTGCGTCTTAATTGAATGAAGGTCACAGCTATGACAACATTTAATTGAGCTATTTTTCATTATCATATTTTAATGACTTTGCACTGACAGTTCGCCTGCTTCTGAGGAAAGAGCATGATGGAGTCGTTTATTTCCCTATTTAGTTATTGTTTGACAACATCAGCTTCGATTAAGACCCTGCTTTATAGAACATTAATCATATTTGAATGAGCAAGCAGTGTAAATGTAAACACATCTCCCTTCCCTCGCCCAGGCCTGGGGCCGGTGTCCCCACACGGAGCTCAGAAACAAATGCTTCACAGCCATTGTCTGTTTGCATAATAGCCAACAACAGCCTCAACAACAATTCCCAGCCTTAATTGTCACCACCCCTATCTCACCCTTGCACCTTTCAGGGAGAAGTTATGATCTTCCACTTCTGAATGCTCAATAATTGTGTCATTTATCTCAATTTGCAGTGCGGTCTTTAGGCAGCTATTGGCAAGCTGGCATTAGAGAAAGAAAGGAGAGACTGCATCCTGGCCAAAGGAGATTTTCATTTCCAAATAATAATCAGTTTAATTTGCCCACATATGACCAATGATTCATGTTCAGATTTAATCATCAGGATCACATAATCTGATTATAGGGGAAATAATTTGTTTACAACCCCCAATTTACTGCTCAGAATTCCATTATCTCTCTTCAGCCATTGGTTTTTAAGAGATACTAACATGACCCAGGGGAACCAAAAGCAAACTATTATATTTCCTACAATTAGATCTTTGCATAGTCTTAACCCCAAGCCCCAACATAAAAAAAAAAGAACAGAAACAGCATGGAGGAACCCCCATAAATAAAATGAATATATAATTGTGCTCAAAGACTAGCTGGCCTGGAGAGGCAGCGCTGTGCGTGTGCCCCCTTGTGCGCAGCACATCTGCTGGGCTCGGCGGGTCTGTGCACTTAAACATAACCGCCGTGTGGCTTCTAAAAAGAACGCCTGCTTTGAGCCGGTCACTGCAGGCCACACTCATCTCTCAGCAGCCCTTTTGCTGCTGCCCTCTAAAGATTTTTAAATTGCACACGTTCTTTGGATTCACTTCCCTAAAAGAGTCCGCGTGCCGGGGAAAAGTTGGCCATAATGCAATTTCTGGAAAGCAGATCCTAACCCTGTTCCCATCTGAAAACACGGTTCTCTGCAATTGACCGGCCTTCGCCCAGAGTGGTCAGAGCTGCTTTGAGAATAGCATCTCAGCTCTTTTTTTTTTTCCAAAGCAAGGAAATGGATGTGCATTGATGTAATTTAGTACCTTAGAGACGCGGACAAATTAGTGTAGAACATTATCACTAGTTAATTATGAATGACCGATTAATCAACCTAATCTAATATTCCACATTATGTTGATGTTATTAAAGTGCATCATGAAAATGACAGATAGTCTTCATTTGCTTTCTTTGGCCAAATGTGCACTCTGCAGTCATGATGTCAAAAAAAAAAGTTTGCCAGTTTTAATATTAGGGAGTTAAATAATTGAACAGAAGGCTCACCTGCACTCTGGCTTCTGTGAGGTTTATTTTCATGGCCAGCTCTTCTCTGGTGAATACATCGGGGTAGTGGGTCTGGGCGAAAACTGCCTCCAGAGCTTCCAGCTGGTAAAAGGAAGAACTATTTACTGATGAGAGGTTGTGGCTAGGTGAGAGGAAGCAGAGGCATATTTCACATTTGCTAACGGTGGTGAGGAAGCTGTTTCACAGATCAAATCGGGAAAGAAGAGGGGGAAAGAGCTGTTTGAAGAGATCCCACAGAATTAAAATTTCAACCACTGATAACTTAGGAGCTAAGTCTTGCTAACAACCTCAATGCTCCCCCAAGAAGTAGAAGTAAGAAGAGAAGTGCAAATATTTATATGTGTTTGTATTTCAATATATTCAGAAGAATCAAAACGGGAGGGTGGCCTTGTGAATGAGAGCAATCCGCCCAGCCTCCACCACAGGTGTAGGAGCAGAACCACCTGCAGCTGCTCCCGGCCAGTCCCACGGAAACTGCAAGTGGGTGAGTACTTTCTGGCTCCAGTTTGATCCAGAAGTTGAACATGTCTAAGAGCAGGGCCAGGGGCGGGCAACACAATGTCAGGGTTGCAACTGTGGCCCTTCCATTTTGGGCAACAATACCTTCTACAGATCTGCCAACTTCTTGGGTTCCAGCCTTCTCATCTACTGACCCAAGGACAAGAATGTCCTACCTGCCTTCTCAAGGTTCAAATGGCATTGCTGATGTTAAAATGCTCCCCAAACTATCAGTCCCGGGCAAATGAGTGCAATCAGTATTGCCTCTTCACTTGATCTGGGATCATAGATCAAAGTCCTCTTCCAGAAATAGGTTCCTTGACACATAAGTTGTTTGAGAAAACAGAAGGATCCAGTTAACATGATCAGTTGGCCTTACTCTAAAAGACAGAGGAGAGCAGCTAAGACTCTGATTTTTCTGGAGGCAGGAGACAGCTACCTTGCAGAAGACACTGTCATTACCTGCTGAAGAGTGAATGTCGTCCGGTTCCGGCGCTGTTTTCTGCGCAGGAACCCATCGTCAAAATCTCCGGGAGGGTGGTTGCCAAAGGGCGCAGTGCCTGCTGGGAGCAAATGGGATCAGCCTTGAGCAGGTGGCCCCCAGTCCTCACACCATCCCCTGGCTACACAGGCTCATTCAGAAGCATCAACCCGTCCCCTCCGGACAGAGCTCTGGCTGCCCCAAAGTGTCTTTCTCTGGTCCTCTTATTAAACCCCTTCTTTTCCACTCTCTTGTGCTCTCTCTCTCCCAATAACTTATGACTTTAGCCCCAACTATGCCTCTTTCATAGGGCAGGAGGCAACCTTACTTCCCAAGACAGCCAAGTTCTCCTCTCCAGAAATTTGGGTCTCAAGCAAGGGCCACTGGCTTGAGGTGGAGCCTTCATCCATCTCTCAGCTCCCAGCTCCCAGCTCCCAGCTGCACTGTCCCATACACCTCACTCCCCGCCTCAGAGCCTTGCATAGAAGCTGCTGCTTGCCTTTGATCATCTGTTAGTCTACTTGCCTGTATCTCTATAAACAACTAGGGTTAGAGGCTGGAGGTGGGGAAGGAAGGAAAACACCAAGAGCTTTTCACAGCACTTTTCTCCTAGAACTTCAGGACACGACAAGGCAAGTTTACAGACGAGTATTAATTATCATTGGTCACAGCTCATCAGCACTGTAGCGGGTCCGTTATATGAATGTCAGTGCCAAGAGATCTGCCCCAATAGTGGCTGTCCTGAATTCCAGCAGACCTACACAGGGCCACTCTCAGAGGGCACCCCACCCTCTCACCCAGCTCAGAAAGGGCCCACTGCTTCTGCTTCCCTGAAAAGAAGGGCATTCTTCCACTGTCCTCCCAGCAGCCTCCAAAGCGCCTATAAAGCCAGAACAGACTTTGGTCCCAAATGTGCATTCAGATCATTTTCCAAATGTGCACCATTTACTTGACAGTCCACAATGGCTCCTCAGGAAAACAATGAGCAAGTTCCCATTAGCCAGTGAATGCTGTACCTGCCGTGGGCCCTGGGCTCAGAATCACTGCACGTTCCGCATTAGGAGCCAGCGAGCCACAATGCCAGGACAACGTCCCTCAGAAGGACCTCAGTCCCAAAGAAGCAAGATCCTTTAGGCTTTAAAAAACTCCATCTACTAAAGGGAGTCCCTCCTACTTATTATTCTACTCTCCAGGGCCACATAGTTTGCCATAACACCCCACTCTCTGTTGAAACCCTCTCCCCGCTTCTTCTTGTCCAAGCTGCATTCTTCTTCAAAACCCTAGTTACAAATATTTCTCTCCAGTTTACTAGGAGCTTAAAAGAGCAGCCTCGCGGCAGTCCAACTCCCAATACTCTGCGGAACACCACACTGCTTCCTTGTGAAACAAGGCGCCTCGCTGGTGAGGGTGGGACGCGACCTCTGAGGGTCTCCATCACAATCAGCCTCAGGCTCCTGATTTGCTCCTACTGGTCCCCACTGGCTCACCTCGGATGCACATAATACCTTAATGAAACACTGCGCGTCCAACTGAATCTTACAAAAACCTGACGCCTCATCAAATTAATAAGAACAAAGATTGACAACCCAATAGAAAAGAGGAAAATATGAGAAGAGCCTTTTACTTAAAAATAAGTAGAATGGTCAATAATGTGATGAAAACATTAAACCTTGGTGACAATTAAACAAAACAGAACCATTAACTATTATTTCCACTGTGTTTTTTGGCAAAAAAACATCAGGGGTCTCGTGATGGGAGTGTACTGAAACGTGGCCACCATTCACCTATTTGTAGCAGCATCTATTGGTGTAGCCTTGTTAGAGGGTAACGACCATTTTTGTCAAAAATGTACGTGCACGTACAGACATTTAATCTATGAATATATTTATAAAGGGTGGTAACATAAAAAGAGAAAAATGTTCCTGGCAACATGGTAATAAAAATAACCTGGAAACAACCAACATTCCCACCAGGAGACACTTCTGCACGGCATCTGGTGGAATATTACACGGCTATTTAAAATAAGTCAGGAGATCGGGATACAGCAACATAGAAAAAATCTTCCCAATATATATTATGCAATGAAAAAAGCAAAGTCCTGAATGACTGGTAGTATGATTTCAGTACAAACAATGTGTAACACAGAGAGAGAAAAATATATAAATGATGGTAAAAGCCTGTTTTTCCTGAAGGAATGACAAGAAACCAGCAACAAGAAGTGCTTTTCAAAAAAGAAAAAGAAGTGAAAGAGGATTTCACTTTTCACTTAGGTTTCTGTTCTATTTTAATTTCCTAAGCAGCTATATAGAGTACTTTTTAATTTAACACCACAAAAAATGACCTGAGAAGTGCGATTCTGAACGATGCTGTGCTTTCTACTTTATGCCTCTCCAGATTAACAAAAAATTAAAAAGTTGACAGGCTATAGTGAGATGTCATATTCCAAATTCTATTCTCAGCCTCTCCCTCTGCAGCAGATCACCTTCTCCAGCAACGCTAGTCCTTTCTGCAGAACTGGCTTAGAAACATCTACAGAGATAAAACAAAAGGTTCTGAAGGGCCTCCTTTGCTTCTGAATAGAACCAGCATCAAGACGGCATGTGCCTGGGTGTGGGTGAGAGGGAAGCTCACTGGGCGGAGCGGATGGCAGTGAGCAGCTCAGTGTGCGGGGCTGGACCTCATGACCAGCTGGGCGAGGACTCTCCGTGAGTGGCTTCTGCAGCCTGCCCTGCCCCTGCCGACAGGGCTTTCCCCGTAAGCCATCCACACAGCCCACCACCTGCTCAATACCCCAACCCTCAGCCTTCCTCACTTTGACCAGAGGTGGGTTACTGGGCATCCATCAATCCAAACCCAAGGTTCAGAAGAGCAGGGACGATGTGTCCACCACATATTCAGAGGGTCTCCCTCCAGCCCTGGGGTCTGATGTAAGCGGGTGTACCTCTCCAACCTTTTCATAAAGCCGATCGATCACCATGGGTCCTCGGAGGTAAAAGGAGGTGAAGTGCAGGTGAGTGTCTGGCCTTTCCTTCTTAGAAATGCTGACCAAGCTGGCAGGGCTTCACCACCGGTCCTCGTTAGCCGCCTCTAGAAAATCCTACTGAACTCTCCAAGCTTCCCTGGGAAACATAAACTTCTGCAATCCTTGTGCGGTTGGCCAGCCAAGGCTCAGCCACTGCTCGAGGTAACCAGGGCAAGGTGGACCAGCTCCTTTGATGTCTTAGTGTCGCACCCCCTCTGTCCTGCCCCACGCCTGCCTGATTTCTTGGCCTCCAAAAGTCTTCCACAAATAAAGCAAAGGAGTAGGTTGCCAAAGCCAAGTACTGGTATTACTCCCACAGTTAGAAAAGGCCTAACGCCCCATGGCTGAGACCACTGCTCTGCCAGGGCCCTGGCCCAAGCTAATCCCCCTTGTGTGGAGGACCCACTCCTGGAGACTCCCCTCCCACCCTGGGGGCACCGGGAACCTAGCTGTCCCCTTCTCACCTACCCCCACCTAACAATTCAGTACAGAGCCCACCACAGGGACCCTAAGGTGGAATGTCTTCTAAATCCTGGAGACCCTCAAAGACCCAAATCCTGGCCATGGGGCTGCCCCTGGAGTAAGCACTGGTTGGTTTGAGGTCAGAAATCCAGTGAGTCGCCGCGAAGAAGCCAGGCCAGGGCCCTCGGGCCCCTGGTGGCCAGGGCCAGCTGGCTCTGGGAAGGCCAAGGTGGCCGGGAACAAACCCTGGCCACAGCCCGCAGCAATATTGCCGGGTGCGGGTGCCGGTGAGAGCAACCTGCAATGGTTGTTCTGACTCTTGGTCTGACCCAGGACAATTTTGAACCAACTCCCCAGTCCACGTTGGTTTTTCCGGGATGTTTGCAAAATGCCGTGAAAGATTGATGCGGCCCCTGGGCGGGGGGCGGGGGCGAGGAGGGGAGCGATTAGAGGCGTGACACAGGCATCTGTGCTGGGAGGACCCTGCTGGTTCCTGCGGCAAAGCCGGAGGCCCCCCGGCTCCGGCGGGGAGAGAGGTGGGAGGCAGGTGACGACGGGGCAGGAGGCTGGAGCGGGGAACCGGGAGGGAACCAAGGGCGCCCCTACCCACCGTCCAGCGGCGGCCCCCCTGGCGGGGCGGGGCCCCAACCACCCGCCAGCCCCACCGTCGCCGGGGTCCTTTCTGGGGCCGCAGGCTTTTCGGAGCGCCCGGCCGGGGCTTACTCACCCTCAAGCTGCGGCGGACAGTGGAAATAAAACATCGCCGACGGCGGGTCTTCTGGACCGCCGGGACTCAGAGGGTGACGGCGGGACCCGCGGGGCGCCTAGCTTCGGCCCGGCTGCAAAGCAAACAGCAATAGTCAGAGTCTCCCTGGGCCTGGGCCCTGGCCCGGCCTGGAGCGCACTGCGAGCTCCACTCTGGGAAAACGCCCTCCCAACGCCCTCAGCCCACTCTGGGGCGTGGAGGGGAGGTGACAGAGCCGTTTCCAATCAGGTCCCCGCGGGATAGCCCTTCAGTTCGGGTCCACCTCCCCTACAGCCGTGCCCCCCCCTGGCCCCAGTACCCAACCCGCTCAGTCCCCGGCTCTCAGGGGTCCCTGGAGCCAGCACTGCACCCAGGCCACCGCGGCCGGGTCCGGCGAGCGCGCCCGGTCCTCTGCGCGAGCGGCAGCCCCTCCGGGAGAGCCGCCGAGCCCCAGGCCTGGCGCGCGGGATGCGGTGAGCCGGGCGGGATGCGTACCTCGGCGGGCGGCAGGCGAGCAAGGCCGGAACGTGGCCGCCTCCGTCCGCACCCGGCTCGGCTGGAGGCGGGCGGGGCTCGGCGCTGCTGGCGTCCACAAAACCAGAAAAGTGACTGGGGAAGTGGCCAGATGTCTTGCTGTCTGTCTACAGCGCGCACCGCGGCTCGGCACTCGCCTTTATAATCTCACGCATAATTGGCCTTAATCTGATTATTTCCAGCGCTGTCTACAGCGAGTAACTTGGATAGGTCTATTGGGCCTTACAAATGGCCCACGTGGTGTAAAAAAAATCCGTCATTTCTCAGCATACACCAGGAATCTTTTCCCTCGTTTCTTTTCAAAGAGGATAGTAACAACCATCACTCCCACCACCCCCGCAAAAAGGCAATATTTTCTTAACACTCCGCCCCACCCCCATTTAAGTCCCCGGACGCAAACCTTCTTTCTCCCGGAGAGTTTAGACTTGGGCGCGCCCCCGTCACCGGCCAGGCGGCTCCCGGGCTTCGAATTGACAAAGCGCTGCTAATTTTCGCCGCCGGATGGGTTTTTGGGGGACTCTTTGCACACGGCTTCCCTTTCCAAGCGACCGTACAAAAGGAAAGTTTGATTTTGTTCTCAGCAAGGGGT
Organism: Plecotus auritus; assembly: GCF_963455305.1. NCBI lineage: Eukaryota > Metazoa > Chordata > Mammalia > Chiroptera > Vespertilionidae > Plecotus > Plecotus auritus. Next base: position 59,479,558 of record NC_137783.1, on the reverse strand, counting down.
CCCTGAATTTATGGTTGCTTCTCCATGCAAATGATATGCGGTGGGACCCTTCGCAATTACTTTTAAAATGCATCCGAGGCAGCCGCTCAGCAGAGAGGGACCGCCCTTCCCTCTGCCTGGGCGAAAATTAAACTCTAAAGCACCGGGCTGAAATTTTCAAGTCAGGGGCGCGGGATTGGATCAAATCACATAAACTGCAAAAAAAGCAAGTCTAATGGCGCATAATTGGTTCTGTAATAGCATTACACCAGGATAATAGCCCGTTACGGCCCCCTGCACTATTAAGTGCTTCCCTGGCGGAAAGCCTTTATGATATTAAAGGGGGAATATAATGATATTTTGGTTATTAAATGCGTGTAATTAATTTATGCACCACTGAAAATAAAGTTGGTATTATGACCCACTCAAGATGCATCAGAAGATGCAAGTCAGACAACTGTTGATAAGTTCTGGTGTCTGTGTTCCGTCTAGACTGCTGATTTTATTTTGGGCCGATGGCTTCTTGGACAGACTGCATAAATTGAATATTTTATAAACATTCTAATGCTGCGTTCGGGAGCTGGAGCCGTGGCCAGGCGGGGGGTCGCGTCCGTGCACCGCCTGGGATCCAGCCTCGACCTTAACGACACAGAGCGTTGGAAACAAAGGCCTTGGCAGCCCCGCGCGAGAACACTCTCCTGGGCGAGGTGCGTCCCACTAGAGGGCAGGGGCCGGGCGCTGGCCCGCCGAGGACCCCGCTCGGAAAACCGCCTGGTAAAGGAAGACGAGGCACCACTCCCGCGAGGCCCGCGGAGCCCCTGCGCCTCTGCGGGCCCAGCCCCCTGGGCAATGCCCGCCCTGGCGCCGGGAGTGGGCCCCGGCACACGGAAGAAGCCGCTGGAAACTCGGCTTGGTACCAGATGCGAACAGCCCGCGGCGCCGGCTCCGCCAGGACCACCGACTCCGCAAGCGCAGACAGCGGGCTCGGGTAGCACGCCGGCAGGCCGGGGCGAATGCGGTAGCAGGTGCGGCCGGCGGGGCAGTGAGAGAGCTGTGCCCACTTCACCCAGAAAGGCCAGACCTTATCTCAGACATGAGGCGCAGCTCGCGGCCGCTGTCGTCTCCGGTGTCTCTCAGAGGACCCTGCTCTTCGGAGCCCCTTATAAGAGCCCGAGGCTCCCCTCGCTCGCCCGAGTCTGCCACAAGCCTGCTCAGGCTCCCGCCCCCTGCCCTGGGCGGCAGCTCTCGGTCCGCGCGCCCCGAGCGCTCTGGAGCCGGGCGCCGGTGCAGCGAGGCGAGGCAGCATCAGGCGGCTCAGCCGAGGTGCTCGGGGCGCACCTGAGGTCTGTGCGAGGACTCGGCATCAGGCGCCCGACGCCGCAGGAACCAACGAGGTCCAAGCCGCAGCCTCAGCGCCCCATCCCCGATATCTGCTGGGGCAACAAGGTCCAGGGACGTCCCCGGACTGGACAGGCTGGTCCTGGGTCTGCGGGCAGCACTCTTTCTGCGCCTCCCGGCCGGTCAAACCCTAAACAGCGGCACCACTTCCTCGGGGGCTGCGGAGGGAAGCGAGGCGGGTCCGAGGTCCTTCTGGGGCCTGAGCTGCGCGGCGGCGGGTCCCGCCCCGCTGATCCCGGGCGTTCGGGGACCCACTGGTATTCTCTCGAGTCCAAACGTGCCAAAGTTACTTGGGACGCGCGCTGAGCGCTCCCAGCAGGGACCGAAATCTCCATCCCGCATCCCCCGCGCCGCTCTGGCCCCGCAGCTCCCGGCCTCCCGGAGCCCCCCAGGCTAGCCTGGCCGCCTCCCTGGCCGGGCAACCAGCCGGGCTCCCCGAAAACACCCACCTCTCATGGTGGATACATGTCATTATACTTTTGTTAAAACCCGTCTCAACCGACGTCCCCTCTGCCCCAGCCTCGTGGCCGGCTGTTCCTGTTACAAAATAGCGAATAAACAAACCACCGAGCAGAGTTAGTAAGGAGAGGCTACCGCACACTTTGATGGAGGGAAACCCCCCAGATTGCCTCGCACAGCCCGGCCAGGAAGAAGAAGACTAAATATGTACATTCGCTACCGTCCTCCCCACCCCCACCCCCGGAAAAAAAATGCGTTAGTAACAAAAAGGTTATTTTTCCTTAATTCTGTGCCGTAAAATATATTTTCCAATTAACCAAATTCACCGATCTGTCCCGCTTGGACATTCTGATGATTTACAACCTAAAAGTGTACTTTCTTTATCTAAAGACCAAGGTGACTGCTTTTAATTTTCTCTAACCTCTTTACACTTGATGTTCACCAGACTCATAATGTTAATTGGCTTCATATACGGATCATCAGTTTAATGAAGAAATAAATCCTGTGTTGCTTTATGTTTTAACAGTGATTGCTTTAATGAGGAATGTGACGTGTTCCAAAATCAAAGCTACAGAAGACATTAGAGGGGCTTCTATTAGGACGGCAATGCTGCAAGTTAAAACCACGGGTCATATTTCACAGATCCTCACACGGAACCAGCGCCCTTCCTACCCCACCTGGATTGCTTCCAGCTTCTGGAAGGAGGCGACTCTGTGCTCCTTCTCCCTATTTAATACTTAGTCTCCATTCCCTATAAGAATAATTTTCTGATTGCTAAACAGGCGGCTACTGTACCTCTGTCCAGCAGAGCAGAGAGAAACCAGACAGGGTGGGGAGTTCAACTTTCAAGGTTGCTCACTTTTTTTAAAAAAAATAAACTTGGGAAGAGAGCCACACAGCCCCTAAGATTTATGCGTGGGGAGCCAGGCGGCTCCCCCAGAGCAGCACAGCCCTATGCTGGAAATTCAGGCTCCTGCTTAGGCCGGGGCTGTGCTGGGTGCGAGGAGTTTACATCTCCGCATCAATTAATGGGAGAGTAAATCTGCTTTCTCTAATGGGTGTTTGATTTTTCTAATTTTAACCTTGTTCTATGAAGGGAAAACTGTCATGTCAAAAACACTGAGAGCAGCAATAAAACGCTGGAAGTTGGAGCGTCTCTCCGTGTAAGCCCTAAATTGTCTTTCAGTTGAAATATGAATTATTTTAAATTGATTCCTGAAAAGAACCTTAAATCCTTAGAAAATGTAGGGACTGGAGGCTCTAGGTTGATGGCTCAGACACCAGGCAAGGTATCCATTTCTTACTATTTGCTTGTTTTAGGAAAACTGGAGAATCATTTGGAGGCACCACTGTCACCATCTTCTGAGCCCAAATGCACGAACATGTATGTTGGAGTTGACATGTAAATTGTTCTCAGAATAGTTCTTCCTAGCCTCCCTTTTTAAACTTTCCTTAGCAGAAACCATTTCAGTGAACATGTTTACAGTCCCAACAATGGGGTAAAGCAGATAAAATACTCCAATTTCAGGAAGAGAAAACACACCGAATTCCTAATTCTGTGTTTTGGAAGGGTTCCGGTGGCTTGTAATATTGTTATTAAAATTTTTAAAGGCCTCTCTGGGGTAATCCTGTGGCCACACGGCTCTCCCAGGCAGGAAGTGCCATGTGCCTACTCAGTGTGGACACTACATTGTAGTTTTGGAAATTGCCAAGAAAGCTGGGGTTAGCTAAATATGATGGACGGTGTGGGGGAAAAATAGCAGTTAATTGAAATTCCAGATGAACAGGGGACTATGAGCAGCATACACACACACACACACACACACACACACACACACAACAGGGATAGATATGAGTTTTCTTATCTTAGAAATTCCCTATCATTCATTAGTTTTACTGTCATATAGAAAGTAAAAGCAGCTACTTCAATGCAAGACAACCTCCAATAACTTCGTGGGCAGTGGCCACGGGACAGAGTGTTTTCTCGTGGTTCCTGAGGAACCGCACAGCCCAGTCAAGGCTGCCTAATCCTCACAAGCCAGGAAGGCGCTGCACCAGGCAGCCAGGTGCAGAGTCTGTGCACACCTCGTTCCAAGCTCCATCGAGCTGGCTCCCATCCTGGGAGCTGGCTGAGCTTGAGCAAGTCACCTGGTGGCTCAGGACCTCGGGGACTTCCTCTGGGAAGGGGGATAGAAATGTCTACATCAAGGGCTGGTGAGAGGGTTGAAAACAGTGCTAGAGGGTGTTTAGGGCAGTGAAAATATTCTGTTTGCTACCACAGTGGGGAATACATGCCATTATACTTTTGTTAAAACCCATAGAGTATATGACACCAAGAATGAACCCTAATGTAACTATGGGCTCTGGATGAGTATGATTGTCAATGTAAGTTCATTGATTATAACAAGTGTACCCCTCTAATGGGAGATGTTGATAGTGGGGGATGTGCTTGTGTGGGGCGGGGGGACATGGGAACTCCCGTACTTTCTGCACAGTTTGGCTGTGCACCAAAATCTGCTCTAAAAAATAAAAGAAAAAAAATCAATGCCCAGCACATAGCAGCCACTCCATAAACACCAGCTATGACTGTTCCATTATTATCATCACCATTGTCCTGCCACTATCATGGCCCATGAGGGACCACATTCCTGAAAAGATGCTGCCCAGAGCCGCCCTGGGTACATATATCTGTCACCTGCCTCTTCTGTCTCCATGATGAGCCTGGCTGGCGCCAGATCAGCAGCACCTGCGAGAGCTCCTCTGTGGATTCCTCCTACCTTTGCCAGGCCACCATGCTTGTTTCCTTACATCCCCTTCTTCGTTGTCTGGTTTGTCCAGCTTTACTCAGCACACACTTACTTCGCCAGAAAATGTAAACCACGGGCCTTTATACTGGATCAAAGGTCTTTTATTTGACCAACAGAAGCTTTTAGAAGTTTAGATGGATCACCTGTAGACTGGGCATGTCACCTCCACCTGACCACAGGCCCAATGTTCCACACTACTTCCCTCCAGGCCGCGGCTCACATGTGTGTGACTCTCCCAGTTCCTGCAGGCGTCCGACTTTCCTGCCCTGACATAAATTCTCTGTGAGTCTATCATAGCTTTCAGACTAATAACTTTTTGTCAATCTCTTTCCTATCCTAAGTCCATCTCAACTAACACCTATCTAGCACCCACTCTGTGTTGGCACAAGGGGCAGAGACCCCAGCTCTCGGCCTCAGGACCCAGCCCCTAGAGATTCTGCTGAGGAAAGGAGAAGGAATGGCAGGGAGAAGGGAAACCGACACCATGTGGTACCCACCAGAAGGTACTGGCCTCACTGGGCCTCCTATCAGCTGTCCTAGAGAGCTTTTGGGAAGGGCAGCTGTCCGAATACAGCCCACTCCCCACAGGGGAGGGCCCTCCTTTGCATACACCTTCACACAGCCTCGTCTGCAGAAGCATCTTCTCTGCCCAGAGTCCCCGGACAGTCTCCCATCTGTCCCCAGTGTCCAAGCCACCACACCAGAGGGCCAGGGGCTTGACAGGGCTCAGCATCAGCCTTCAGCCCCTCGCTGTCCAGCTTTTTAAAAATAAAGAATGAAATAACTGATGCAGAGTGTTAAGAGGAGGAGTAGGGAGAAGAGTTGTGGAGCTAGTAAACCACAGAAGAAGTCCTAGAATCACCGCTACCAGCCCTAGGCTCAACACTTGCCACTGCTCCTTTCTACTGAGACTCGCTCCTTCTGAAACAAAACACAGGGCTGATTGCCATGCTAAGTGTTCAGTAAGTGTACAGGATTAACTGATATGACTACTGAAGAAATGAAGTAAGTTCGCTCCATGAATAATGTGTAAACACAATGAAAGCCTCCCATTCCTAATAGACTTGAGTGATGTAAACATCTCCAGTAGGAGGAGAGTGGGTTTTCAATTAGGTGGACTTGGGGTCAAAGATGCCTTCTTCATCATCCCCCTTTCCTGGTCTACCAAGTGGGTTTAGAGATGCCTGTCTTTCTGTACCTGACCCAGCCATCAGGAGGTGCTTCATAACGGTGACTTTCCTGGGATACCCTTGCCATCCTGGATTTGTAGGGCCCTCCCTCTTCCCTTCAGAAGCTCACTCCTGTCCACAGTGTCCCCCTCTCCAGGACGTTGCCCCCACCCACCCACTCCACTGCTTTCTCACACTATCTCGTTCTTTCTCCATCATCTTGCCCAGCCTGGACAGAGCATGTGTGCACAGCAGGACTCCTCAGCACACTCCAGAGGCAGGGCATCCACCGCCTCTCCTCCCTCCTGCTGACCTCAGCTCACCTAACAGCAGGCTCTCAGAGCACACTTAAATCCCAACATAAATATTTATTGAATGAAATTGACTGATGTCTGAGCAAGGCTGGTCAGGCGATTCCCCCCACTCAGCCTCGTCTCCAGCCAGCCCACAGCCCCCACAGGAAAGCCTGGTGAGGGGCAAGGCCCAGTACAGCACACGGATACACATTGAGGCATTCGCCATTTACCTGTCCATCCATGTGCTGTTTCATTCATGCCAGCCAAGGCGCTGTGGAGGCCGGGGCCTGTAGCATTGAGGATACACTTGTAAACAAGCCCCAGGGATCTAGGAGGCTGGCTTGTCAGGAAAGCTTCTCATAATCATTGTAGTGGAGCTTGCAAGCCAGATCTCCAGCGACAGGCTGCACTCCTGGAGAAGACCCCGCTGTCCAAGGCTTGGCCCAGGGAGTCCCAGCCAGAGAGGGTGAGCCCCAGCTGTTTCAGAGGGCAGCTACATCAGGGATGGACAAGGGCTCCCCTTTGATCTGGGATGGAGACCCCCAGCACCGCCCCCAGGAGTCCATCCTGTGGCTGGGCATTCCTTTGCTCCTTCACCCTCTGATTCCTTTGCCAGCTGCTCCCTGAGAACCATGTTTATGCCAGCCTTATGCCAGGGACAAGAGAAAAGAGATGTCTTTTTTTTTTTGCACTGTGTTTAAATCTTTTAATGTCTTTGTGTGATTTTTGAATTAATTTTCTGTCCCCATGTAGACTGTAAAGCTGTGAAGGTGGAGAGCAGGTCAGCTCAGCTCAGGCTCATCGTGATGTTCTAAGAGCCCTTAGCCCAGCACTGGGCATGCCGCACAATCTGTTGAATGCATAAATGAGTAAGACAAGATCTGTAGGCTCAAGTACTAGAGGACACAGACATAAACAGAACATTTGGGGATCAATGCCTCTCTAGGCAGTGCAGGTCTCATGTCCTTCAGTGCTCTCTGGGACAAGTCAGGCCATAAATAAGCACATGAACCAGGGCCAATCAATTGTCTCCTGTCTCCTGTACCTCATACTCAATGTTGCTGAGGGCTTTGGAAGAGTCACAAGCAATCACCTCCAGAATGATCGTCAGTGATGCACTCTGCAGAGTAAGGCAGGCACTCTGTCTATCTTACAGGAGAGACTGCCACAGTATGAGGGCGCTTCTCCTAGCCTGCTTTGCCCAACTTACACCATTCTAGTGCTTTCTCTTTCCCCACTCAGCATTCCTAAAACAGTAGAGTGGATATGGTGTCTTGTGTCCAAAATCCTGTTGCTACTGAACTTTTTGAACATCATTTCTCTCAACTGCAAAAGAGAAATGATTCCCCTCTCAGAAGTCCTTTATGAAATGGTAAAATGTCCCATAGATGTGGTGCTAGCTAACCTGTGTGATCTCCCTTTCATAAAACTACAGGGGGCGGGGCAGGGGGTCACAGCCCTGCCACTTCTGCACTCTGTCCTTACCCCAGCAGTTGCCTTCTCTCCCCCACACCCTCTACCCCCAGCCTCTATCTGGCAGCGCCTATGCTCAGCTCTCCTCTGTCCAAGGCATGCCTGTCTCTTCCTCCTCTGCAGTAGCTCTCCCAAGAGCATTCGCATTGGCTTTGACCTCTCACTACCTTCACCCCTTTAACCAGAAAACAGTGTTTGGAAGGAGGAAGTCGGAGTGGAGGATGCACAGTTTGCCACCTAGCTATCTTAGTAAAAAGTGTGTGTGTGTGTGTGTGTGTGTGTGTGTGTGTGTGTGTGTACCAGAACCATATTAGCTTTGTTTGGTCATGTTTAACATGTGAAAACAATTGTACAGAACACAACTGGCCAAGGTCCATACCTTGCCCCTTTGTAGCATCTTGCACCTTCACACAACGATGATTTCGGCCTGACATCTGAAGGCATCTGAATTTACAATTCCTGAATAGATTTTTTTTCAATTAAATTATAGATGACATACAATATTATGTTGGTTTCAGGGGTGCAACATAGTGGTTTGACACTTATATACCTTACAAAGTTGTCACCATGAGGAGTCTAGTAACCATTTGCCACCATACAAAATTACTGCAATAGTGTTAACTGTATTCCCTATGCTGTACTTCATTCCCCTATAACTTATTTATGTTATGAGTTTGTACCTCTTAATCCCCTTCACCTTTTTGCCCATCCCCCCACTGCCCAAACCTCTGTCAACTATCAGTTTGTCCTCTGTATTTAAGAGTCTGTTCTGTTTTGTTTGTATTTGTTTAGATTTTTAGACTCCACATATAAGTGAGATATAGTATTTGGCTTTTTCTAACTTATTTCACTTAGCATAAATGCTCTCAGTTCATACATGTTGTCACAAATGGCAAGATTTCATTCTTTTTTATATACACATACACACATACATACATACAGTGGAATATTACTCAGCCGTGAAAAGAACTTTTGTATCACTTCTTCTTTGACCACTCACCTATTGATGAACACCTAGGTTGCTTCCATATCATGGCTACTGTAAATAACGCTGCAGTGAACACAGGGGTGCATACATCTTTTCAAATAATTTTTGTTTTCTTCAGATAAGCACCTATAGTGGAATTGTTGGATCCTTCTTTGTCCCTTGTGATAGCCTTTGTCTTAAAATATATTTTATCTGATATAAGTATCCCAGCTTTTTTGTTTTTGTTCCCATTTTCATGAAATATCTTTTCCCATCCCTTTGATTTCAGTTGGTGTGTGTCTTTCAATCTGAGTCTCGTGTAGGCAGAATATGTAAGGGTCTTGTTTTTTTATCCATTCAATCACCTTATATCTTTTAAATGGAACACTTAGTCCATTTACCTTTAAAATAATTATTGATAAGTATGTACTTATTGTAATTTTAATTGTTTTTATACTAGATTTATATGCGGTTGGTCTACTACCTTAACTATATGTTTGCCTTTACTAGTGAGATTTTTTTTCCATATATTTTCTTATCTCTAGTTTTGGCCTTTTCTTTCCCAATTGAAGAATTCCCTTTAACATTTCTTGTAATGCTGGTTTAGCAGTGAGGAACTCTTTCAGCATTTGCTTGTCTGTGAAAATCTTGATCTCTCTTTCAATTCTGAATGATAACCTTGCTGGATAGAGTGTTGTAGGTTGTAGGTTTTTCCTTTTCATTGTATCAAATATATCATGCCACTACCTTCTAGCCTAAAAGTTGAAAGTCAGCGGATAGTCTTATGGGCAGTCCCTTGTATGTAACTAGTTGTTTTTTTCTTGTTGCTTTTAAGATTCTCTCTTTATATTTAACTTTTAACAACTTAATTATAACGTGTCTTGGTGTGGGTCTCTTTGGGTTCTTCTTGTTTGGTACTCTGTGTTTCCTGGACTTGGATGTCTGTTTACTTCTCCAGTTTAGCAAAGTTTTCAGCCATTATTTTCTCAAATAGGTTTTCTGTTCTTTTCTCTCTTCTTCTTCTTCTTCTGGGACCCCTATGATTCAAATGTTAGTACACTTCTATCCTCATTCTTTTTCATTCTTTTTTCTTTTTAATCTTCCAGTTGGGTGATTTCCACTATCCTATCTCCTTGATCCATTCTTCTGCATCTGCTGTTCATTTCCTCCAGTATATTTTTCATTTCAGTTGTTATATTATTCAGTCCTGATAGGTTCATTATTTTATAACATTTATCTCTTTGTTGAAGTTCTCACTGAGTTGATCCACTTGTCTACAGAGTTTGATGAGCATCTTTATGACTATTATTTTGAACTCTTTATCTAGTAGACAGCTTACTTATTTTCATTTAGTTCACTTCCTGGGGTTTTGTCCCTTTTTCTGTTGTTTGGAACATATTCTTTCTTCTTCTCATTTTGCCTGTTTGTTTCTATATATTAGGGAGGTCAACTATGTCTTCTGGTCTTGAAAAAGTGGCTTCATTTAGAGATGTCCTGTGGACAGTGGTGAAATCCCCCTTTGTCACCAGAGCCAGGTGGTCCAGAGGTACTCCCTGGGTGGACTAGTGTGACCTCCTGTTGTGGTTGGGCCACAACTTCTATGGACCCCCTGGCAGGTGAGACTGGTCCCTGGCCCAGATGACTGTGAGACTTGACTGTAATTGTTAAGGGCATGCTGGTGTGAAGGACTTCATGTGTCTGGCTGTAAAGTCTTGACTATTGCAGACCCAGTGCTATGTGCTGGTGCCTACTGAGGCTGCCCACTGGGTGTGGCAGGGCAGGATCCACTTTGGAAGGGTGCCAGCCTGAATGGGTCCCCAAGGAAATGCCAGGAGGGGTGAACAGTGTTAGCAAGGTTAATGAAGAATGTCAGAAATGGCACTTGCCAGCATCAGACTGGCTGGGTGGAAAGAGAATAAAGAAAGGGGGACAACGGCTCCCACCAGCACTTCTCACTCTGGAGAAAGTTCCAACAGATCCGTGACAGCCCCTCCACCAGCACACACTCTAAAATGAGACCATGTATTGCCTTCACATATGACCCAGGTGCTTTGTAAGCCGCTGCCTCTGCACTGGGCCTTGAGAAAAGCGTAGCCTCTGTTTTCTACAGCCCTTTGACTTCCCAGATGTAAACTTTGCTGGTTTCCAGATATTATGGGTGCTCTCTTCATGATTCAAGTCCCCAGACTGGGGCTTGGATCCCTCACTCTTCAGGGGTGGGCCTTCATGGTTGTGATATTTCTCCCACTTATTGGTCACCACATGGGAAATGGGGGATAGGGTGGGTCCTGACTAGATTGAGTCTCTGCCCTTCCTACCAGTCTCAGTGTGGCCTTTTCTTTATATAAGAAGTTGTAAAAAATCTGTTGTTCTCAGAGACAGCTGCTTTTTGTAGTTGTAGTTCTGGTGTCAATGAGAAGAGCTGAGCTCAGGATCTTCCTATGCCATAATCTTGAACCTGAGGCCAGGAGACTTGCTCCTAAATGCCAATTTAGCTCCATGAATTGTCATTCCTTGCAGTTGGTGGATAGATTCTTTATAGTGGTGAGTTTATGGCTGACTTCCTTTTATTGTGCCTTTCAGAAAAAGTTGTCTAAAGGAAAAATAAATCAATGAATTAAATGTTAAGATGTTTTCTAATAGAACATAAGACAACTTCAGAATCATCCATCATCTTACAATCTAAAGATAATCATTAGTAACATTTTATTGTATAGCTTGCCAATTTTATATGAATTTATTATATGTATACTTTTCAAAGAAAAAAAATGAGATCATACCACTATCTGGGTTTGTAGTTTCTTATTCACTTAACAATATACTGTGAGTATTTATTTTGTGCGTGTAATTAAATGTTCTTACATAATAGTCTCTATAACGTGCTTTCCCACCATCCCTCCTGTGACCCTTATCCACATGGCCCAAGAGGACCCCTCACCATATCTGCTCTGCAGCTGCCAAGAAGGGTAGAAAAGGAGGAGGGTGGTGGCTTGTCCTGCCTTGGAGGGCACAGCCCTTCCAGGATCTGGAAGTTGCCTGTGTTACCCTGCTCTCATTCTCCTGGCCAGAACTGTGGACACACCCAGCCATTAGGGAAGCTTGGAAACAGTTTTATCTCGGCATCCATTTGCCCACACAAATATCAGTTTCTATTCTTAGGGGTGAAAAGAGAATGAGTATTGAGGGAAACTTTCCGTATCAGCTACAATGGAGAATAAGAACCAGCTGTCAGAGCCTGGACTATTGTGGAACATTTGCACTCCCATTATTATGCTCTTAAGATATGTTTTCAGCAGACAAACTATTTGATCAAAGAATAAGCATACTTAAGATTCCCAAGAGCTGTTTTCTCTTTTTTCTATTTCTGTGAAAGCCCATACCCACTTAAATGTTTTTTCTTTCGGGCTTCCCATTCACCTTGAGCACCCTACAGATCCTTGTCTTTAACAAGGGGACCGGTCTGCATTGGGTAGTAGACATCAGTGAGCATAACCCCAACTGAAAACAAGATCCATAATGCAAATACCATGGGCCTGAGTGAGCTCCCTCTATTTGGGGGTGGCAACACTGCAACCAGACAGAGTCACAGAGATGACCTGGGATGTCAGGCACCTTTGGTGAGGACTCACACCAGGCCAGGGGACAGAGGTCTGGATGGAAGCCCCTGACTCCCAGACAGATCATTAGGTGAAGAGGTTGGTCAGGGAAGAGGCTACAATCAGAGAAACGAAGGCATAAGGACATTGGGGTGGGTGCTGGAATGCTGTGGAGGCAGGTCCTGGAACAGGCATGAAGTCAAGGCTTTCTTTTCCAGGGCGAGGGAGGAAGATATTCATTCACAAAGTCAAATAGCAGAGGCATCAAGACGCCAGGCCACTGGCTGCTTTCTCCCCAAGGCAGGGTCGTTTAGCAGTGGTCCTCGGGACCCCATTTAGCTCCTCTGGAGGGGTCTTAGGAAGCTACCACCAGCAGATAGAGTTCTCCGCTGACATTCCTACAGAAAGGCCATACTTCCTGGGTCACAGGTCAGTTTTGTAAACTCCATGAAAAAGAAAATTCAGAAAAAGCAACTGGTGCCTCTAATAGAGTATAGGGAGGAAGGTGGAAGGGGAAACCCTGGCCACTGCATCTCAGGAAGCAGGGAAGTGGAGGGAGGAGGGATCTGAGTCCCCAGTTCTCCCAGCCCAATTTCCTCAGAAGGGCTGAGAAGAAGGCACCGACCCACTGACTGTCGGCTGTCCTGAAGTCTCAGGGCGCCACCCAACCCAGAATTGCCCCTCATTGATTTAATCCAGAGCCAACAACTGCCACCTGGTGGCACCAGACTGCAAAGGGAGTCGCTCCTTCTTCTGCAGGAAATAGTGTCGATTCAGCTTCACTGTCTAGGCTCTGCCAGCTCCCACCAAGACCCTTGCACAGAGTGGAGATTCAGTATGTCTGCTGCTTGCAGGAGCTGTGTACCCTTCTCCTTCAAGTGGGCACTGAGATGAAGCGGGAGATGTGCCCTGGACCCCACAAGCAGATCCAACCCCAGCACAGGCCTCCTGAGCACCTCTGCCTCTGGCTCCCTCCAAGTTCACAGCCTGGGAGAGGGTCTTACATTTTACACAAATTTGTAGAGACCAGGTCTACCCTCCATGCCTGGGGGTGAAAAGCAAGAAGTGTGTGGAGGGGTCCCTAATGCCCTCCTAATGCTGCATCTCACCTGGGCATCCAGAGAAGCCCCCCTGTCCTCATCCAGCCTCATCCTTGCTTTCTGTGTGGGCAGGCTTCAAGGCTCTGGCCCTCACTTCACTTTCTCTCAGCGCAATGTCATCTCTTCAAGAGCCTTCCAAAGCCACCACCCCCACTCCCCCCACAACCCCCACCTTTCTGCTCTTCTCTGGCTGTGACGTCCTTTTTAGACATCAACACCTTCTCGCAGATTGTATTGGCACACGCTTAGAGTCTGCCTGGCGCCCTGCTAGCATGCAAGCTCGGGGGTGCATCCCAGCATCTAGAACAGTGCCTGGCAAGCAGCATTTTGCTGCCTGAACAATCCCCAGCTGCTCTCTGGCTGAACCAGCTTCCAGCAGCCCCTGGTCCCGTCTGCACCCCACCCCAGCCAGGACTCCTCACCACCAGGAGAGTTCATTACCCCTGAGAAATGCACCTTCTTGCGACAAAGGCAACTTCTCCTTCATCATTCTGCTATTCCAAGTCCTATAGCCCTGCTCTGCACCACCACCACTGCAAGCCTCATTTCCTTACAAAGTTCAGGATGGACAAATCCAGTAGATTTTGTTTCAATTGTCGCTGTTTAATGGGCCACAATGAGGCTACGGGTGAGAGAGCACATGGAGGCAGTCTCAAGCCCCCTTGGTGCAGGGTGCTGGCGAGTGAGGTCCTCACTGTCCAGGTCTCACTTGCTGGAATCCCTGCTGCCTCCCTGTGCCCACAAACCCATCACTTCTTTATCCCTCTTTGCCTTTGGTTCCAGACCTGCCAACCCGGTAGGATGTCTGCCCTCATGAGAGGAAGCAGGAACCCAGGGGATAACGGAAGTTCCCACAGGCCAAGCGCCTGGGTCTGTTCCCCATACCCATGTGGCAGCAGGTGATTTAAATAATTTCTGACAGTCTGACAAACCACATACAAAAAAGGCATCTTGCTTTTATTTCTTTTTCATTTTTATGGGTTAAACAGTTTACCATACACATATTGCCCATAATGTATTATATTTCCTTGGGGTCTTGGCGGGAGGCATCTTTTTATTCCAGGCCTCTTTTCCTGCCGGAGGGTGCATAATTGCTATTGCAGGATTTGTAAGAGCTCTGTATGCAATAAGGTTTTACTCTTCTCTTTGCCACCCATGTTGCAAATGTTTTTCTTGTGGCTTGACAATCACAGGACAATCTCAACTGCTCTGTGCTTTCACCCTGGTGACAGCAGGAGTTGCCCCTCCACGTCCCCCGTGACAAGTTAGCGGGAGAGGCACCCTTACTCCTCACTTGGGAGCTGGCTCTCTGGCTACCTAAGAAGGAGGGACCCCTTTACTCCAGTCCCTGGGAGGACCCTGATCTTGCCTGTGTTACCCATCTCCCTCCTCCACCCTGCACTCCTGCACCCCTGCGTTTCTAGCCTTAGGAAGTGGAAACACTTCCGATTTCAGTCTTGCATTCAGGCTCCTAGCTCCTTTGAAGCTGTTTCCGTCTAGGAGGGAACCAGAAGAGGAAAAACAGCCCTGGGACACCAGTGAGAACTAAGGGGGGTGGGGGATGTCCAGAAAACCAGCAGCGGAGCTGGGGAGCACCTCCCTGAGGGCTTGTCTTTCCTCGTGCTTGTTCACGGAAGACTGCACACTGCGGGGGCCAGGCTACCAATGGAAAGAGTGGGCTCCTTCCCGGATCCACCATCCCTCAGAGGAGTGTCTGACAGTGGGACTTGGGGAGGCTGTGTCAGCTGCAAAGGTGGGGGGACCTTGGAAACAAACAAGGCCTCAGGACTCTGCGGAGCTACCTCCTGGCCCTCCCAAGCTTCCCCTCAGAGCTGGGGTGCTGGGAGGAAGGGGCAGGTCCCTGGCAGGACCTTCTGGCTCAACCAGAGGCTGGTCTTGAGCACACAAACTCTTAGAGGGAGCAGTGTGTGAACCCTGAGGACTAAGAAGGGCTCCTGGTGGCTAACTGGGCTCCAGTGGGGCGGGGGGTGGGGGGAAGGCAGAGCATAGCAGCCATTTCTACACAGGGGCCTCTCACCTAAACTGCTCTCTGTGGAGAAGCCTCTGCTCTGAACTGCCTGCCTGCAGTGTCCACCATGGGAGCCAGCCCCTATAAAGGACTGAGGCCTTCCCCATCCCATCAGGCTGCTAGCTCTGTCCAATCAGAACAAGCTATTCTGACCAATCAAGACAGTGCCTTTTGGGCCAATAAAACTGTGAAGGTTCAGAGCCATGATTTGCATGAGGACAGACCAATCAGGGACCAGAGGTGGGGACTTCTAGCTACATAAGCCAGCTCCCCTCTGGTTGGCAGAGCCCACTTTCCGCAGACTGAGGACTGCGTTCCCCAGGGTGCAGCTGAACCCCTGAAGCCCCAGGCAGGGAAATTATTTGAAGGAAGGGAATTCTTGGGTGTGCTTGTATCCCTCAATCAATAAAGTGTTGCCAATGCCCTTAAGAAAATAAGACCCAGATGCAGAGACATGCCCAGCGCTGGCCACTGCCCAGCCAGGGAACTGGCCTCGTCCCTTCTGGCAAGGCTAAGGGACTCTGACCTGGGAATCCTCCCAGGAAACTGATTCAGAATGACAGGGGAGAGACCTTGGTGCATGGACGGTCCACCAGTACCACTTATAACAGGAAAAATGGGCACCATTCTAAGTAAATTGTAACATAGCTGCATGATACTACATGTGTGACCAAAAGAAGTCTTAACCTAGGAGTGATTGATTTACGTCACCAAATGAAAACATATATGCAAAATATAATCCATTACAGAAAAATACTCAGAAGAAAAAAACTGGAGGGAACTACATCTGGAAGTTAATTATAGTTGTCCACGAGTAGGACGATATGGATATTTTAGTTAGTTCTTTATACTTCACATAACTTCCAGATTTCCTCCGCGTTATGTCTCCTTATCACCTGGGGAGTGAAATCCACCTCCTTCCTCCCCAGACCCCCTCTTGGGACCTCTCCAGCCACCAGCACTCATGCTCCAGCACAGCCTCCCTGTCCCTCCTGGCACCTACCTACCTGCCCAGCCTCGCCCTGGGCGGCACAGGCGGCAGCAACCTTTCTGGGACACAGCCTGGCCTGCAGCGGGTGCCAGCGGGTGCGTGGACGAACCCTGCACTGCCCCTTCCACCAGCTCCTGGGCATCCCTGTGAGAATCGCCTGCCCAGCCCCTGCAGAGCCCTGGCTCTTGGTTCCTTGAGAGCCTGTCTCAGGAAGGACAGCACTGGGTCTCCTGCGCACAGAGCCTCACCGTCTTGAGTCCCAAGAATGATTCATGGGACAGCAAGTATGACCAAGTAAGTGCCATGGGGCAGGGAAGGGAAGGTGCATTTGGGGACTTGCCCCATCTCCCCAGAAACACAGATGCGTACCCAGTGCCACCGCCGTTTGCCCACCCCGTCTCCTTTAGAGGAGACCTCTCCCGCCACAGCCTCTCCACAGGCCTCCCCTGTCCCTGAGAGCCACCTCCCTCCGCCGGGCACCAGACCGGGACGGAGACCCAGGGGCAGTGGCCTCGGTCCCCCCCGCACCCCCCCCCCCCCGCCCCGGGGGGGGGCAGCCAAGAGCTCAGGAAAATGCATCTGAACCGCCTGGTTGGCCCCTCGCAGACTCCACCCGGGGCTCCCCTGGGCCTCGGCCTCGGCCGCTCTCCCGTGGACGTGGCAGCCTGTGGAGAGCAGGGCCTGGGGCGCGGGAGGAACTGGAGTGGGCGGAGCTCAGCTCTCAGGACCCTCTCCTGCTTGCTGCACAAGGCGAGGAAAAGGTGGCGGGTCCTCACGCACTGCCGATGCGGGGGGCGGGGGGCGGTGCCCGACCCTGCTGTCACCTGACGTGGGGCTGGGGACAGGCAGGAGGCACAGGGGCTGGGTCAGTGGAAGAAAAGCCCAGGTCCGGGCGTGCTCAGTGCCCCCAACAGAAGGCGCCTGCCTCGCTCCGCACCCCCTTCCCCCACTCGGCTCTCCTCTTGCCCTCTACCCCCTACCTCCCCCCCCCCCCCATACCTCCAGCCTTCCCTGCCTGCTCTACTCCCCACCCCCCAACCCCCCTACCCCCTCTCTACCTCCAGCCTTCCATGCCTGCTCTTCCCCCCCACCCCCCTCTACCTCCAGCCTTCCCTGCCTGCTCTACCCCCCACCCCCCAGTCCCCCCACCCCCTCTCTACCTCCAGCCTTCCCTGCCTGCTCTTCCCCTCCACCCCCCAGTCGCCCCGTCCCAGCCCCTGGGGCAGCGCAGCTCACCCTCCGGAAGCACTGCACCATGCTGCCAGGGAGGGTGTGGGGCCTTGGGGACCCGGTGGGGTGGCCGCCTCTGGGAGAGGCAGCATGAAGCCAGGCAGACGTGGAGCGGCCCGTTATGGGGACGAGGTTCCATCTCCTCCACCAGCTTCTGCCCTGTGTGGGCCCTGCCCTGGCCCGGCTGGCCCGCCCCGTGCTGAGCAGCTCCGGGCAGCCACTCTCTGGGCTGCATACTCCCTGGGCCCTCGGACAGGGGCCTGGTGGGGGGGCA
Source organism: Plecotus auritus (assembly GCF_963455305.1). Taxonomy (NCBI): domain Eukaryota; kingdom Metazoa; phylum Chordata; class Mammalia; order Chiroptera; family Vespertilionidae; genus Plecotus; species Plecotus auritus. The sequence continues at coordinate 59,461,790 of NC_137783.1, read as the reverse complement.
CCCTCTGCTCTGTGTGGCCCCGGGGGACTGCATGACAGATGGAGGGTGGTGGCCAAGCGGGGGGAGGAGCCAGCAGGAAGGCCTCCGCAGGGAGCATGCGCAAGGGCCCAAAAGTTGGTGTGAGGCTGAGTGGGGCGCCAGCAAATATTAACTAGTTTAAAGGGTTTCCCATTGGATTCCGCAGCAGGAAATCCCAGTGACGAGGAAGCAACCAGTGCTTGGCAGGGCCTCCCCGGATTTCGGGTCAGATGGTGTTTCTCTGACGTTCATGGTAGGGAAGATTGCATTATGGCGACAACCCTGTTGCCTTTTTAGAATATCAAACACATCCCACCGGTTTCCCCCACAGGAGCTTAGGAGACTGATGGGAGACAGGCTGTGGGATCTCCTGCCGCTCGGCTCCTGCCTTGGTGGCCAGGGGCAGTCCCCACCTCTAGCAGGTGCCCTAATCCACCCCTGGCTGTTAGAGTCCTCTCTCTTCCCTGCCATTGCTCTCTACTTGGAGGAATGACACCCCAGACAGTCACTTCCCTGGACTCCGAGGACCTGGGCAAATGCCTCGACATGCGTTGGGGTGCCTGGGCTGTCTCCCAGCTGGAATCAGGTCCCCCTGTAGGCAATGTTAGCTGTGTGCGTGTGCAGCCCCTCTACATCAGGAAACACCCACCTGTTCTTAACCTGCATTCAGTATGTCAGAAATGCAGCACTCAGCAGAGCCACCAGCCACTTGGACAGATGTACAGCCAGTGCTGCAATCCTATGTAATAAAAGGCTAATATGCAAAGCGACCAAACAGCGTAATGACCAGTCCCTATGATGTGCACTGACAACCAGGGGGCAAACGCTCAATGCAGGAGCTGCCCCCTGGTGGTCAGTGGGCTCCCACAGGGGGAGTGCCACTCAGCCAGAAGCCCTGAGCCGGCTCATGGCTGGTGAGCGCAGTGGTGGTGGCGGGAGACTCTCCTGCCTCTGCAGCAGTGCTAAGGATGTCTGACTTCTGGCTTAGGCCTGCTCCCTGTGGGGATCGGGCCTAAGCCAGCAGTCGGACATCCCCGAGGGTTCCCAGACTGTGAGAGGGCCCAGGCCGGGCTGAGGGCCCACGCCTCCCCCCGCCCCCGCCCGCCCCCAGTGTACATATTTCATGCATCGGGCCTCTAGTTTAAAGATAAATGCTTGGATATGTGTTTTTTATGCACATAATTGTGAGGAATAGAAACCTAAACTTGCCATTGCTGGGCCAAAGGGTATACTTGCTTTTCATTTAAGTCGGGTAGGAAACGTCTGGCCCGAGGGCTTGAGAAATCATTTGGTCTGGCCCTGCCAAGGCATTAGGGGTGAGTAATTAAATGTGTGACCAAATAGAGCAGGCTAATTTTAAAGTTGATAATTTTGTATGGCCCGCAAATGATGTTATAAATAGCCAAGTGGCCCTTGGCAGAAAAAAGGTTCCCCACCCCTGATTAAGTGACCAATCCTAAGAGCCACATCAGTCTACATTTTTCTCACCAGATGGGGGACATTGTGCATTTTTGTTATTTTTTGCACAGTTAACACCTGCGGGTCCATGGTGGCGGATGTGGCTGTTTGGTTCCGATCCTACTGGGATCGTGCATCTTTCCTGCTTCTGGCCGCAAGCTCTCTTCACCATCCCTTGCCTGGCAATCTGCTGTTTCTCTGTTTGCTACAGTTTCGCAGGTGGATCTGTTTGTCTTGGAGTCAGACTTTGTGTTCTAGATGCCGCAGATATGTCCTCCCAGCCCGTCTTTTATCTTTGCATACTATGTCTGCTGTGGCTCAAAAGTTTTCACCTTTTGAATCAAATTTATCAGCATTTTCTTCTGTGTTTTTCTATTTTCTTGTGTGTGTATTGGCCGGGGGGGAGAGGGGGGAGGGTTGTTTTGCTTTTGAAGGTCATTCCCATTCCAACTTGATAGACAAAATATTCAATAATTTCTCAAAATGCTTTTATAGTTATTTTTAGTTCTTTAATTTAAAATTTATTTTTACATCATCATCTAACAACTGTCCACAGTATTTTAAATGTATATTTAGGTTTCCAGTGCCATTTCTTAAATAATTCAGCCTCGTTTTCCTGGCCCCATCAATCATATACTAATTTCCCATGTACACTTGGGCTATTCCTGGATTCCGTTCCAGCTTATTGATATGTCTGTGTCTTTCCTGCACCAATGACATTATTATTGTTGTTGTTGTTGTTGTTGTTGTTGTTGTTATGGCTTTGTGCTCTGTTTTTGTGTCTGGTGGGCCTGGTCCACTCTCTCTGGCCTTCTTTCTCGAAGTGCTCTTGGCTAATCTCCTCCTGTCCTGAGGGTCTGGCCGCCTTCTCACTGTGGCTCAGGCCACCCAGCCCTGTGGTGGGGATTCCCCTTGCCATCCCTCAGTCTCAGCGGACCAGTGGGTAAGTGATAATTAGCATAACGCCACTTAATCCCCAGGAGCCTGGATTGGTCCTCACCCCCAGAGGAAGCATCCCCAGGCCAGGCAGCCTCTCCCAGGTGGGAAAGGAAGCGGAACATCTTTCCTTAAACAGGAAAATGTTGCCAAAACCCATAACATTAAATCTTTGCTTTATAGAATCTGAGAGCAGAGAGGAGAGGGACTGGCCAGGTCACCCAGGGAGGAGCCCCTGACCCCCAGCAGGACCCCCCTGGTCCCTCCTGCTGAAAGGCGCCCCGGGGCCCTCTGAGCAGGGCTCCTCCTCACTGCCCTGAGGAGACCCAGAGGGCCCCCCTCCCAGGGCTGTACTCAGTGCTTGCTCCTCACACCATTGGCTACTTCTGGGCCACACTCCTTTGTAAGGAAACCCTCACTGGTCCCCTGCCCCAGCCCTAGTAGCTACATAAGGGGGACCCTGGAAATCAGCCTGGGCCCCTTCCATGCCCTCATGCACAATCCAGTCTGTTACCCAACTACTTTGGTTCTCGTCACAGCTCTGACTTGTACAAGGCAAGATCTGAACTCTCTGTGCCTCAGTTTCTTTGCCTGTCAAATGGGACAGCAGTCATACCCACCCAGCTCCTGAGATGCTTCGGCTATTAAATCAGCAATATTTGGAATGTGTTGAAGCAGCACCTGCCATGTGCTAAGACTTGCAAACTGCTCTGTCACAGCTTCCTCTCATCACCCTCATTGTCATCGTTGTCATCCTGAGGGTGTCACTGCCTCTCTCAACCCAACCCCGGGGCTGGGCCACCACAGCCTGGCTTCTTCCTAATGGCCTCCTCACAGACAGGGCAACCCCAGTCGTGGCTCTTTGGTCTCTGGGTTCCTTCAAAATGCAAAGCTGACCCCTCTTCCCTCAGGATGAACACTGAAGTCTTGGAGGTGGCCCACAGTTCGGTACGTCCCCGGTGCCCTCTAGCAAAGAGTGTCCCCTGCCTCTCCTCATCCAGCCACTGCCCTCCATCCTGATCTTGCCACCTGCCTTTTTCTTCCGGCCCCATCGCCAGTGCCTCCACCTACAGGGCTGGGCCCTGGGTGTGAGCCTCTCCAGGCCTTCTTCACGCAGGACCTCAGAGCTGACTCCAGAATGCGGAGGCCACGCCCCTGCGGGAGCTCAGGGGACCTCGGGCCTCGGATTGCCCACCACCAGCCCTGGGGTGGGGGATATGCCCACCCACCCACCCACCCACCCCCAACCCCTGCCCTCCCAGAGGGCCCAAGGCAGGTCCTGCTCACAGCAGTCGCAGCAGAAGGGCTGCTGAGGAGAAAGCCAAATGACCACAGGAACGCCTTCCGTTCACTTTTCTGGGGGATCCCCGACTTCTCTGCATATCGTCAGCCTTTACTTGGGACTAAAACCAAACCAACAACCCCACCGCCCCTGGGCCATGGGCTTCCCTTACACCCTCAGCACGGCCCAGCCAAGTCCTGAGACCACAGGCACCACACACTTTCCTCGTTCTCCAAGCACACCCAGCTCACCCCATGGCCCTGGGGGTGCTGGAGACCAGGGAGTCTGTGTGGGGGGGGAGAAGATGAGAGAGTTCCTCAGGGGAACTTCCTTTAACTTTAATTTTTTAAAAAAGAAATACATGCATATGTTTAAAAAATCAACTACTGCTCCAAAGCTGATAATCAACTTCAGCACTGACGCCTGGATTGGGGTGGGAGTGCACAGCTGTGCACCGACTTCAAACAGCAGAGCCTGTCCTTATTGCAGTGAGAGGAGACATCAAGAGCAGAGGCTGTGTGTGTAAGGAAGGAGCTGGCTGGCTGGTGGGCCCCCAGCAGGCTCCTACCTTTTGGAGCCCCCCACCTTGGAGGTCCTAAACAGTGAGGTCTTTTCTCTGAGCCATTTGGTTTTTTCAGAGGAGAATCTGTCACTTTCCTGTCTAGGGAATTAAATCTGGCCACTGGGGGTCTGGGTCCAGGCTGGAGAAGGCAGCTGGGCACTCACCGTTTCCACATACGTCCACTGATTTCCATTTTGCTGACATCACTCTGCCCCGGGCTCTGCTGCGTCTGCCTGCGCCCGGAGCCACAGCTCCTCCAGCTCATCCCTGCAGAGGGTCGGCCTTCCTCTGCTGCCCTGGGCGGAGGGCACCCAGAGTGTCAGCTGGGGGATAGTCCCGTGTCCAGCCTCAGGGCCCCTGTGCTTCCGGTCCTGAGCCTCCAGCCTCCTGAGCATACTGTCTTCCTCCTTCTGCAGTTTTACTGTTTAGTTACTTGTCCTCCTGCATCTGCACTCTCTTTTTGAAAATATTTTTGGTATTTCTCATCCCGTTTCCTCTTCTGGTCTCAGGCCCTGTGAATCCACACCATGGTCTCAGGAGGACGCGGAGGTGACTGTGACCTCAATCCCCTTTCCAGCTGAAGGTCTCGGGTTCATCCTAAGTTGTTTATCGCTTTGAAGAATGTTTCTTAACTTCTCCAGACATGAGTAACACCTGGTAAGCCACGAGTGCCGATTTTCAGGCACCCATAGATCTCAGCGTGTGGATGACCCAGGTGCCTGGTGTGTTGTGTGGCCAGGACTTGGCCCTGGCTTCGGGACAACAACCTGTCGCTCATTGCAGAACAAGGCGCAGGAAATGGCAGTGTGGGGCCAAGTCAGTGCTGAGGTTCAATAGTGATGCTAAAGGGAGGCTCTAAAAAGAAGAAAAGAAAGAACCCCTTCTCATGAGCTCAAATATCCATTCTGCACTGGATGGACCACTCACCTCTCTTAGCCTCAGCCTCCCCCTCCTTATTTTGATGAGGGAATCTTCATGCAGCCACATAGACCAAGGGAGTGAAAGGATGTCAATGACAAACAGAGAATGATAAATGGAGGTAAATGGTGGATGGTGGATGGAGGATGGTGGACAGTGCATGGTGGAGGAATGGATGACAAATGGAGGCTGGGAAGCCTTCCCCACCTCTGGGTAAAGGAAAGACTTCTCTCATTCCTGTGATTGTCACATCCGCCTTCAAAGGATTTTTTGCTCACAGTCCATTTGGAAGAGTAGGAATCCTTCGAGGGCTCTCAGCGGGCTTGGGCGTGAGGCGAGGAAAGAGAACACCTCAGTGCAGGCAGACAAGTTCCAGAGCAGCGAGCTCCCAGGATGTGGCTCTAACCCTAGCTCAGTTCTTAGGGACAGACCTGGCATGTTCTCCAGAGTGGAGAGCAGTGGTTCTCAAAGTGAGGTCCTCGCAGATGCCTTGGTACCGCCAAGAGCTGGTGAAAAGTGTAGATTGTTGGCCTCAGCCAGGCCTGCTGAGGGGGAACTCGGGGGCAGGCCCAGCACGCTGAAAGAGCCTCCCGGTGATGTGGTGCCTGCCCAGCTTCCGCCCCTGCTCTCGGCCGGGCACACAGATCACCCAGGGATCCTATTAAGATGCACATTCTGGGGCCTGAGGTCCTGCATGTCTATCAAACTCAAGGTCATGCCAGTGCTGCTGGCTGAAGCACTTCACTTTGATTAGTGAGGCTCTCAAAAAATACAATTCGAGCCAGATTGGATTTCAAATTTTCTAATAGCCACATTTTAAAAAGTAAAAGTGAATAGGTTACATATGTTAACCTTTTTATTTAAACCAATACATGGAAAAGATTATTTCAACATGCAATCCATATAAAATGTGTCAAAATATTTTACGTAATTTCCATGTATATTTTTACTAGTGACCCAGCATGTGAAATCACGCGAGACCCGGGACCCCAGACCCCGCTGCCACAGGACTCCCCCAAGTCCCGACATGCCGCAAGACTCAGAGTCAAGTCCCCACCCACCCATGCGTGCCTCGCCGTGCACGCAGCCTCCTGGTGACCATTCTTTGGTCGTTATGGCATTAGGGCCACTGGGTTTTTATAATATAGATAGATATAAATGAAATCTTGTTAAGTTTAGAGCACATCTCAGTGGGGAATGTCCACATCTCAGGCATTCTATGGCCACATATGCCTAATGGTTATGTATCAGAAAGTGCAAATCGATATGCTCCCTCCACACTCCCACCCACAAACCCTCCTCCAAGGACCCACGCTGGGATGAAGGCATCACCCACAAGCCTGCCGGTGACTTCCTAGGGAACTGTCTGTCCCCTTATTAGAGTGAATATACATTTCACGTCACCACTGATTTAATATTAAAGAAGATTCACACCTGTATTTAGAACATTTTATTGCTCACCAAGTGTAATTCCCCCACAAAGAGAGAGGAGAAAAATCATTGTGCCCACTCAAGCCAGAGAGCTGGAATGGAGACCACACAACAAAGCTGGGGTCCACCGGGGAAGGGGGCTCGGGGGGAGGTGGTGGCAACACCAGGGGAACAAGGGAACAGGGAAATTCTGCCCACCAGCAGAAAGAGAGGGAGGAGCTGGTATCTGCCAGCTTTTCAGTGGGGCCCAGGAGGGAGGGGAAGAAGGAGATTCTTCCAGGGAAACTGCAGACCTAAGCTTCCATAGCCCACAGGTTTGCAGCCCAAGTGCACACAATCAGGGAGGCCTGGCAATCCCTGAACTGAAATTTTAACATGAGAATGGGTTGTAATTGGGTGAGATCTCAGGCATCCTAGAGGCAACAAAAGCAAAACCAATCTTTAGGAATATATTCCTACATTCAAAACAAACAAATTAGCCCTAACCAGTTTGGATCAGTGGATAGAGCATCAGTCTGCAGACTGAAAGTTCCCAGGTTCAATTTCAGTCAAGGGCATGTACTGTGGTTGCGGGCACATATCCAGTAAGAGGTGTGCAGGAGGCAGCTGATTGATGTTTCTAACTCTCTATCCCTCCCCCTTCCTCTCTGTCAAAAAATCAATAAAATATATTTTAAAAAAATAAAATTAAATTCCTGCTATATATGAGGTTCCAATTTAAAAATTCCAAAATATACAAAGAAATAAGACACAATAAGTAAAAATTAGCAAAAACATCAAACAAGAGAATTAGCCTCCACTGCTCCAACCATACTTGAGTTAGTAAACCATTATTTTTAAAGTTTATAAAATAACACTATTTAAAATGACTAAAGAGAAATGGGAACTTTGAAAATATTAACCAGGAAAAAAAAAAAAAAAAAAAACACAGCAGTTGTAGCTACATTTCTATTGAACAAAATAAACATTAAGACAAAAAACATCATCACATGATGATAATGGGAACAATTCATCATAAAGATATTTTTAAAATCCAAATCTGTATGTTTCTAACAATACAGTCACAAAACCAATAAAGCAAAAGTCAATATATTTGTAAAGAGAAATTTTAAAATTGACATCATAATGAAATTTTTATAAACCCCCACTCAGTAACTGATAGATCAGGCACAGAAAAAAGATTAATAAGGACACAAAACATTTAAACAGCACAGTTGACAGGCTTGATTTAATAAATATTTATAGTAAGCCTGGCAATCAGTATAATCTAACCTGTTTCTAGACAAAAAAAGTTGGCCTCCATGAATGCCAAAACCCCACACCATGTAGACCAGTTCTCTGACCACAGTAAAATAACATTAGAAATCAAAAATGGAAAGACAGTGAATCTTGCAAATGTATTTGAAAATTCAAAACCTTTAAACAGCTTAAGAGTGAAGAAGAAATCATATTGGAAATTAAAATCAAATAATGATGAATACTTAACATCAGAAACTACAGGATGCACCTAAAGTGATACTTACAGGGAAATTTACAACTTTAAATTCACATACTAAAAAGAAGGAAGACCAAAAAATCATGAAACAAGTGTCAAACTCAAGACATCATTAAAAGAATAACAGGCTAAAACTCTAAAATGCAAACTCTAGAAGGAAGAAAATGATAGAGATCGTGTTCATTTGGGAAAGTAAATGAAATTAAACCTCTACTGCACACCATGCATAAAAATCAGTTCCGGCTGGCATAAGAACTTAAACAGCAAAAGTAACATTTTTAGTAAAAAAAATACCCTATCTAATAAAAGAATAATATGCAAATTGACCATCACCCCAACACACAAGATGGCCGCCCCCATGTGGTCAAAGATGGCTGCCCCCATGTGGACACAAGATGGCTGCCACAAGATGGCCAGCAAGGGAGGGCCATTGTGGGCAATCAGGCCAGCAGAGGAGGACAGTTGGGGGGGACCCAGGCCTGCAGGGGAGGGCAGTTGGGGGCAACCAGGACAGCAGGGGAGGGCAGTTAGGGGTGACCAGGCCTGTAGGGGAGGACAGTTAGGGGTGACCAGGCCGGCAGGGGAGGGCAGTTAGGAACAATTAGGCTGGCAGGTGAGCAGTTAGGCATCGATCAAGTAGGCAGGGGAATGGTTAAGGGGTTATCAGGCTGGCAGGCAGAAGCGGTTAGGGGCCAGGCAGGCAGGTGAGCATTTGGGAGCCAGCAGTCCTGGATTGTAAGAGTGATGTCCGACTGCCCGTTTAGGCCCGATACGGTGGGATAGGGCCTACGGGCAGTCAGACATCCCTTGAGGGGTCCCAGATTGGAGAGGGTGCAGGCTGTGCTGAGGGACACTCTCCCCCCCCCCCCCCCCCCCGCAACTCCCAAGCACGAATTTTGTGCACTGGGCCCCTAGTTCATCAATAAACACCTTAAAGAGAAAGCAAAAAAACAAGTTTCAAACTGGGAGAAAATATTTGAAAAATATATACCCTACATGAGATTGGTATCAAGAATATGAGAAGGACAAACAACCCAATAACAATGAACAGGAGCGATCCAAGAAGGCACTCTTCCCAGGGCCAAACGGGAATTCAACTAAATTATAGAACAATCAACCTGAATAACCAACTGAAGACTAGCTGGAGAGAAGTCTTATAACCAAAAAGAAGCCACATGGAGACTGGGAGGAAGGGTAAGACATGAAAGAGTCTGGTTCCGAGGGAGGAAAAATGGCAGCGGAATAGACAGACGTGTTCCGAGCCTTGTCCCGGAGTAGGAAGAAAGAATAGCTGAGGGTCACATGAGGAGTGTGTGTTGGCAAGTTAAGAGACAGCTAAACTCCAGAAGAAGGTGGGGGACTTCTAGACGGGGTTCCCCTGACCTGGCAGCCCCCACTGTGGCTGGGTCCCCTCCAGGAGCTACGGGCTCCAACGAGGAGTTTGCGCCATCTTGAATGGGAAAGTGGAGCTTATCGGAAGCCTGAGAATCCACAACTGCGGCACCCACGGAACAGCTGCGAGCCCCAGAACACCGGTCCCCAATTGGCGCAAACACACGGATTCAGAGGAGCTCTACACTCCACCACGGAAAGGAGAGAGAGAACTACATAACCAGACATCCAGAGAAGAGAGACCATGGGGAGACAAAGAAACAGCCTGCATATGAAAGAAAAGCAGGCATCATCAGAAAAGGAAGTAAATGGCCCTAACAGGTTTGGCTCAATGGATAGAGCATCGGCCTGCGGACTGAAGGGTCCCAGGTTCAATTCCGGTCAAGGGCATGTACCTGGGTTGCGGGCACATCCCCAGTAGGGAGCATGCAGGAGGCAGCTGATCGATGTGTCTCTCTCATCGATGTTTCTAACTTTCTATCCCTCTCTCTTCCTCTCTGTAAAAAAATCAATAAAATATATTTTTTTAAAAAAAGAAAAGGAAGTAAACAAAATGGAGGCAAGCAATCTTCCAGAGAAAGAATTCAGAGAAATGGTCATAAGGTGGCTGAAAAGAATGGAAGACAAATCCGACAATATGAGCAAGAACCAAGAAGAAATGAAGAAGAACCAAGAAGAAATGAAAAATGACATCGCTGCTGGAAAGAACTCAATAGAAAGAATCAAGAGTAGACTAGAAGAAGCAGAGGACCACATCAGTGAGCTAGAAGACAAGATGGGAAAAAATACCCAAGTAGAGAAACTTCTAGAAAAAAAATTAAAAGACAGGAGGAGAGCTTAAGGGAACTTTGGGACAACACAAAACAAAACAACATCTGCATAATAGGGGTTCCAGAAGGAAAGGAAGCTGAGCAAGGAATAGAAAACCTGTTTGAAGAAATAATGACAGAAAATTTCCCTGATATAGGGAAGAAAAAACCCACACAAATCCAAGAAGCTCACAGAGTCCCAAGCAAAATGAACCCCAAAAGACCGACGCCAAGGCACATTATAATTAAATTGGCAAACACCAACGACAAAGTAAGAATCTTAAAAGCGGCAAGAGAGAGACAGAAAGTTACATACAAAGGAACCCCCATCAGACTAGCAACTGATTTCTCAACAGAAACTCATCGAGCCAGAAGGGAATGGAATGAAATATACAAAGTCATGCAAAGGAAGGGTCTGAATACAAGAATACTGTACCCAGCAAGGCTATCAATCAAAATTGAAGGTGAAATCAGGAGCTTCACAGACAAAAAAGGACTAAGGGAATTTATTACCACCAAACCAGCAATGCAAGAAATGCAAAAGGGTCTGCTGTAAAAAAAAAAAAGAAGAAGAAGAAATAGGAAGCGAAGAAGGAACACAGGGGTAAAGAATAAAAATGGCGACAAATAAGTACCTATCAATAATAACTTTAAATGTAAATGGATTAAATGCCCCAATCAAAAGACATAGGGTAACAGATTGGATAAGAAAACAAGACCCAGAGGAAAAACCAAGATGGCGGCATAGGTAAACACCTAAACTGCTGCCTCGCACAACAATTTCAAAACTACAACTAAAAGACAGAACGGACACCATCCAGAACCTCAGGAAAGCTGACTGAGTGAAAATTCTACAACTAGAAGGATAGAGAAAAGCTCACAGAGAATTGGAGGTACGGCAAAGGGTCTTTGTGCGCGCAGAGAGGAAGGGCGGCTGAGAGCCTGGCTGACTTTCTCTGGCGGAAGGGGGAAGGGAGCCCCCGACCGAACTGAACCCCGGTTCTGACTGCACTGAAACCCTGTTCCGGGCGAGCCCCTGGGGACCCACGCTCTTGTGGGGGGAGTCTGGACTCTCGGGCGGAGACTCAGGAGACGGGAAGGCGGAGGACTGAAAGTCCGCTCGGCCAGTGCGCACAAAGGCTGCGGAGGCTGCCACAGGCATTCCCTAGCGGAAGGGAGTGAGAGGCTCCTGACGGCACTGAACCTCAGTTCTGACTGAAGTGAGCCCCAGTTCTGACTGCAGTGAACCCCAGTTCCAGGCGAGCCCCTGGGGACCCACGCTCTTGTGGGGGGAGTCTGGACTCTCGGGCGGAGACTCAGGAGCCGGGGAAGGCGGAGGACTGAAAGTCCTCGCGCGCGCCAGTGCGCACAAAGGCTGCGGAGGCTGCCACAGGCTTTCCCTAGCGGAAGGGAGTGAGAGGCTCCTGACGGCACTGAACCTCAGTTCTGACTGTAGTGAGCCCCAGTTCTGACTGCAGTGAACCCCAGTTCCAGGCGAGCCCCTGGGGACCCACGCTCTTGTGGGGGGAGTCTGGACTCTCGGGCGGAGAATCGGGAGCCGGGAAGGCAGAGGACTGAAGGCACACACGTGCGCGCAAGGGCAAGGCTGACGGGAAGCCAAGACTGAGACTCCACCCCATCCAAGCTGAGCACAGAGGCTATTGCAATTTGGCAAGTCTAATCCTATAAGGCTGTCTCCAGCACCGGACTTCTCCCAGCATAGACACAGCTCATCCTTACAGCCAACTGGCCTGGCGGTCAATTCTTCCCAGTTACACCAACAACAATCAAGACTTAATTACAACAAGGCTGTACACACAGTCCACAAAGGGGTGCACCAAGAGTGTCCACCTCAGGTTAACTGGGGAGGCAGACCCACTAGGCCAAATTGGAAACCTAGCACACAAATCTACCAACCCAGGGAAGCAGTGAAAATGCGGCGTCTAAGAATCAGATCACAAACAAAAGAAATGGAGGAAAACAAATGACTGGACATAGAATTCAAAACCACAGTTATAAGACTTTTTAAGAATATCCTAGAAAAGGCCGATAAATATAACGAGACCCTCGAAGAGATGAAAAAGGACCAACTAGAAATTAAACATACACTGACTGAAATAAAAAATATTATACAGAGACCCAAAAACAGACAAGAGGAACACAAAAATCAAGTCAAAGAATTGAAATACAAAGAAGCAAAAAACACTCAACCGAAAAAGCAAAAAGCAAAAAAAAAAAATCCAAAAAGTTGAAGATAATCTAAGAAGACTCTGGGACAACTTCAAGCGTACCAACATCAGAATTATGGGGGTGCCAGAAGAAGAGAGAGAGCAAGATACTGAAAACCTATTTGAAGAAATAATGACCGAAAACTTCCCCCACCTGGTGAAAGAAATAGACTTACAAGTCCAGGAAGCCCGCAGAACCCCAAACAAAAGGAATCCAAAGAGGACTACACCAAGACACATCATAATTAAAATGCCAAGAGCAAAAGACAAAGAGAGAATATTAAAAGCAGCAAGAGAAAAACAGTTAATTACCTACAAGGGAGCACCCATACGACTGTCAGCTGACTTTTCAACAGAAACTATGCAGGCCAGACGGGAGTGGCAAGAAATTTTCAATGTGATGAGTAGCAAGAACCTACAACCAAGATTACTCTACCCAGCAAAGCTATCATTCAGAATTGAAGGGCAGATAAAGAGTTTCACAGACAAGAAAAAGCTAAAGGAGTTCATCACCACCAAACCAGTATTATATGAAATGCTGAAAGGTATTCTTAAAGAAGAGGAAGAAGAAAAAAGGAAAGATAAAAATTATGAACAACAAATACATATCTATCAACAAGTGAACCTAAAAAGCAAGTAAATTAAAAACCTGAGGAACAGAATAATCTGGTGAATATAATAGAATCAGGGGCATAGAAAGGGAGTGGACTGATAATTCTCAGGGGGAAAAGGGTATGGGGGGGTTCATAAAGAGACTGGACAAAAATCATACACCTATGGATGAGGACAGTGGGGGGTAGGTAAGGGCAGAAGGTGGGGTGGGAAATGGGTGGAGGGGAGCTATGGGGGAAAAATGAGAAATAATTGTAATAATCTGAATAAAGATTTATTTAATAAAAAAAATAAAAAAAAAAAAGAAAAGAAAACAAGACCCATATATCTGCTGTCTACAAGAAACCCACCTCAGAAAAAAAGACGCACACAGACTGAGGGTGAAGGGATGGAAAAAGGTTTTCCAGGCAAATGGAACTGAAAAAAAAGCTGGGGTAGCAATACTTATATCTGACAAATTAGATCTCAAAGTGAAGGACATAACAAGAGATAAGGAAGGCCACTTCATAAAACTAAAGGGAGCAATCAAACAAGAAGAAATAACTCTGGTAAACATATATGCACCCAATACAGGAGCACCCAAATACATAAAAAAACTCCTGGAGGATATCAAGGGAGAGATTGACAGCAATACAATCATAGTAGGAGACTTTAATACCCCACTATCACCATTGGACAAATCCTCTAAACAAAACATCAGCAAAGAAACATCAATCCTAAATGACTCACTAGACCAGATGGAATTAATTGACATCTTCAGAACATTTCACCCCAAAGCCACAGAATATACATTCTTCTCAAGTGCACATGGGTCATTTTCAAAGATAGACCATATATTGGGACATAGGCAAAATCTCTTCAAATTCAAGAAGATAGAAATCATATCAAGCATCTTCTCAGACCACAGTGGCATAAAACTGGAAATCAACTACAATAAAAACAACCCAAAGAAATCAAACACATGGAGACTAAACAGCATACTATTAAACAATGACTGGGTTACCAGAGAGATCAAGGAAGAAATAAAAAACATCATGGCAACAAATGACAATGAAAACACTACAATCCAAAATCTATGGGACACAGCGAAAGCAGTCTTGAGAGGGAAGTTCATAGCTCTACAAGCCTACTGCAAAAAACAAGAAACAGGGCTAATAAATTACCTAACCCAACAACTCAAAGAGTTAGAAAAAGAGCAACAAGAAAAGCCCAGTGTAAGCAGAAGGAAGGAAATAATAAAGATCAGAGCACAGATAAACGACATAGAGACCAAAGAAACAATACAAAAGATCAACAAAACCAAGAGCTGGTTCTTTGAAAGGATAAACAAGATTGACAAACCTCTAGCCAGGCTCACCAAGAAGCAAAGAGAGAGGACCCAAATAAACAAGATCAGAAATGAAAGAGGTGAAATAACCACAGATCCCGCCGAAATACAAAGGATTGTTAAAAAATACTACGAACAACTCTATTCCAACAAACTGGACAACCTGGAGGAAATGGACATATTCCTAGAAAAATATAACCTTCCAAAACTCAACCAGGAAGAATCTAAACAGCTCAACATGCCAGTAACTATGGAAGAAATTGAAGCAGTCATCAAAAAGCTTCCGTTAAACAAAAGCCCGGGGCCAGATGGCTTCACAGGGGAGTTTTACCAAACATTCAAGGAAGAACTAAAACCTATCCTCCTCAGACTATTCAAAAAAATTCAAGAGGAAGGAACACTTCCAAGCTCCTTCTATGAAGCCAGCATCACCCTAATACCAAAACCAGATAAAGACAACACAATGAAGGAGAATTACAGGCCAATATCCCTCATGAACGTAGATGCCAAAATCCTCAACAAAATTCTAGCAAATCAGATCCAGCAGTACATCAGAAAGATCATACACCATGACCAAGTAGGGTTTATCCCAGGAATGCAAGGGTGGTACAATATCCGCAAATCAATAAATGTGATACATCACATAAACAAATTGAGAGATAAAAATCACATAGTCATATCAATTGATGCAGAAAAAGCATTTGACAAAATCCAACACCCTTTCTTGATAAAAACTCTCAACAAGGTGGGAATAGAAGGATCATACCTCAACATAATAAAAGCTATATATGATAAACCCACAGCTAACATCATACTCAATGGGCAAAAACTAAAACCATTTCCCCTAAGAACAGGAACAAGACAGGGATGCCCACTCTCACCACTCCTGTTTGACATAGTACTGGAAGTATTAGCCATTGCAATTAGACAAGAAGAAGAAATAAAAGACATCCAAATTGGAAAAGAAGAAGTAAAGCTGTCTGTCCTTATTTGCAGATAACATGATATTGTACATAAAAAACCCGAAAGACTCCATCAAAAAACTAACAGACTTAATAAATGAATTCGGCAATTTAGCAGGATACAAAATTAACGCCAAGAAATCTATGGCATTTCTATACACCAATAGTGAACTTACAGAAAGAGAGACTTAAAAAGCAATCCCATTTACCATCGCACCAAAAAAATTAAGATACTTAGGAATAAACCTAACCAAGGAGGTAAAAGATCTATACGCGGAAAACTACAGGACACTGAAAAAAGAGATAGAGGAAGAAGTAAACAGATGGAAGAACATACCATGTTCATGGATTGGTAGGATCAACATCATTAAAATGTCCATACTACCCAAAGCAATCTATAGATTCAATGCACTCCCCATTAAAATACCAATGGCATATCTCACAGACCTAGAAAGAACTCTCCAAAAATTCATCTGGAATAAAAAAAGACCCTGAATAGCCACAGCAATCCTGAGAAAGAAGAAGTAGAAGGGATCTCAATGCCAGATTTCAAGCTGTATTACAAAGCCACTGTCCTCAAAAAAACCTGGTACTGGCACAAGAACAGACATATAGATCAATGAAATAGAATAGAGAATCCAGATATCGACCCAAACCACTATGCGCAATTAATATTTCACAAAGAAGGCATGAACATACAATGGAGTCAAGACAGTCTCTTCAATAAATGGTGTTGGGAAAATTGGACAGATACATGCGAAAAATGAAACTAGATCACCAACTTACACCATACACAAAAATAAACTCAAAATGGATACAGGACTTAAATATAAGACGGGAAACCATAAAAATACTAGAGGAATCCACAGGCAGCAAAATCTCAGACATATGCCAAAAGAACTTTTTCACTGATACTGCCCCTAGGGCAATGGAAGCCAAAGAGAAAATAAACAAATGGGACTACATCAAAATAAAAAGCTTTTTCACAGCAAAAGAAACCATCAACAAAACAACAAGAAACCCCACTGTATGGGAGAACATATTTGCAAATGTTATCACTGATAAAGTTTTAATCTCCAACATCTACAGTCAGCTTATACAACTTAATAAAAGGAAGGTAAATGATCCAATAAAAAAATGGGCAACGGACCTAAATAGAACCTTTTCAAAAGAAGACAGAAGGAAGGCCAAGAGACACATGAAAACATGCTCAAAGTCACTAATTATCCGAGAGATGCAAATCAAAACGACAATGCGATACCATCTCACACCTGTCAGAATGGCTATCATCAACAAATCAACAAATGACAAGTGTTGGCAAGGATGCGGAGAAAAAGGAACCCTCCTGCACTGCTGGTGGGAATGCAGACTGGTGCAGCCACTGTGGAGAACAGTATGGAGTTTCTTCAAAAAACTGAAAATGGAACTCCCATTTGACCCAGTAATCCCACTCCTAGGAATATATCCTAAGAAACTAGAAACACTAATCAGAAAGGATATATGCACCCCTATGTTCATAGCAGCACAATTTACCATAGCTAAGATTTGGAAACAGCCTAGGTGCCTGTCAGCAGATGACTGGATCAGAAAACTATGGTACATCTACACAATGGAATACTATGCTGCCATAAAAAAGAAGGAATTATTACCATTTGCAGGCACCTGGATGGAATTAGAGAACATTATGCTAAGTGAAATAAGCCAGTCAATGAAAGAAAAATACCACATGATCTCACTCATTTGGGGATAATGAAAAACATTATAAACTGATGAACAAAAAGATAGATACAGAGGCAGTAAAGCATCAAACAGAGTGTCTAATTACAGCGGTAAGGTTAGGGAGAGGTGCGTGAAATATGAGATCAACTGAAGGACTTATATGCATGCATATAAGAGTAACCAATGGATGCAAAACATTGGGGGTTGAGGGCATGTATGGGAGTGGGGGGGGGGCAATGGTAAGATATGTACACATATAATACCTTAATAAAAATAATTTTAAAAAAGGAGTCTGGTTCCCCTCCCACAGGCTGAGGCTAAGGTTCTGGAGGGACATCTCAGCTGAGGGTGTTCCCCCTGAGAAGTGTGGGGTCTAAACCTCAGGCTGAGCTCCAAGCCCAGAGTACAAGAGCTGGGAAGAAGTGCCCACATAATATCTGCTGTGAAAACAGTGTGGGGTTTCTGTCTGCCAGGGGAGACAAGAGTCCCCTAGAAACACAGGCACCCTCTTAAAGGGCCAATGCACAAAATTTCATTTGCAGCCACTCATCCTAGGCTCTGGCAAAGGGAGGATAGAGTGGACTAGAGTTCCATAAGGATAGACTAGGATTTGTGGCTCTGGGCAGAGAGCTGAACAGAGAGCTGCTAGGATTCTATACTGAGTCACCCTCTGGCACCACAGCCACCATCTCTCTTGGGTGGAGCATTCCCCTCCAAGAGGCATCTGCCTGGAAGAAAGCACTGGACTTAATCTCACCCCACCTTGTGGAGCCTACACCCTGCTGAGGAGTCAGCTGCCTATCTCCAGAATCAAGAAAAATCTCAAATAAACTATCTAACTTTACACTTAAAGGAACTTCAAAAAGAACAACAAAGACCAAAGTGAGTAGCACAAAGGAAATAATAAATATCAGAGCAGAAATAAACAAAATAGAATCTAGTGAAACAATACAAAAGATCAATGAAAACAAGAGCTGGTTCTCTGAAAGATAAACAAGATTGATAAACTTTTAACCAGATTCATCGAAAGAGAGAGAGAGAAGGACAGAGAGAGAGAAAGGAGACATAAATAAAATCAGAAATGAAGGAGGAGAAGTAATAAGTGACACCAAAGAAATACAAAGAATTATAAGAAAATGTTATCAGGAAGAATCAGAGAATCTGAATAGACAGATTACAACTAGTGTAATTGAAGTAGGAATGAAAAATCTCCCAGTTGAACAAAAGTCCTAGACCGGATGGTTTTATAGGTGAAACTTATCAAACATTCAAAGAACTAAAACCTATTCTTTTTCTTTTTTAAAAAATATATTTTTATTGATTTCAGAGATGAAGGGAAAAGGAGAGAGATAGAAACATCAGTGATGAGAGAGGATCATTGATCGGCTGCCTCCTGCACACCCCCTACTGAGGATCGAGCCCACAACCAGGGCATGTGCTCTTGACTGGAATCGAACCCAGGACTCAATTCAAGAACAGGGAAGACACCCAAGCTCATTTTGAGGCCAACATTATCCTAATTCCAGAACCAGATAAAAACACAACAAAGAAAGAAAAGTATAGACCAATATCCCTGATGAACATAGATGCTAAAATCCTCAACAAAATATTAGCAACCAAATCCAGTAATACATTAAGAAGATCATACACCATGATCAAGTGAGATTTATTCTTGGGAAGCAATGTTGGTACAATATCGGCAAATCAATAAATGTATACACCACGTAAACAAAATAAAAGATAAAAACCACATGATCATATGAGTTGATACAGAAAAGGCATTTGATGAAATCTAGCTCCACTTTATGATCAAAACTCTCAGCAAAGTGGGAATAGAGGGAACATACCTCAATGTAATAAAGGCCATATGTAACAAACCCACAGCCAACATCATACTCAATAGACAAAAACTACAAGCATTTTCCTTAACATCAAGAACAAGTCTGGGATGTCTCACTTTCACCACTCTTATTCAAGATAGTACTGGAAGTCCTACCTATAACAATCAGACAAGAAAAAGAAATAAAAAGCATCCAAGTTGGAAAGGGAGAAGTAAAATTCATTATTTGCAGATGACATGATGCTGCATATATAGAATCCTAAGGATTCCACCAAAAAACTACTTGAACTGATGAATGAATTCAGGAAAGTAGTAGGATACAAAATAAATATCCAGAAATCAGTTGCATTTTTATGTACAAGTAGTGAACTAGCAGAAAGGGAAACTAAGAAAACCACACCATTCACAATCGCTTCAAAAAGAATAAAATACATAAGAATAAATTTAACCAAGAATATAAAAGACCTGTACCCAGAAAATTATAAGACACTGCAGAAAGAAATTGAAGAAGA
The DNA here is from genome assembly GCF_963455305.1 of Plecotus auritus. Taxonomy (NCBI): domain Eukaryota; kingdom Metazoa; phylum Chordata; class Mammalia; order Chiroptera; family Vespertilionidae; genus Plecotus; species Plecotus auritus. Next base: position 59,442,289 of record NC_137783.1, on the reverse strand, counting down.
TAAAAATAAGTAGAAGCACATATCACATTTCATGGATAGGAAGAATTAACACCTTTAAAATGTCCATACTACAAAGAGTAATCTATAGATTCAACACAATCCCTATCAAATTAACAATCGCGTATTTCACAGAACTGGAACAAATATTCCAAAAATTTATATGGAACCACAAAATACCCCAAATAGCCTCAGTAATCTTGAGAAAGAACAAAGTTGGAGGTATTATGCTACCTGATACCAAACTATACTACAAGGTCATAGTCATCAAAACAACATGGTATTGGCATAAAAATAGGCATATAGATCAATGGAACAGAATAGAGAGCCCAGAAATAAACTCATGCTTTTACAGTCAAGTAATATTTGACAAAGGACAAAAATATACAATGTGATAAAGATAGTCTTTTAATAAATGGTACTGGGAAAATTGGACAGCTAAATGCCAAAAATTGAGACTAAACCACTTTCTTGCACCATACACAAGAATAAACTCAAAATGGATTAAAGACATAAATGTTAGATTTGAAACCATAAAAATCCTAGAAGAAAACATAAGCAGTAAAATCTTGGATATTTCTTGTAGCAATATTTTTTCTGGTATATTGCCCCAGGCAAAAGACACAAAATAAAAAAATACAAAAATACATCAAACTAAAAAGTTTTTGCACAGCAAAAGAAACCATCAACAAAATGAAAAGACAACCCACTGAATGGGAGAATATATAAGGGATTAATATCCAAAATGTATAAAGAATTCATACAATCCAACACCAAAAAAACAACCTGATTTAGAAATGGGCAGAAGACCTGAATAAACATTATCCAGAGAGGGCATACAGATATAGAAACATGAAAAGATGCTCAATGTCACTAATCATTAGAGAAATGCAAATTAAAACCACAATGAGGTATCACCTCACACCTTCAGAATGGCTGTCATCAATAAATCAACAAACAAGTGCTGGTGAGGATGTGGAGAAAAGTGAACCCTCGTGCACTGCTGGTGGGAATGCAGACCGGTGCGGCTTGTGTGGAAAGCAGTATAGAGTTTCCTCAAAAAATTAAAAATGGAGCTGCCTATGACCCAGCGATTCCTCTTCTGGATGGAATACCTGAAGAAACACAAAACACAGATTTGAAAGAATGTATGCACCCCTATGTTCATTGCAGTGTTATTTACAATAGCCAAGATTTGGAAGCAGCCCAAGTGCCCATCAGTAGATAAATAAATGTAAAAGCTGTGTTACATTTACACAATGGAATGCTCCTCATCCATTAAAAAAAAAAAAAAAAAAAAGGAAATCTTACCCTTTGAGACAGCATGGATGGGCCTAGAAAGCATTAAGCTAAGTGAATAAGCCAGTCAGAGAAGGACAAGTACCACGTGATTTCACTCATATGTAGAATCCAATGAACAAAATGAACTAACAAGCAAAATAGAGACAGACCCATAGACAGAGAGCAGGCTGACAGCTGTAGAGGGTGGGGGAGATGTTGGGGTCTGGGTGGTTGGGGAGGGATTGAGAAAAAAAAAAGAAAAACTTATAGATAGGGACAACAGTGTGGGAATTACTGAGCGGAGATAGATGTGGGGGTAGGAGAGGATATGGGGTAAAATAAATTTTTAAAAATGAACAGGAAAAATATGAAGAGGAAAGGAATCATACATGAAGAAATGTTTAAAATCATTAGTGAGCAGACTTCCGGCTTCCTCAGCATGGCAGCCTTTCTGGCTCCTCTGCCTCTGTTCTGGCTCCTAACTGCTGGGTCCAGCCTGAGGTAACAAGACCAAGAATATGGGGGTGTCCTGGTCTCCGCCACAAAGACATGGGGGTGAGGCTAGGCGACCTCGCCCAGGTGACCTGCACCAGGCCCGGGACAGGGTTCCCACCTCACCCGCAGCCCCCGCCTGCTCCACCCACAGAGTCCGAAGGCAGCTGGGCCCAGGTGGTTAGCTGAGTGTGACCTTTGATGATGTGGCCGTGTGCTTCTCCTGAGAGGAATGGGATCTCCTGGATGAGACTCAGAGACACTGTACCAGGATGTGATGCTGGAGAACTTGGCACTTATCACCTCCTTGGGTTGCTGGCATGAGGCAGAGGATGAGGCACCTGTGCAGAGCGTTTCTGTAGAAAGTGTCACAGGTCAGGATTCCCAAAGTGGATCTGTCTTCCCAGAGGGCCCACCCCTATGAGAGGTATACCCCAGTGTTGAAAGGTATTTTGGTCTCAGCTGAGCACCAGGGAATGCATCATGGACAGAAGCTGCGCAGGCTTGGCCTGTGTGTGAAACAATTAAATTTCAGTGCAAACCTCCCTCAGCACCAGATACAGAATATTGGACAGAAATCCTTCACAATCAATGTGAACAGAGCTTCCATTGGGAATGACTGCAAATTTCATGTGTCTGGGAAGCCATTTACCTGCTGGCAGGTTGGAAAGGACTTCCTGGCCACTTCAGGATTCCTCTAAGTACAAACCACTAACACTGAAAAAAATTCAAACACCAGAACTAACTGTGTGATAGCCTTTCCCAAGTGAAAGACTCATTACAACCTTTAGAACATACAAAAGCTTTGTGGTACAAACACAAACTTGTTCATCAGCAGAGAGTCTTCAATAGAGACAGATGTTAATATGCAGTGAATGTGGGAAATCCTTTAGCCAGAGCTACAGCCTCATTAGATACTGGAGAGTTCACATGGAAGAAAGGCCCTATGAGTGTGGGGAATGTGGAAAATCCTTCAGCAAAAGCCATACCCTCAGTAACCATCAGAGAGTTCACACTGGAGAAAGCCTTATTAATGTAGGGACTGTGGGAAAACCTTTACTCATAGCTCTAATCTCATGAACGCCAGAGTTCACACTGCAGAAAGGCCATATGAGTGCAAGGAATGTGGGAAAATCTTTATCTTCAGGTCCCTTCTCTCAGAACACCAAAGAGTTCACACTGGAGAAAGGTGTTACAAGTGCAGTGAATGTGGGAAATCATTTAGCCAAAGATCCCACCTTAATAACCATGGGAGAGTTCACACTGGTGAAAGGCCATATGAATGCTGTGATCGTGGGAAATCCTTTAGCCATAGCTCTAGCCTCATTAAACACCAGATAGTTCACAGTGGAGAAAGGCCTTATGAGTGTGGGGAATGTGGGAAATCCTTTTACCAAAATTCTGGCCTCCTTCAACACCAGAGAGTTCATACTGGAGTCAGGCCTTATGAGTGTGGGGAATGTGGAAAATTATTTAGTAACAAGTCCAACCTCAATAAACATTGGAGAGTTCATACTGGAAAAAAAATAAATAAGATAAAATAATTAGTGAATAAGGAAAATCAAATTAAGATCAGGATGAGATTTTAGAATAATTTGATCCCCCAAAATTAAAAAGTCAGCTTCAAGTTGTAGATATAAATCAGATTTTCTTATACGTTGCTTGAAGGAGTGATATTTGGTACAATAGGTAGAACTCCTCGTTATATGTATAAAATGTAAAAAAAAATAGCCTTACCAGGAAGCATATATCAGAATGTTGATAGCCACAGTGCTTATAATATAAAAACAGAATGTCTTTTGTTGACCCCAAGAAGAGCATACCTGACAAAAGGATTTTTCATGGTTCACTGGACTCAAATTTATAACCAGAGTTTAGCACCCATTTGTTCACCCAAGCTGCCAAGCTTCCTGCACTGTACTCCTGCTATATGAGTCAAGCCTTATAGAAGTCCATAAATCAACCAATGGGCTGAAGACCTGCCTCAGGCAATGGGGCTGTATGGCTGTATCTTTATTTGCATCTTTACCAACCAACCAGAATGGCTGTTCAACTAATTAGGACAGTGCATTTTGGATCAATAAAACTGTGAGGCTTTGGAGTCCTCATTCGCATGAGAACTGACCAATCAGGGACCAGAGGCTGGAACTCCTCTACATAGCCAGCTTCAGCTCTGTCTCTATGGAGCCCACTTTCAGTTTCCAGTGAAGACTGCCTTTCCCCAGCTGGAGCTGCGAGGATAGAGCGAGGGCAGAGTGCCAGTGGAGCACAGCTGTGTCACCAGGGCCTCCTTCCAGGCTGCCTCCCAGCCAAACTATTCCGCACTGACTGTCCCACTACTGAGCTGAGCCTACCCCAAACAGTGGTGAGTGGAGTTGAACAGTATTTTCAAAAAAGTGACAGAGTAGATTTATCACAAGATTCCAATGATAGTTTCACCTTAGACAACAGAGCAGTGTGCTCCATCACGTTAAAAGATTAAAGGAAGGAATAAGACCACTATCCCCTCAATAGATATAGAAAGAGCATTTGTAATAATAATGATTATAATAATGATTCTTAGTAAAATCAGAGAAGGAAATTTCCTTAGTCTGATAAGGCCAGCTATCAGAACCTAAAGCAAACAACAGACAATAGTGAAACTTTGAAATCATTACCTTTAAAACAAGGAGTACAAATTTTTTACAAAGGAAAAAGAGGAAGAATCTACAGATAAAACTAATAGATCTTAGAGGATTTAATTTCCAACTGATAAATACATAAACAAATCATGGGGAAATGTAATTTTTAACAATAACATTTATAGATATCTTTGATTAAATCTAACAAAAAATGTTCATGAACTTATATTGCTAAAAGTATAAAACTCCATAGATGGATTTAAAATACCTGCATAAATAGCGAGTTTTAACAGACTGTTCAATATCATAAATATAATAAGTCTCACAAAATAATCTATAAATCCCACCTAATTCTAATTTATATCCAAATAAGATATTTCATTTAACCTGAAGTGTGACCTTAAAATTCCGAGGAAACAAAAGAACCAAGAAAAGCCAAGTCCATTCTGAAGATGGAGATGGTAGAGTTTCTACTTCACATATCAAGCCTCATCATAATGTTACAGAAATTGAAGCAGTATTTATATATTTACATATACACATGTATATGTATATGTAATATAATATATACATATAAGACTTACCTGGCAGAAGTAAAATTATAAATCGGTATTTATAAATTGGGGAAGAAATTGTGCTGGGTCAATCAGCTATTTATATGGAAATAGATAAAATTAGATTCCTACCTCACATCATTCACAAAAACAAATTCAACATATATTGGAAACCTAAATATGCAAAATAAAACTAGAACAGACTGACAGCTGTCAGAGGGAAGCGGGGAGAGGGGAAGTAGAAGAGGCTAAAGGTAGGATAACTGGTGATGGAAGGAGACTTGATTGGGGCGGTAAACACACAATACAATACATAGATGATGTATTGTAGCATTGTATACCTGAAACCTATATAATTTTATTAACCAATAAATTCAATTAAAAGCATTTTGATAAGGATATAGATGATTTTTATGACATTAGGGAGAGGGAATGATTTCAGAAACATCACATAATATGCTCAAACCATAAATAAAAAGGCTGACAATTGAAAAATTCTCTGATAAATGTTATACAAAGTAAAAACACAAGCCATTCAGAGACATTTGTAACTACAGATGAAAAGATTGGTATCTAGAATATGTGAGTCAGAATATCAGTAAGAAAAGGGTAATACAAATGAACAAATAATATAAATAGGTAATTCACAAAAAAAGAACATGAATGATCTCTTGAACAAATGAAAAAAACACTGAACCTTACTAATGATCAGAGAAATAAAACAAGGAGATACAATTTCACTATTTATCCATTTAAAATACATTTTAAAATGTGAATGTTTTGCCCTAGACTGTTTGGCTACTAGTAAGTGGATAGAGCATCAGCCTGCAGGTTGTGGGCTCAATTCCCTCCCACAGTAGGGGGCGTGCAGGAGGCCAATCAATGATTCTCTCTCATCATTGATGTTTCTATCTCTCTATCTCTCTCCCTTTCTCTCTGAAAAAAAAATATATTTTTTTAAATAATAGGTTTCTCTGAGGTTGACAGATACAAGATCAACTCATAAAAACAGTAGCATATTTTTACAATAACAGTAAACTAATAGAAAATATAACTAAAAATTAACCACAAACAATAACAATAAAAGTATGAAGTGTCTAGAAATTTTAAAATAATTCATAAATCCTTAAACAGAAAAAACTTAAATCTATTGAAGGACTAAAAGAAGATATAATTGATGAACAGTTATACTCTTGGTTGAGAATAGTTAATATTAAGAAGAAACCAATCTTCCCCTAAACAAGCTAAAATTTAATGCAACTAAAATTAGAATTCCAGCTGAATTTTTGGTGGATTTTGATAAATTCAATCTAAAACTTATTTTAAAATTTTAATAAAGCTTCAATAATAGCCAGTTCAACACTGCAAAATAAAAAAAAAAGTGAATAGTTTTTAAATCTATTAACAAGTGTTGGCAAGGGTATAGCTCCCATGAACGGCAGGTGAGGTGAATCAGTGCAGCTGTGCAGAGCGCTGTCAGTCCCTAGAGGAGCTGAGAGTGTGCCCCCACATCCAGATGTCCATTGGGAGCAGCCCTTGCACATGTGCACCGGGGAGCAGGGAAAGCTGGTAAAGCATCATTCTTGGTAATAGCACAAAAATGTAGACCCCAGTCTCTCGGGAGGGAATTAGAGCACAATGAAATATTATACAGCAGTTAAAATGAACTTGCATTACCAACATGGAATAAATCTCTAAAGCATAATGTGTGGCCCAGCCAGCATGGCTCAGTGGTTGAGCATTGACCTATGAACCAGGAGATGAATCCAAAAATGCCCACACCAGGACAAAAAATAACTAAAAGGTCAAAGGTTAAAGATAAGAGAATCTTAAAAGCAGCAAGAGAAAAGCAGTTAGTTACCTACAAGGGACCTCCCATAAGACAGTCAGCTGATTTACCAACAGAAACTTTGCAGGCCAGAAAGGATTGGCATGAAATATTCAGTGATCAAAAGCAGGGACCTACAACCAAGATTACCCAGCAAAGCCATTATTTAGAATCAAAGGACAGATAAAGAGCTTCCCAGACAAGAAAAAGCTAAAGCAGGTTTGTACCACCAAGCCAGTATTATAATAAATGTTAAAGGGAATTCTTTAAGAAGAAGAAGAAAATGTCAAAAATATGAATCATCAAATGGCAATAACTACATATCTATCAACAATTACTTTAAAGATGAATGGATTAAATCCTTCAGTCAAAAGACATAGAGTGACTGAATAGATAAGAAAACAAGTCCCTTACTTTACATATGATGTCTACAAGAGATGTACTTCAGATTGAAAGACTCACACAGATTGAAAGTAAAGGGATGGAAAAAGATATTTCATGAAAATGGAGACAACAACAAAAAAGCTGGGGTAACAATACTTATACCAGACAAAATAGACTTTAAAACAAAGGCTATAACAAAAGACAAAGGAGGACCCAACAATTACAATTCTGAGTATGTATCCCAAGAAATCCAAAACACTAATTTGAAAAGACATAGGCATCCATATGTTTATAGAAGCATTATTTACAATGCCAAGCAACCTCAGTGTCCATCAATAGATAAATGGATAAAGAAGTGGTGCATATATACAATGGAATATGATTCAGCCATAAAAAAGAATGAAATCTTGCCATCTGCAACAACATAAGGAGTATTGTGCTGAGTGAAATAAGTCAGACAGAGAAAGGCAAAGGTCATACATGTCATATGTGGAATCTAAAAGAACCAATTAAATGAACAAATAAAAAATAAAGAAACTTGTAGTACAGTTCATTTTGACAGGTGCCAGATGGGACGTGGGTTGGAGGAATGAGTGAAAAAGGTGAAGGGATTAATAAGTACAAATTGGCAATTACAAAATAGCCATGAGCAGGTAAAGTATAGCACAGAATATATAGTAAATAATATTGTGATAACTATGTATGGTGTTAGATAGGTACTAGATTTATTGGGGTGATCACTTCATAAATTATATAAATATCTAATCACTATGTTGTACACATGAAACTAATACAATATTGTATGTCATCTGTAATTGAAAAATAAAAATTATTTAAAAAGAGAGATGATTTTGAAGAATATGTTTTCACAGTGAAAGTATGCCTGTGCAATAATAATAATTAAAAAAAGATCAGTATGAGGCAAATTCAACAGACACAACAAAGAACAGCATGAATACTAAGAATGTCATCCAACATAATAATTGGATTGGAGACTCTAAAACTATTATGTTTAAAATTTTAGCCATAAAAGAAAAATTTGATAAGAAAAATAAAAGTATTGTAAAATAATGACAGGAAGGTTAGGGTGAGGGGAATAAGCAGTTTTAGAAATAAATATTATAGTTATAAAACTCAAAACTTGATGGAGCTTAAACAGAAGATTAGAAAGAGGAGGTTCTAGAAATGGGGGGGGGGGGGGGGAGAGGGTGGTAGAGAAAACTGGGAAGAGGCAATATTCAAAGAAATAATTCCTACAGTTTTCTGGGATTATTTAAAGACATGGATCCTTAAATTTGGAAAGCAAAAGGTACATATAGGATAAAATAAATCCACAGAAATCTGAGCAAAAATGCAGAATGCTGAAGACAAAGAGATGATATCCACAAAGAAACAATTTTGAAAATTTAGACAAAATGGACAATTTTCTAGGAAAAAAACTTACCAAAATTAACTAAAAGCATTATTGAACACCTGAAAATTTTTAGTGTACAATTCAGTGGCCTTTAGTACATTCACAATGTTGTGCAACCACCAACTCTATGTAGTTTCAAAGCACTTTAGTCAAAGTGCTCCCCAAAGAGAACTGTGTACCTATTAAATAGTCCCACTGTATCCACCACCCAACTCCCAGCCTCTGGTAACCTACAATCTACTTTCTGTCTCTATGGATTTGTCTATTCTGGATATTTTATACAAATGGAATAACATAATATGTAGTCTTTTATCCCTGGTTTCTGTCACTTAGATTATTTTTTTGAGGTTTCTCGATTTTGTAGTATGTATCAGTACTGCATACCTTTTCATGGCTAATTAATATCCCATTGTTTGGAAATACTATTTTTTTAATCCATTCATCTATCAATGGGCACTTCAGTTACTCCCATCTTTGGCTATTGTGAATAGTGCTACTACGAACATGGATGTACAAATATCTCTTTGAGATATTTGCTTTCAATCCTTATGGGTATACTAGAGGCTCGGTGCATGAAATTCGTGCACAGGTAGGGTCCCTAGGCCTGGCCGGCGATTGGGGCTGATCGGGAGCCTTCTGGCTGCTGGCCAAGGCCTTCCTTCTGGCTGCTGGCTGCTGGCTGGGGCCTTCCTTCGTTCCACGCCACCCCCTGGTGGTCAGCACATGTCATAGCGAGCAATTGAACTCCTGGTCTCCCGGTCAAACTCCCAAGGGGACACTTGGCATATTCGCCTTTTATATACTAGAGTCCCGGTGCACAAATTTGTGCACAGGTGTGGTCCAGCAGGCCCACCCAATGGGGGAGCATTGGGCTGGGCAGGCGGGTGGGAGGAGATATGGGCAGTTGGCCAGCCAGCCCCACCCCTGATTGGGGTGTTGGGGGCTGATCGGAGCCCGGATCAGGCTAGTTGGCTGCCACAGTGTGCGTTATAGCCACGGGTCGTTCTGCCTTTCCAGTCGCTGGGCTTTTATATATATAGACTAGAGGCACGATGCATTAAATTTGTGCAAGGGGCTCGGCCCTCACAGCCGCAGCGGCTTGCCTTGGCCCTCGCAGCCCCGGCTTTGTCCAGAAGGTCGTCTGGAAAGTCGTTGAGCTGTCTGGTCTAATTAGCATATTATGCTTTTGTTATTATAGATAGATGCCCAAAAGTGGAATTGATTACTATTTTTAAATTTTTAAGGAATTTCCATACTGTTTTTCATAGTGGTGGTACCATTTTATATTCTCACCAACAGTGCATAAAAGTTACAATTTTTTCGCATCTCTATAGACTGTTAGGTTCAGTTGGCTTATAGTGTTGGTCAAATATTTTATTTTTAAATATATTTTATCAATTTTTCACAGAGAGGAAGGGAGAGGGATAAAGAGCCAGAAACATCGATCAGTTGCCTCCCGCGCACCCTCCACTGGGGACATGCTCACAACCAAGGCACACGCCCCTGACCAGAATCGAACCCAGGACCCTTCAGTCTGCAGGCCGACGCTCTATCCACTGAGCCAAACCAGTTAGGGCAGTGTTGGTCAAATCTTGTTTCATTGTTGAACGTCTACCTACTTGCTCCATCCATTATTGAGGATGCGGTACTGAAGTCTACAACTATTGTTTATTTCTCGCTTTATTTCCACGAGTTTTTGCTTCATGTGTTTTGGTGCTCTCTTATTAGGGGCATATATAATCGTTATATGTTCTCAGTGGGTTGACCCTTTTCTACTATAAAATGTCCCTCTTTTTCTCCAGTAAACATTTCTTAAATTTTGAAGTCTATATTGTCTGATATTAGTATAGCACTTCAGCTTTCCTGTGGTTGCATGATCTTTTTACATTCCTTTTGTCTTTGAACTTAAAGTCCCTTGTAGACAAGTTAGATCTTTTTGTTAATTCAATCTGACAATCTCTGACTTTTGATTGGATTGTTTAATTCACTCACATTTATTACTGTACTAGAGGCCCGGTGCATGAAATTTGTGCAGGGGGACCGGGGGTCCCTCAGCCCGGCCTGTACCCTCTCCAATCCAGGACCCCTCAGGGGATGTCCGACTGCCTCTCGCAATCTGGAACTGCTGGCTCCTAACCACTTGCCTGCCTGCCTGCCTGATCACCTCTAACCCCTCTGCCTGCCTGCCTAATTGCCCCTAACTATTCCCCTACTGGCCTGATCACTCCTAACTGCTCCCCAGCTGGCCTGATCGCCCCTACTGCCTCTGCCTCGCCCCACACTCCAGATCCAGGATTCCCTTCTGCGGCCAGTTGCAGGCACCTGGGACCCAGGCTTCCCTCCCTCTGGCTGGCTGCAGGCACCCAGGACCCAGGCCGGCTTTGCCTGGGCTGGCCGTAGCCGCAGGGGATCGTGGGCGGGTGGCTTTGCCTGGGCCACAGTTGCAGGTGCTGGCGCCCGGAACCTCAGGGTGAGCAGCTTATCCCTCTCTTGGCCATGGGCATAGGCACAGCCATTGGTGTCTGGGACCACGGGGCAGGTGGCTTGTCCTTCTCACGGGTCACAGGCGCTGGCACCTGGAACCGCGGGATGGGTGGCTTGTCCCTCTCCCAGGCCACATCCTGGCTGGTTCCCATTCCTCTCTCATGAGCTCATTTGTGCCTGGCTTGTCCCCATTTCTTTCTCCCCACTGTTGAGTGTCTGAGCCATTACGGCATGATGGCATGATGACCATTTGCATATTAGCTCTTCATTATATAGGATAGTTGGGTTTATATTTGGCCCTTTATTTTTTATTCTCTATATATCTTATGTCTTTTTTCTTTCTTTTCCTCCTTTACTGTTTTATTTTGCACTGAATGAATTCTAATAAAAGAGTAATATGCAAATTAACCATCACTCTGCTACACCCACAAACCGTGCCCACCAGCCAATCAGGAGCGAGTATGCAAATTAACCCAACCAAGATGGCTGCAGCCACGGAGTGAGCAAGAGGCTTGGGTTTCCCCGGCAATGGAGGAAGCCAAGCTTCCTGCATACCCTGGCCAGCCCAGGCCTCTGCTCAAGGCTACAAAGTTTCAATTATAGAAGATAAATAAATCCCAGATCCCAGGGCCTCCGCTTGGGTCACCGGGGGGCGTAGCCAGCCTGCAAACCACCACAGGCCCCTCGCCCAGATCGCCCCATGCCCCAAGGGAACCCCCACCCTGATCCAGGACACCCTTCAGGGCAAACCAGCTGGTCCCAACCTGTGCACCAGGCCTCTATCCTATCTAATGAAAGAGTAATATGCAAATTGACTGTCACTCCAACACGCAAGATGGCTGCCCCCATGTGGACACAAGATGGCTGCCGCAAGATGGCCAGCAGGGGAGGGCAGTTGTGGGTGATCAGGCCAGCAGGGGAGGGCAGTTGGGGGCGATCAAGCCTACAGGGGAGGGCAGTTAGGGGTGACCAGGCCAGCAGAGAAAGGAAGTTGGGAGCGACCGGGCCTGCAGGAGAGGGCAGTTGTTTGGGACCCAGGCCTGCAGGGGAGAGCAGTTGGGGGGGACCAGGCCTGCAGGGGAGGGCAGTTAGGGGCAATCAGGCTGGCAGGGGAGTGGTTAGGGGGTGATCAGGCTGGCAGGCAGAAGCAGTTAGGGGCAATTAGGAAGGCAGACAGGCAAGCAGTTGGGAGCCAGCAGTCCTGAATTGTGAGAGGGATGTCCGACTGCCTGCAAGGGGTCCCAGATTGGAGAGGGTGCAGGCTGGGCTGAGGGACACACACCCCTGTGCATGAATTTCATGAACTGGGTATCTAGTAGTTTATAATGTAGTATTTTAATTTACCAATGATTTTTTCACTATTTTTTTCACTATTTTTCTTAGTAATTGCTCTAGGGTTTACCATATTTCTTAACTTATCAGAATCTATTACAGATTTATACTAGTTTAATTCCAATCCTGTATAGGCATTGCTACCATATAGCTCTATTGCTTTTTCCCGTTTTCTGCCTCGTGATGATACATACTGTTAGAAATCCACATTATCGTTGTAACTATTACTTTACCATCTGTGATAATTTCATTAGCCCATTGCAGTCTTGCTTGCTTCCATCCACCTCCTTGCTGTTATTGGCGAATGTTACATTCTGTATGTGATAGTCCCAGCAATATATTATATACACATTATTTTATACAACTGCTTTTGGAGTCAGTTTAGAGGTGAAACATACTGTGTCATTTATAATGATATTTTTACTATAAAATCTACTTTTACTGTAGCTCTTTGTTTACATAGATATGCATTACTATCTGAAGTCACTGGCTTTCAGCCTAAATAACTTTCTTTAATAATCCTTGTGAGGCAGGTCTGCTAGTAACACCTTTTCGGTTTTTATCTCAGTTAGTCTTAATTTCACCTTCATTTTTTAAAAAAAATATATTTTATTGATTTTTTACAGAGAGGGAGAGGGTTAGAGAGGTAGAAACACTGATGAGAGAGAAACATCCATCAGTTGCCTCCTGCACACCTCCTACTGGGGATGTGCCTGCAACCAAGGTACATGCCCTTGATCGGAATCGAACCTGGGACCCTCTATCCACTGAGCCAAACTGGTTAGGGCTAACCTTCATTTTGTAATACCTTTGCTGGATACAGGACTCTTGGTTTATAGTGTGTGTTTTTTCATTGAGCACTTTGAGTGTTATCCTTACCTTCTGGCCTCCATTACTTCTTCTGAGTTACTGTTAATCATGAAGTTCCCTTGTAAATGATGCATAATTTTTCAATTTCTACTTTCAAGATGTTCTTTTTGTCTTTGATCTCAGCTTTTTACTATGATGTGCCTGTGGGTCTCTTTATATTTATCCTTTTTGGAGTTCATTTAGCTTCAAGGATGTTTTTCAATACATTTGGGATGTTTTCAGCCATTATTTGTTTGAATAATTTTTGTTCTCCTTTCTCCTCTCCTTCTGGTACTCCCATTATGTGTACATTGGTGCACTTAATGCTACATCACATTTCTCCAAGGCTTGGTACATTTTTCTTCATTATTTCTCTTCTATCTTCTTTGGATAGCATCTCTATCAATCTATCTGCAAGTTGGCTGATTCTCCTGCCATTTCAAATCTACTGCTGAGCCTGTCTAGTAAATTTTTAATTTGTTGTTACACTTTTAACTCTATAAATTTAGCCCCTGAACCTTGAAGCTGGAGAGGATGAGAAATGCTGGCAGCATGCCCATCCCAGTGAGATACTGTTCCCTTGACTGGGAACTGAGGGAAGGAACCCAATTTTGTGAGCTAAACATACCTGAATTATAGCATCTCTCATCACTGAGATGAGGATGAATAAGTTGTGGCTCAAAAGTCATGGACTCTCACTGTAGATTTCTTGACTAAGTGTTTCTTTGTTTGCAGTATTCCCTTAGGACTATTTCTGGAAATATTAAATTTTAAGGTGGTGGTGGTGGTATTTGTCTGTCTTTTGAAATTTTGTTGTTATAGTTGCTTTCTGAATAGCAAGTCCAAAGGGTCCCTCACACTGCCATTCTGGAGGTGGAAATCTAAAAGATGTTCTAATGTTGGAAAGTTTAACTGTGTATTTTATGATACTATGAGAGATATTTAAAGGAGACAAATTACACAATCAAATGAACAGATGCAGAAAAAGCATTTAATACAATCCAGCAGTGTATTCTGGGCTGCAAAGAACATTTCCTTAACCTGGTAAAGGCCATCTGCTAGAAAACAACAGCAACTGTGTACTGGGTGTCCCAAAATGTATACATACCTAACAGCTAATAGCTCAATTTTGAAAATGAAATGTATTTTAATAAACACTGCCGTTATAATTATTCAAAGTGTGTGTATACATTTTTGGGGACACCATATATTAAATGGTAAAAACCTAGAAGCTTATCTTCAATGTCAGGAATAAGACAAGGATGCCAAAAATTGTTGTTTACACTCATTATCATATAGGAAATATATAAAATATAAGTATTGGAATGGAAGAAATATAATTGTCATTATTTGCAGCTGATATAATTGTCAAATACAGAATAATTTATAGATTACCAGAACTAGTAAAAGTTCAGGAAGATTGCTAGAAGTCAACAATAAAACTAGAAAATAATTTTTAAATGTTACTGTAGCAACCAAAACTATAGGATTATTAGGAATAAATGTAAGATGTGCGTAATCTTATAAAATATTAGTGAAAGACAAAACGGAATTATGTCTTCGTAATAAATATGCATTATAAATGCTCTATTCATACATGAGAAACTCAATATTATAATCATTCCCAAGCAATCTGTACAGTCATTACAATTTCAAAAACAACAAAATCCAAATATGATGAGGTGATCCCAAAATTTATATGAAACAAAGGTCCAAGAATTACAGCATTTCTAGAGGATAACAGGGTTCATTCTATCATATATTGATAGCCAATTATAAAACCACAATGATTAAAACAGTGGGTTATTGGCAGTTAGATATCTAATGAAACACAGAGCCTAGAAACATTCCCATAATACATGAAAACTGAATATAATGTAGAGGAGGAGAAAATGGCGGCCAAATAGGCAGATCTGTTGGGCACCTCGTCCCAGGGCCAAGCTGGAAATACAACTAAATTGGAGAACATTCACCTGGAATTTCCAACTGTGGTCCAGCTGAGGAGGTGACCTATATCAAGGAAGAACAGGAGGGACCTGGAGATTGGCAGGAAGAGCAAGATGAGAGAGAGGTGGGGAGCCTGGAGAGGAGGGACCTGAGCTACAGGGAGAACTATTCCAGGGGCACAGGCAGGGTTCCACACACCTGCCGGCGGCAGTGCTTCCCGACCCACTACAGCGCCACCTGCAGTGCCCGTGTCATCCAAGCAGCTGCAAAAGACAGCAGGACTGCTGGCAGCAGCAGCGTCTAGACCCGGCAGACCAGAGCCAGTGGGGGACAGAGCCACAGTTTCAATTGCCTTTTTTTTTTAAATCTCTAAACCCAGAGCCCAGAAGTAACTACACACCTGAGGCATTGGCAGAGGGAAGGAGGCATGGATTGAGGTGCCTGAGGACAGGCGGTGGCGGGGGGGTGGGGGGGGGAGGGGGAGGGAAGCAGGGCAGGGAGACTTGGAAAAGCACTAGCCAGGAGTCCTGCATTGGGTCATTCATATGCTTGCAAACCAAAAAGGCCATTTTCCCTGGGAGGAGCTTCCTGCTCCCAACACCCAGAAGGGAGGTAAATGAAAACAACAACAACAACAACAACAACAACAACAAAAACCCACCCAAGGTGATACAGCCTGCCATAACCTGCACTTTGAGCTTTACTGAGGAAACAAAGGCAGAGACCAAGCTTACAGGTCTGAACAGTCTCAAGGAGCCCTCAGTGACTGGACTGGAGGAGGGGCCATCTGCCCCACTATTCTAGGAACCAGCCTGATAAAAACTCCAGGGTCCCAGCTGATCCCATTGGTCTCCATACAAGGATCTCTGTCCAACCAAGGGCAAGTGCTGGCGAGGATGTGGAGAAAATGGAGCCCTAGTACACAGCTGGTGGGAATGCAGACTAGTACAGCCTCTGTGGAAAACAGTATGGAGTTTCCTCAAAAAACTAAAAATGGAACTCCCATTTGACCCAGTGATCCCACTTCTAGGAATATATCTTAAGAACCCAAAATACCTATCAGAAAGGATATATGCACCCCTATGTTCATAGCAGCACAATTTACAACAGCTAAGATTTGGAAACAACCTAAGTGCCCATCAGCAGATGAGTGGATAAAAACACTGCAGCACATTTACACAATGGAATACTGTGCAGCAATAAAAAAGAACTCATACCATTTGCAACAGCATGGAAGGACCTGGAGAGTATTATGCTGAGCGAAATAAGCCAGTCAGAAAAAGATAAGTGTCACATGATTTCACTCATATGTGGAATCAAATGAACCAGATAAACTGATGAACAAAAATAGACCCAGAGACATAGAAGCATGAACAGATTGTTGAACCTCAGAGGTAAGGCAAGGGAGGGTGAGTGGGAAGAGATCAACCAATGAACTTGTATGCATATATGCATAACCCCTGGACACAGACAATGGGGTGGTGAGGATCTGGGGGATAGGGGGATGGGAATAGGCTGGAAGAGGTTAATGGGGGAAACAGGCGGACCTATGTAATATTTTCAACAATAAAGATTTTTTAAAAAGGATATAATGTAGAAGTGGCCTTATGAATTAGGAGGGAAAGGATGAATATTTTTTTTTATTAAGGTATTATATGTGTACATATCTTACCATTGCCCCCCCCACCCCACTCCCATACATGCCTCACCCCCCAATGTTTTGCATCCGTTGGTTACTCTTATATACATGCATATAAGACCTTCAGTTGATCTCTTATTTCCCCCACCAATCCCTAACCTTACTGCTGTAATTTGACAGTCTGTTTGATGCTTTACTGCCTCTGTATCTATCTTTTTGTTCATCAGTTTATAAATGTTTTTCATTATCCCCAAATGAGTGAGATCATGTGGTATTTTTCTTTCATTGACTGGCTTATTTCACTTAGCATAATGTTCTCTAATTCGATCCAGATGCCTACAAATGGTAGTAATTCCTTCTTTTTTATGGCAGCATAGTATTCCATTGTGTAGATGTACCATAGTTTTCTGATCCAGTCATCTGCTGACGGGCATTTAGGCTGTTTCCAAATCTTAGCTATGGTAAATTGTGCTGCTATGAACATAGGGGTGCATATATCCTTTCTGATTGGTGTTTCTAGTTTCTTAGGATATATTCCCAGGAGTGGGATTACTGGGTCAAATGGGAGTTCCATTTTCAGTTTTTTGAGGAAACTCCATACTGTTCTCCACAGTGGCTGCACCAGTCTGCATTCCCACCAGCAGTGCACGAGGGTTCCTTTTTCTCCGCATCCTCGCCAACACTTGTCGTTTGTTGATTTGTTGATGATAGCCATTCTGACAGGTGTGAGATGGTATCGCATTGTCGTTTTGATTTGCATCTCTCGGATAATTAGTGACTTTGAGCATGTTTTCATGTGTCTCTTGGCCTTCCTTCTGTCTTCTTTCGAAAAGATTCTATTTAGGTCTGTTGCCCATTTTTTTATTGGATCATTTATCTTCCTTTTATTAAGTTGTATAAGCTGCCTGTAGATGTTGGAGATTAAACCTTTATCAGTGATAACATTTGCAAATATGTTCTCCCACACAGTGGGGTTTCTTGTTGTTTTGTTGATGGTTTCTTTTGCTGTGAAAAGCTTTTTATTTTGATGTAGTCCCAATTGTTTATTTTCTCTTTGGCTTCCATTGCCCTAGGGGCAGTATCAGTGAAAAAGTTCTTTTGGCATATGTCTGAGATTTTGCTGCCTGTGGATTCCTCCAGTATTTTTATGGTTTCCCGTCTTATATTTAAGTCCTGTATCCATTTTGAGTTTATTTTTGTGTATGGTGTAAGTTGGTGATCTAGTTTCATTTTTTCGCATGTATCTGTCCAATTTTCCCAACACCATTTATTAAAGAGACTGTCTTGACTCCATTGTATGCTCATGCCTCCTTTGTCAAATATTAAATGCGCATATTGGTTTGGGTCGATATCTGGATTCTCTATTCTGTTCCATTGATCTATATGTCTGTTCTTGTGCCAGTACCAGGCTGTTTTGAGGACAGTGGCTTTGTAATACAGCTTGAAATCTGGTATTGAGATCCCTCCTACTTTATTCTTCTTTCTCAGGATTGCTGTGGCTATTCGGGGTCTTTTTTTATTCCAGATGAATTTTTGGAGAGTTCTTTCTAGGTCTGTGAAATACGCCGTTGGTATTTTAATGGGGAGTGCATTGAATCTATAGATTGCTTTGGGTAGTATGGACATTTTAATGATGTTGATTCTACCAATCCATGAACATGGTATGTTCTTCCATCTGTTTATATCTTCCTCTATCTCTTTTTTCAGTGTCCTGTAGTTTTCTGCATATAGGTCTTTTACCTCCTTGGTTAGGTTTATTCCTAAGTATCTTAATTTTTTTGGTGCGATGGAAAATGGGATTGCTTTTTTAGTCTCTCTTTCTGTAAGTTCACTGTTGGTGTATAGAAATGCCATAGATTTCTTGGTGTTAATTTTGTATCCTGCTAAATTGCCGAATTCATTTATTAAGTCTGTTAGTTTTTTGATGGATTCTTTCGGGTTTTTTATGTACAATATCATGTCATCTGCAAATAAGGACAGCTTTACTTCTTCTTTTCCAATTTGGATGCCTTTTATTTCTTCTTCGTGTCTAATTGCAGTGGCTAATACTTCCAGTACTATGTCAAACAGGAGTGGTGAGAATGGGCATCCCTGTCTTGTTCCTGATTTTAGGGGAAATGGTTTTAGTTTTTGCCCATTGAGTATGATGTTGGCTGTGGGTTTATCATATATAGCTTTTATTATGTTGAGGTATGATCCTTCTATTCCCACCTTGTTGAGAGTTTTTATCAAGAAAGGGTGTTGGATTTTGTCAAATGCTTTTTCTGCATCAATTGATATGACTATGTGATTTTTATCTCTCAATTTGTTTATGTGATGTATCACATTTATTGATTTGCGGATATTGAACCATCCTTGCATTCCTGGGATAAACCCTACTTGGTCATGGTGTATGATCTTTCTGATGTACTGCTGGATCCTATTTGCTAGAATTTTGTTGAGGATTTTGGCATCTACATTCATGAGGGATATTGGCCTGTAATTCTCCTTCATTGTGTTGTCTTTATCTGGTTTTGGTATTAGGGTGATGCTGGCTTCATAGAAGGAGCTTGGAAGTGTTCCTTCCTCTTGAATTTTTTGAAATAGTCTGAGGAGGATAGGTTTTAGTTCTTCCTTGAATGTTTGGTAGAACTCTCCTGTGAAGCCGTCTGGCCCCGGGCTTTTGTTTAACGGAAGCTTTTTGATGACTGCTTCAATTTCTTCCATAGTTACTGGCATGTTGAGCTGTTTAGATTCTTCCTGATTGAGTTTTGGAAGGTTATATTTTTCTAGGAATATGTCCATTTCCTCCAGGTTGTCCAGTTTGTTGGAATAGAGTTGTTCGTAGTATTTTTTAACAATCCTTTGTATTTCGGCGGGATCTGTGGTTATTTCACCTCTTTCATTTCTGATCTTGTTTATTTGGGTCCTCTCTCTTTGCTTCTTGGTGAGCCTGGCTAGAGGTTTGTCAATCTTGTTTATCCTTTCAAAGAACCAGCTCTTGGTTTTGTTGATCTTTTGTATTGTTTCTTTGGTCTCTATGTCGTTTATCTGTGCTCTGATCTTTATTATTTCCTTCCTTCTGCTTACACTGGGCTTTTCTTGTTGCTCTTTTTCTAACTCTTTGAGTTGTTGGGTTAGGTAATTTATTAGCCCTGTTTCTTGTTTTTTGCAGTAGGCTTGTAGAGCTATGAACTTCCCTCTCAAGACTGCTTTCGCTGTGTCCCATAGATTTTGGATTGTTGTGTTTTCATTGTCATTTGTCACCATGATGTTTTTTATTTCTTCCTTGATCTCTCTGGTAACCCAGTCATTGTTTAATAGTATGCTGTTTAGTCTCCATGTGTTTGATTTCTCTGGGTTGTTTTTATTGTAGTTGATTTCCAGTTTTATGCCACTGTGGTCTGAGAAGATGCTTGATATGATTTCTATCTTCTTGAATTTGAAGAGATTTTGCCTATGTCCCAATATATGGTCTATCTTTGAAAATGACCCATGTGCACTTGAGAAGAATGTATATTCTGTGGCTTTCGGGTGAAATGTTCTGAAGATGTCAATTAATTCCATCTGGTCTAGTGAGTCATTTAGGATTGATGTTTCTTTGCTGATGTTTTGTTTAGAGGATTTGTCCAATGGTGATAGTGGGGTATTAAAGTCTCCTACTATGATTGTATTGCTGTCAATCTCTTCCTTGATATCCTCCAGGAGTTTTTTTATGTATTTGGGTGCTCCTGTATTGGGTGCATATATGTTTACCAGAGTTATTTCTTCTTGTTTGATTGCTCCCTTTAGTATTATGAAATGGCCTTCCTTATCTCTTGTTATGTCCTTCAGTTTGAGATCTAATTTGTCAGATATAAGTATTGCTACCCCAGCTTTTTTTTCAGTTCCATTTGCCTGGAAAACCTTTTTCCATCCCTTCACCCTCAGTCTGTGTGCGTCTTTTTTTCTGAGGTGGGTTTCTTGTAGACAGCAGATATGTGGGTCGTGTTTTCTTATCCAATCCATTACCCTATGTCTTTTGATTGGGGCATTTAATCCATTTACATTTAAAGTTATTATTGATAGGTACTTATTTGTCACCATTCCTATTCTTTACCCCTGTGTTCCTTCTTCGCTTCCTGTTTCTTTCTTTCTTTTCTTTTCTTTTTTTTTTTTACAGCAGACCCTTTAGCATTTCTTGCATTGCTGGTTTGGTGGTAATAAATTCCCTTAGTCCTTTTTCGTCTGTGAAACTCCTGATTTCACCTTCAATTTTGATTGACAGCCTTGCTGGGTACAGTATTCTTGGATTCAGACCCTTCCTTTGCATGACTTTGTATATTTCATTCCATTCCCTTCTGGCTCGATGAGTTTCTGTTGAGAAATCAGTTGCTAGTCTGATGGGGGTTCCTTTGTATGTAACTTTCTGTCTCTCTCTTGCCGCTTTTAAGATTCTTACTTTGTCGTTGGTGTTTGCCAATTTAATTATAATGTGCCTTGGCGTCGGTCTTTTGGGGTTCATTTTGCTTGGGACTCTGTGAGCTTCTTGGATTTGTGTGGGTTTTTTCTTCCCTATATCAGGGAAATTTTCTGTCATTATTTCTTCAAACAGGTTTTCTATTCCTTGCTCAGCTTCCTTTCCTTCTGGAACCCCTATTATGCTGATGTTTTTTTGTTTCGTGTTGTCCCAAAGTTCCCTTAGACTCTCCTCCTGCCTTTTAATTTTTTTTTTCTAGAAGTTGCTCTAATTGGGTATTTTTTTCCATCTTGTCTTCTAGCTCACTGATGCGGTCCTCTGCTTCTTCTAGTCTACTCTTGATGCTTTCTATTGAGTTCTTTACAGCAGCGATGTGATTCTTCATTTCTTCTTGGTTCTTCTTCATTTCCTCTTGGTTCTTGCTCATATTGTCAAATTTGTCTTCCATTCTTTTCAGCCACCTTATGACCATTTCTCTGAATTCTTTTTCTGGAAGGTTGCTTGCCTCCATTTCGTTTACTTCCTTTTCTGGTGATGCCTGCTTTTCTTTCATATGCGGGCTGCTTCTTTGTCTCCCCATGGTCTCTCTTCTCTGGGTGTCTGGTTATGTAGTTCTCTCTCTCCTTATCCCAGGCGAAATGTGACTTTTCCGTGGTGGAGTGTAGAGCTCCTCTGAACCCGTGTGTTTGCGCCAATTGGGGAGCGTTGTTCTGGGGCTCGCAGTCGTTCCTTGGGTGCCGCAGTTGTGGATCAAATATTTTTTTTAAAGGTACTAGGAAAAATAATTATCCTTATGGACTTTACAAGAGAATTTGTGAGAATGTAATCATGACTTTAGGTCATTAAAGAGGCTATTAAATAAGTAAACAAAACAAAGTATGGATAGACTAAATTTTACTTTATTTAAATTAAAAATTTCTGTATAATAAATGACAGCATAAACAAAGTAGATACGTGGATGTTCCAATTTCTTAGATTTTTATGTAAAATTTAAAAATTCTCACCCAAAACTAAAAATCTATAAATACCTAGAAATAAGCTTAATATGAAACATGTAAGATCTTTATGAAAAAGTTATTAAAATTTTATCAAAGACCATAAAATATTTTAATTAATAAAGAGACCTATCATGATACTAATGGGAAAAATTATAATTAAGTCTATTCTCCACAATTTTAGTGTAACTTAATAAATTGATTCTAAAGTTCACCCAGAACAGAATATGTACAAGAATAAGACAATGGAAGGGTGGGGGGAGGAAGGGAGAACTTGCCTATAGAAAATAAGACGCATATGAAGTCAAATGACAGTGAAGAACATGGTCGGTAGGATAGACATCTAGATCCATTGTCCAGAAATAGGCAACTTATCATATTATAAACTTGGCATTTCAAATAAATGAAGAAAGAAATGGACTAGTTAATACTAGTTGGGACAACTGCCTTTTCATTTTTGCTTGTAGTGGGGGAGGAACCCTTAAAGATAAATAACCAATAGTAAAACTAGGCAAATATGACATAAACAGGCAGCATACAATAGAGGATCTATAAATGACAAGAAAATATGAAATGTTTGGTTTTAAAAGTAATCCGGGAAATTCAAGTTAAAGCAAGATTATTTCCAACCACAAGATTGGTCAAAAAAAAAAAAAAAAGACACTAGTACCTACTGTTGTCAAGTGTGTAGAGCAGGGTTGGGCAAACTTTTTGACTCGAGGGCCACAATGGTTTCTTAAACTGGACCGGAGGGCCGGAACAAAAGCATGGATGGAGTGTTTGTGTGAACTAATATAAATTCAAAGTAAACATCATTACATAAAAGGGTATGGCCTTTTTTTAATTTTATTTCAATAGTTTTATTCATTTCAAACATTTTAACAAGAAGAATGTAAACACTTATTATTATAATTTGAAACTTCAAAAAATGGAGGAATCATAGCACAGTAACATACCTTATATTGAAGATGGCAAAGGCAAAATAAAATTGCCTAACAAAGGAAAGGTACAAAAGCCTTTCAAATTAAACTTAAATATAATAAAATAATTTAAAACTAAAACAAATAGAAAAGAACAAAATGTGTAAACAGTAAATGCAGTTAGTGGCCACGGTAGCGTTACTGATACCGCATCCGTATCAGCAAAAAAATGCAGCCACAGCATGGCTAGTGTGACATGTCCTCTGTGTGTCTTTTTCCCTGCTGCGCGCATCCGCAGTGGGAAAAACAACTGCAGTGGATACAAGCCCTAAAAGCTGAAAGTCTTTGTTGTTTTATTAACAAGTCATTGTGATGTACAGAATGTGAGAACAGGAAAAAATTGTGTCTGAGTAGAGCTCTTAATCTTACCTCAGAAAGGCTCTGATACTGTGCTCTCCAGGGGCGTGTCTCCCTACATCACCACGATAACATGTCTACGCATTTCCAGGGTGATGTCGGGAGATGCGTCCTCGGGCATTACAAGGAGCCTCTGGAAGATTGAGAGGTTGTTCCTTCTACTGAATGGGCGGATATAAATCCGCCCACTCAGAAGAAGGAGCTGCGGCCGTGTTTCCTGACTTTGCCATGTTAACACTGCTGCTGGTGAAGGAGCGGAGGGGAGAGCAAGAGAACCCTCCACTCTTTCAGCTCTGCGGGCCGGATAGAACAGCCGAACGGGCCGGATCCGGCCCGCGGGCCGTAGTTTGCCCACAGCTGGTGTAGAGTATGGTCCTTTGAATAGAAGAAAACAGTTTTATTATCCTATATAATAAAAGCCTAATATGCTAAGTGTCTGGTCGTCCATTCAACCAATCAAAGCATAATATGCTAATGATCTGCTCAACCACTCGCTATGACGTGCACGGACCACCAGGGGCAGATGCTCCAACCGGTAGGTTAGCTTGCTGCTGGGGTCCGGCCAATCAAGACTGAGCGAGATGGGCCGGACACGCCCTGGAGCCCTCCCGTGGCCCCTCCCCAACTGGCCAACCTCTCGCATCCCTCCCCTGCCCGGATCATACATCAGTGGGGTCCCTTGGCCTGACCTGCACCCTCTCACAATCCAGGACCCCTCAGGGGAGAACATTGACTGTCAGATAGTTCCATCCTATCTAATAAAAGGGTAATATGCCAATTGACCATCACTCTAACACACAAGATGGCCGCCCCATGTGGTCAAAGATGGCTGCCCCCATGTGGATACAAGATGGCTGCCACAAGATGGCCAGCAGGGGAGGGCAGTTGCGGGTGATCAGGCCAGCAGGGGAGGGCAGTTGGGAGGGACAAGGCCTCCAGGGGAGGGCAGTTTTGGGGGGGGCAGGCCTGCAGGGGGGGGGGGCAGTTAGGGGCGACCAGGCTGGCAAGGGAGGGCAGTTAGGGGCAATCGGGCCAGCAGGGGAGCAGTCAGGCATTGATCAGGCAGGCAGGGGAGTGGTTAAGGGGTGATCAGGCTGGCAGGTAGAAGCAGTTAGGGGCAATCAGGCAGGCGAGCGGTTGGGAGCCAGCAGTCCTGGATTGTGAGAGGGATGCCAGATTAGAGAGGGTGCAGGCTGGGCTGAGGGACACCCCCCGCAGCTGCCTGATGCCCCGCAGAGGCTCCCGCCCCCACAACCACACCCCTCTCGGGGTGGCAGGGAGGAGCTTACAGAAGACCTGGACACAGCTGCTCTTTCAGCAGGTGTGGGACGGGAGGAAGGCCAGCATAATACAGGAAATGAGAGGACGAACAGCAAGCCAGAGAAAACAAATCCAAGAAATAAACATGTAGCACTGAATAGCTCTAGAACAAAAAATCTAGGAATACAATGACTTTAAGAAAAGACTTCAGGCCATGGCTGATGTTGCTCAGTGGTTAGAGTGCTGGCCCTGCACTGAAGGGTCCCGGTAGGGCCACATGCAGGAGGCAACCATCAGATGTTTCTCTCTTTCCCCCTCCTACCCTCCCTTCCACTCTCTCTAAACAAACAAACAAACAAAAATTAAAAGACTTCAGAGCTGAGATCTTAATGTAACAATGAGAAGGAAACAAGGAAAAACAGGCTAAGAAAACAAACTGAGGTTCAAACAGCACCGTCACAGAACTGCAAGCACATGGATAACCATCAGCAAGAGCAGCTGAAACCAACCTCTCCCACAGGAGCGCCATCACGAAGGCGAAGGAAAGAGATGGCAACAGGACAGACGACACCTGAGGAGAGCAGTGCTGCCTGACACAAAGCCACCAGCACCACGGAAAGCGACCAGCCAATGAAAGGAATCCAGGAGGTCACCTCCCAGCAAGAGCAGAGAGGGCTGGGATGGCTCACGGCGCAGCATCCACAGCAGATCCAGGTGGGCTCTGGAGTGATGTTTGTTCTCGCGTGTGTGTTGGTTGAGTTATCTGTACTTACTTTTGGTTCTGCTTGCTTTTTTTGTTTTTGTTTTTGAAGATAACATTTCATTTTCCTAAAACCAACAGTCACCGTAGGGACTTTGCTTGTTATAAAACTGAGTACACTACAACTTTCTACAAACAATAGCCTTGTTTATCCCAGGCTATTTCATGCTTTACTAACAAGAATACCTGCCAATTCAACAGCACCTTAAAAGAAATACTATTTACAGGAAATTAAGATGATTCAAAAGATAAATCTCATCTTTTTGGGAGTGGCAAATGATAAATTTAAACATTTTAAAAAGTTAAGCACCAAAAATAATGCTGTTGTCAGATATTGCTGAATTAATTTATTTAACAGGTCTCACCGAATAGAAGACATGTTTTAGTGCAATAAGAGAATTCTTGCGATTCTGGGTCACAGACTTCTCAATGAGCAGCAGCGTGCTCTGGGACAACGGCTTTTGGGAAAAGGAACAAATGTGTCCAAGGACTGTCAGGCCCCTGGTTTTATAACATAATTCATAGCATCAATAAAATCAACCCCTGTGCTTATAAATCCTTTAAGTCCCAAAGAATTTCTTCTTCCTTAAAGTTTTAACTAAGAGGTAGCTATCACTCAAAGTAAACATCAAATGCAGCCAACCTCTGCTGACAGACGTGAGCATTACTCATAATTACTGGAAATTGCCGCTGGAAAGTCAATTAAAAGTTTAGAAATTAATGTTAATCAGCAGTATTCTGGCTTGAGTTTCCAAATTCCTTCCCCACCTGAAGTTCTATGAAACGTGCAGAGGTTTCTCAACAGTTCTCGAAAGACACAAGACTGGGAAACTGATAACTTGGACTCAAACTCCTGCAGAATCTCCTGCGTGCTGGCCTGGCCGTCCACGTGGGCCTGAAAGGCAATGAAGTTTCTCATTTCCACCAGGAGGTCGTCGTGCTCCGTGCTGGAGGGCGGCGGGGCGCCAGCCTCGTGAAGGGGCACGTTTTCACTTTCCAGCCGCTCTGGCAAAATCAGGTGGTTCCTGGCTCTCATTTTAGCCAACAATGAGGACGACGTGAGGGCCCCGGGTGAGGACTCCACAGCTTCCACGTTTCCACTAAAATGCTCTGAAATGTGGTCTCTCCCATCCTTTTTCACGATGCCGTCCTGCAGAAGGAAGAGCACTGCACTGACACATCTGACGTCTAACTATGGCCCACTAACCTCCCCAAAGCTCTGAGGGATACAATACATGGGTGCCCGGGCCAGGGGGTCAAGTTCGTGGGGAAAGAATGAAACACCAGATACCACAAAGTGAAAGGAGTCACCATCTAAATCCACCCGTATTAAAACCAACAACAAGAAAACACCCAAAGCTACACTGTTCACTTGGCGGCCACTCTGCGTGATGAGGATAAAGGGAGCAGAGGGGCTGGGGAGCAGGCGCCAGGAAACTGCCTCCAGGATGCTTGAGTTCCGTGGGCTTCTCCTGCTCTTCCTCCCAAATCTATCCCGGTCTAGGCTGGCACTGTGGGATAGGAACAATACTGAGCTGTACTTCTTCTTCTTCACTTGTGTATCATTTTATTCTTTACTGATTTATACCTCATACGTGTTTCCTTAAAAACAACAAAGGTTCTCTATTCGTATTCATCTAAAATAGGAGCCTGATCCTGGCAGTTCCAAAGGTTATCAGTAGCATAGCCCTTAACCAGAAGACCAGAGAGAACACCGAGGGGGCGAGGCCCAAGGGGACGAGGCCTGAGGGAGCGAGGCCCAAGGGAGCGAGGCCCAGCTGCTCTGGTGGAGCACTGGGACGTTCGTTACAGGACAGGGAGAGACTGTCAGAGCTCCGGCAGCTGGTGAATGCCAAGCATCCCAGGCCTTTGTTCTAGAGGGCAGTGGTCTTTGGAAGCACTGAGCCTCCGGGTGGGGCAGGCTGCCTGGGCCATGCCTCCCACCTGTCACCTATCCCTATATAAATCCCCAACCCCCCACCACACATATTAACTTTCTCAGGGAAAAATAGAGAATTTGCTCCAGATCGTGGGTTAAAGACTTTTTCTGTTAGGAAGTTAGCTGGCCTTTTAGATTCGAATAAAGTGGTTCATAAATCAGAGCAGACAGCACAAATCGCAGGTGGCATTAGCAAGCGACTTTTTTCACACTCGAATCAGGTTACATTTTCCTGGGAATGCAATCAAGTCTCCCAGGTGAAAAGCAGACAGGCTATCACATTACCTGGCATTTCTGCTTTGGGGACATCAAAGAAGGACGTTGCACAGAGAAGCTGGATTTCCTTTTCTGACCAAATCTACTCCTAAATAAGGAAAAGAACCACAGATAAAGTGTTTGTTTTTGTGACAAAGAGATGAAAATGCCTTTTCAACAACTAAACTCCTCCAGGAAAACTTTTTTCTGCGTGAATCTTCTTTCACAGCCATGGCCTTTCCTCTACTTTATTCTCCTGGGAAGAACAGGTGCTTCTCCATCAAGAACCCTTCAATATGCGTGTTCAGCACACGGGGCCACTGCCTCCACCTGGGGAGGAAAGCCCTTCCAGGAGAGTGGACTGAGCAGCACAGCCACTCCGACTGTGGAGCTGGCGAGATGTCTTATGAAGCAGCTGCATCTCCTCCTGGTTTTAACAAAACAGCTCTCCTTCCCCCTGAAAGCTTGTCTTTGGAAAGCAGGGACAAAAGCGAAGAAGAAGGTAAGGTTACAAATGTGTTTCACTGAGTCCCACAAGTTGGCTGGCCGTCCCTCCCTGAGGTTTTCCCTTGCAGAAGAGTAGGGGGAGGAGCGCCCATGCCTGCCCTATGCCCAGCCCTTCTCACAGCATGGCAGGGCAGCATTTCTCACTTTGTTCCCGCTGGTGCACCGGAAACCCCCCGGTGGCCGGTCCAGGTAGGAACACCAGACGCCACTCCCAGACACTGCTGACGGGAGAGCCTCAGTGCCTTCAGGGCATCCTGGGCCACTCGGTTGGCCTCTGCCTCCACCAGCACATAATCAGGGCTGGCTCCATCCATGATGGCGTCGTGCTTCATGACACTGTGCACGCCAACTAGCAAGAACACGGGAAACAGGAAACGTGTTAGTTCAGGTGGGAAACAAGCCCAGTTTTTCTTCCGTACAGTCTAGCATGTTGTAGGTAGAGGAAAACAATGAGTATTTTTATTTACTGAGACCCAGACACTTACACGCTGTGGCTACTTACCTTCACCAAATGATATGGGCTAGGGCCTATCACTATCCCTGTTTTACAACGAAGGAAGCATGATGCTTCAATCATAACTTCAACATCACCTCTTCCCACCTATCTGGAAATTTTAAAACCTTCTATGGGATGGTATATGAATTATATGTCAATAAAGCTATCTTTCTGAATCAATCAAGAGAAAAAAATTCTTTATTGAAGGGAAAAATATAAACCAGAATTATAGAATTTCTAAAATGTAATAACGATGAAAATATTACATATTAGACTAATTTAATGTAGTTATTAGTGAAAAATTCATAGCCCTAAATACTTATATTAATAAAAATAAATGAATACAAGAACTACATTTCCAAGTCAAATCCTATATAATAAAAGCCTAATATGCAAATTGTCCCCTCGACCTGGAGTTCAACCGGGAGTTCAACCAGGAGTTTGACCAGGGGGTGGAGCCGGCGGCGGCAGCGGCAGGTGGCCGGTGGAAGGGTATCCCCAGCCGGCAGCTGCTAGGGACCCTACCTGTGCATGAATTTCATGCACTGGGCCTCTAGTGGTTTTATAAAAAGTAAGCAAAAAAAAATTCACCAAAACACAATAAAAACAAAAGCATAATGAAGAAAGTAATGAAGATAAAAGCAAAAATTATGAAGTAGAGAACAATCATGGATCTAATTAATAAATCAAAATCTTGGTTTACTAAAAAAAAAAAATCACAAAATAGACAAACCACTAGCTTAACTTGATCAAGAAAAAAGGAAGGTGTATGGGGACATAGAAAATTAGAAATGACAAGGGGGAAATTATCTTGAAAAAGAAGTAAATTAAAAAGAAACATTTCAAGAGTATTTTCTATATCTCTATGCAAATGAACTTGAAAACTAGACAAAACAGATAATTTGCTAGGAAAACAGATCAATAACTGCAGAAAAGGCAGAGTTAACAAGTTACAGGAAAGCATCAGGTCCCGACGGTTTCTCTCTGAAATGCCATGCTAAGCTGCCTCTTTGAACAGAGAACCATCCCAGGGACCTGTTCAGGCCTAAACAGGACCACACCCCACAGACACTAAGCTGGGCAGGACTGCCTGTCCCCAGGGTCCTGACACATTGCTGAGACTCTTCCTAATTGTTCTCCCTTGACGTTAGCCATCAGCTTTCCTGCTTCCAGATGCCTGCCTCTGGCCATACCCCCACCTCCCTGTTGCTGCAATCTCCTGTGGTTGGAAAATCAGATAAATATAACATGTAAGGAAATTTCCTATTAATGTTCAGACAGGACAAATCCATTTAAAGCATTGCACCCCTCCCGTAATTGGTTATGTCAAGTACTATTGTTCTCCAAAGTTTCAAATCCTAGGTCTTCAAAAGGGAGAGGTGAATATAATTTTCAAAAATGTCAATAAATTTCAAATCTTAATTTTAGAAGAAAAAGTTACTTCCAGCAGACAGCACCGTCAGTAGAGGCTGCTACTGCTAGAAGCGGCCTGCTCGTGCTCTGTTCCCAGCACACTTGTGGCAAACTCAGCACAGGATTGCCTGACTTTTTTGATTGTTTATTTGTTAATCCTCACCCAAGGATATTTTTTTCCATTGGTTTTTAGATAGCATGAAAGGGAGGAGAGAGGAGGAGTGTATATATGTGTGGAGGGGGTAGGGAAGAGGGGAAGGGAGAGAGGAAGAGAGGGGGGAGAGAGAGAGAGAGAGAGAGCAAGAAACATCGATGTGAGAGAGACACATCTATTTGGTTGCCTCCTGCACATGCCCCAACCAGGGCCAGGGATTGAACCTGCAACCCAGGTACATGCCCTTGACCAGGAATGGCACTTGGGACCCTACAGTGCACGGGCTGACACTAACACTGAGCCAACACCGGCCAGAGTGGATTACCTGATTTTTTGAAAAGCTTTTCTAGAACATAGTCATCATTGTTCTGCTGCGTGCTCTCATGCTCATTTTCACTGTCCTGCTTCCGGTACTTTCCTTTCTTCACAAGGTGTGGAATTCGAGTTCCTTCAAACTTGGCGTCTCTGTGGCACTTGGAGCTCTTAGGCTTTTGTTTTGGCCTCAGAAGCATCTCCTGGGTCTCTTCTTCTGCCACACTATGTTTTGTTTTCGACCTGTGCTTATAGAAGTTACTGTCCATTTGTCCATTCTCCCAAAGAGGTTCAGTTTGGACCTGGCAGCTTTCTCTTTTATCAGAAAGACCCTGCTTTTCACCGATCCTTTCCCCACCAGATGTCCTGCCCGTGTCACTGATTCTTGAAGAACGTGAATACTGCCCCTCTGCACTCGGCACTGGTGAGTCCTCCAGTCTACACACCGCGTCTGTCTCCTTAGCAAGTCTGTCACCATTAGCTCCAGTGCCAGGTGTCTGAGGGGCCTCTCGCAAAGGGTCACCTTGATTAGAAGGCACTGCATTTACTGCAGCTCCTACAGCTGCCGATTTCTCTGCTAATGCTATGCTATCGCTGGCAGGTGCATTAGAATCAGGGAACTCTTTGCATATTGGAATGTTATGGTCTGTTCCAAAGGCCAGCTGAAGTTTTCTTTTTAAGTGGCATTTGGGTGTTTGAATATCTGAGCCAGTTCCTATAAAAGGAAAAACACACTCATGTTACATTTTATAATTCTTATATCAGTTATTCCTTCAAGTTAAACGACCTTCTGCAATACCTGCAAAAATAGCACTTGTTTCAGTGCCCTGGGATGCATCAGGACTGGTCAGAGTGAACAGCTCATAAAGGTCATTGGACTTGAAGAACCGCCGTTGCTTTGGATCCTTTAGCACTCTATTTGTCAAAAACTGCTTGAAGATTTGTCTAAAGATAAAAAGTAAACTGGTATGAAACAATATTTAGCTCTACCTCAAAATGCTAATGATAAAACAATGTAAGAGAGACACGATAACTGTGGCTGTACAGGTGTCAAAACAATGCCTAAAACTTCTAGCCTTGGACATTACAATTCAAAAAGTACACAAAACATCAGTGGTCTCCCATGTTTTACAGAATGTAAGTTAGAAATAATGCCTTATTATTATTTATACCCCATGGGTTTCTGCAACTTCCAAGATTCATCACATTTCAAGAAACACCTTTTTCCACATAATCAAGTGGTGCACAGCCTGTCTACGCTGCAAAAGCCAGCCTCGGACTGCTGGACCAGGGCCCCTTCCCATGACGAGCCCAGCAAACCCCACCTGGGCTTTGCAAAGTTTTCACATGGAGCTACCTTACCAGCTTCCACCTACTGAGCCACACCCCACGCTAAAGCACCATGCCACTGTCACTCTTGCCCAGATCCCTCCATAAAGCAGCCCTGCCCCGCTTAGTGGCTTATTCTTCAGGCGAAGGCGTGTATTTCTAAGCGGAGAGCTCTCCCTCTCAGGACTCAGCTGGTCTCCAGCCCTCTCACAGCCAGGCCCCTGAAGAACATACACAGTACCACAAGTGGCCCAGCACATTGTGGAGAGCAGGGGCCTCCCTTTATGAGCTGGGACGTGGCTTAATAGTCTTCAGCAGGGGAGGGGTGAAACTGGCAATATCTTCATTCCACTGTTTAAGTGCTCCTTGCTCAAATCCCTCCTCTTCACAGAGAGAAAGACGGAGGAGGAAACAGGTGCCCTGGTCAACCTTCCTCTACAGGACATCTGAGCCAAGATGAACAGAACACCCACGCCAGTCACACTCATGCCAGTCACACCCACGCCAGTCACACCCACGCCAGTCACACCCACGCCAGTCACACCCACGCCAGTCACACCCACACCAGTCAAACCCATGCCAGTCACACCACACCAGTTACACCCACATGCTATGTGTAAATATCAATATTGTTAGCATTTCAATTCTGTCACATCTTAAAATTTTTCTGAAAAAAAGATGGCACACTATAGTAGGCAGGAAAATTTCTTTCAAATAACAATAGTATGAAGTTTAAACAGAAGCAGTCCTTGAAGTTTAGTAAAGTAGAACAATGACCATGTTCAAAGACACCTTTTAAACAACTCACAATAAGCCATTTTAAAAAACTAAAATAAGGCTTATTTTAGTAAAAAAAAAATATATATATATATAAAAACAAAACAAAAAATTCAAAAACTACATTATCCCTCACATTATAGCAACCATTGCTTTATAAAAGACGCCTGCCTGCCCCGGCGGTGGGTTCTGTCCCGCACACACGCGCAGGAGAGCGGGCCCAGCTTCACTGACCGGTGGTAGATCTTCTCCTCGATGGTGCCCGCAGTGAGGAGCCGGTACACCGTCACCTGCTTCCTCTGGCCGATCCTCCACGCGCGCTCCCGGGCCTGCGGCAGAGAGCACGCGTCAGCAGGGCCCTCCCAACGACAAGCACTATCTAAAGAGAGGTGGCTGGGTGCTGCTCTCCACTCCCACAGTCAGAGTGCTGGTTAATAAGGCTAACACACCTCAGGCCTGTTAGGAAGACAAACAGGCAAGTGACAGAGAGACCTCTATCTCTACCTGAAAAACAGTGAGTCTGTAGCATTCCCTTTACCAGACCTGGTGATGGAGGCTGTGAACAACAGAAGCGCATCCTCCTCAGGCCAAAGCCCAGCAGCAACACGGAGCGCAGAGCTCGCAGGGCCCTGCAGACACCCAGGTGTGGTCCATAACCGACTGCTGACCCGCACAAAAACCCGAGATAACTTCACTCTAAAACTTAACTACTGACAGCCTATGGCTGAAGCTAACCCATAACATAAACAGTTGGTAAACACATACTATGTATGTTGTATGTACTATATACTGTATTCTCACAATAAAGTAAGCTGGAGAAAAGAAAATCATAAAGAAGACAAAGGACATTTACTGTACTTATTTTTAAAAAGCCTCAGATAAGTGGACTCATGCAGTTCAAACCCACATTGTTCAAGGGCCAACTATGTCACCAACACACTCCTTTTAAAAAATAAACAGACCTGTGTGTCTGTGCTTGGGTTCCAGTCGGGGTCGTAGATGATGACTCTGTTGGCCCCCGTCAGGTTGACTCCGAGGCCACCCACCCGAGTGGTCAGAAGAAACACAAATATGGACGTGTCCTAGAGTAAGACACACAACACTGAGTGCACACACTTAGGACCAGAAAGACCCTTCACCTCTGCCGCCCGTACTCCACCCACGGGAAATGGCCCTGATACAAGGAATGGGCTATGGACTAGAGACCTGGTCAGTCAAAGATGCCATCTCACAACTCCCACTCTTAATAGCAATATTAGTTGACATGTAAAAGTTGGGTTTTCAAGAAAAAATATACACACATTAATAATTTTAAAGACACACACATCAATAATCCAGAAATGCACGGAGTTAAAAGCAAAAACTCTCCCTCCCCCTGCTGCTCAACCCAGACCCAGCATGCTCAGGCGGTGTGGCATGCCTGCCCCTGCACTCAGCAGCAGCTTCGGCATCACTGCCAGTCACTGGTCACCTCGTTGTATCTTGTGATCAGTGGCTGTCTTGAAGCTATGGTCGTGGTACCATCCATTTTGAGATAGGAATACTTCTGGGCTCTAAGAAAGACTTCAAGTATGTCCAACATCTGTTTGGGAGAGAGGATGGGGGATAAGAGTTTAAAAATTAAATGCACACTTCTGTGAGTGCTTTCACATTTGTGTAAACAGTCACACCTTTCCAACAGTCACATTAAAAGGATTTCTTGCTTTGAGGGACATAAATTGCTGCGAGTATTTTTGGGATTTCCCTGCTGTTAATTTTTATAAGTTTTGTAAATAGCTGGGCATTTATTTGAGTTCAGGCCCAAACTTGCCCAGACCCAGAATCACATGGTAACTAAGCCTTTTTAAAAAGCCAACTTCTGGGCGCCAAATCTAGAGAGAGAGAGATCTAAGCTCCCAAAGAGATTAGCAGGCTGCCACCCCAGTATCAGCAGGTAGAGCTGCTGAGGGGATCATTACTTTAGATTATATTCTGTATTTTGAATTATAAGCCGTAAGGAACCAACTTGTCTCCTGCATGAGCTTTGTCTGCTCACCTGCCTTGACTGGGAAAACAGCAGTACTCGCTGGCCCTGCTTGTGCCATATCTTCAACAAGGACTCAACAACGATCATTTTCCCAGAACGTTTCCAGTATCCAAACTGATCTTCCTCTGGTTTATTATCGGAAATGCCTCTGAGAGTCTTGGGGCCTCCAGAAAAGAGATCAGGGTGGTTGCAGATTTTCCTCAGGGCTACCAGTCCAGAGAAAACCTAGGGCATAAAAGAACATGTGCACTCTAGAGGACTTGGTGTAAACTCACAGTCGCTCAGGAAGGAGGGGAGGAGGCTGTTCGATACGGAGAAGGAATTCTTCACTCGCTTCTTAGCTTCCTCCCTAACCACAGCATATGAGGAGCTAGAAGAAATCAAACTTCACTCACCTTCTTTTCCTGATAGGGCAAGTTCTCCAGAAACAAAAAAATTCTACTGGGCCAAATATGTCTGTAGGGGTCATATTCAATTACTGATTAACTATTTCCCTCACTAGAAGAAAAGGCATGCAGCTCACAGCATCAGAAAAACGTGATCTATAAAACTGACTCATCTTTTACGTACAAATAAAAAACGTCAAGAGAAACCAAGATGGCAGCATAGGTAAACACCTGAACTTGCTGCCTCGCACAACCACTTCAAAACTACAACTAAAAGACAAAATGGACATCATCCAGAACCACAGGAAGGCTGGCTAAGTGGAAATTCTACAACTAGAAGGGAAGAGAAAAGCACACTGAGACTCAGAGGAGCTGCAGAAGTAAAGTGCAGAGGTATGGAGGCGCACACGGAAAGGGCTGGCAACTGAGTACACGGCTGTCTTTTTAAATCCGCAGGGAGACACAAGCTCCCGACTGCTCTGAATTCCAGTTCCGGGCAAGACTCTGGGGACCCAGACTCATACGGGAAGAAACTGGACTGTCTAGCAGTGGGCAGAACTCGAGGGCGGCTTTCTCTTAGAGGTGCTTGCAGCGATTACCTTGGGACACTGAGACCAGGGCCCTCTTAGGGCAGGGCTTCCCATCAGCCATTGGTGTTTGCTCCACCCTGAGACTCTGCCCCACCCCAGCTGTGCGCGGAGGCTTTTGCATATGAATGGCCTGGTCCTTTGAAATCTAAACTTACCTAACAAACTGCAGCTGAGTCAGTGAGACCCAGAACATCCAAAAGAAGGCCCAAGGCCCCACAGCAGCTTGCACTGCTTCACAGCTGGGCCTCATCTGGGCACCTCCAAAACCCAAACAAAGAAAAGGAATCTGCAGATCTCTCCGTAGCTCCTGCTGGGTGGCCTCAGGCAGAGGCTAAATTAGCACCTCCTTGGAGATCCAAGAGCCAGTATACCCAGGGGTCAGAGTAGGACCATCCAGATTACAACTCCTCAGATCCATAAGGGACACACTCAGGGGGCAGACTCAGTGAGCACCAAAGCCCCACTGAAGCAAGTCTTGCCTCATAAGGGTGTCTCCAGCACAGAAGTTCTCCCAGCGTAGACACAGCTGATCCTCACAGCCAGTTGGCCTGGAGGTCAATTTCTCCCAGTGATACCAACAACAATCAAGGCTTAACTACAAGACTGTGCACACAGCCTACAAGGGGTGCACCAAGAGTGTCCACCTCAGGTAACTGGAGAGGCTGAGCCACTGGGCCCTATAGGACACCTACCACACAAAGCCACTCTATCAACTCAGGGAAGCAGCCAAAATGTGGAGACAAAGAAACAGGTCACAAATGAAAGAAATGGAGGAAAGCAAACTACTGGATATAGAGTTCAAAACCATGGTTATAAGGTTTTTCAAGAATTTTCTAGAAAAGGCTGATAAATTTAGTGAGACCCTCGAGGATATGAAAAAGGACCAACTAGAAATTAAGCATACACTGACTGAAATAAAGAATAATATACAGAGATCCAACAGCAGACTAGAGGATCGCAAGAATCAAGTCAAAGATTTGAAATACAAAGAAGCAAAAAACACCCAACTGGAAAAGAATAATCCAAAAATATGAAGATAGTGTAAGGAGCCTCTGGGACAATTTCAAGCGTACCAACATCAGAATTATGGGGGTGCCAGAAGAAGAGAGAGAGCAAGATACTGAAAACCTATTTGAAGAAATAATGACCGAAAACTTCCCCCACCTGGTGAAAGAAATAGACTTACAAGTCCAGGAAGCGCACAGAACCCCAAACAAAAGGAAGCCAAAGAGGACCACACCAAGACACATCATAATTAAAATGCCAAGAGCAAAAGACAAAGAGAGAATATTAAAAGCAGCAAGAGAAAAACAGTTAATTAACTACAAGGGAGCACCATATGATTGTCAGCTGATTTCTCAACAGAAACTATGCAGGCCAGATGGGAGTGGCAAGAAATATTCAAAGTGATGAATAGCAAGAACCTACAACCAAGATTACTCTACCCAGCAAAGCTATCATTCAGAATTGAAGGTCCAATAATGAGCTTCACAGATAAGAAAAAGCTAAAGGAGTTCATCACCACCAAACCAGTATTATATGAAATGCTGAAAGGTATTCTTTAAGAGGAAGAAGAAGAAAAAGGTAAAGATAAAAATTATGAACAACAAACACATATCTATCAACAAGTGAATCTAAAAATCAAGTGAATAAAAAATCTGATGAACAGAATAATCTGGTGAATATAATAGAATCAGGGGCATTAGAAAGGGAGTGGACTGACAATCCTCAGGGGGAAAGAGGGGTGAGGGGTGCGGGAAGAGACTGGACAAAAATCATACACCTATGGATGAGGACAGTGTGTGGGGTGGGGAGGGAACCGGGTGGAGGGGAGCTATAGGGGGGAAAAAGAGGAACAACTGTAATAATCTGAACAATAAAGGTTTAAGAAAATACAAAAAAAATCAACAGATGAATGCATAAATAAGTGAAACAACAAATCAATGTGGGTTTTTTCTTACTCTCTCAAATCAATAAATAAAATTTTAAAAATTAAAAAAAATTAAAAATGTCATGCCCATCTCAATTAGCAGAAATCAGTCACATAACTTGCAAATGCATTGAAATAGTATACTCCTGAGGACTCACTAAAAGTTCTATAATTTAATATGAGTCAGAGGTTTCCACTAGTATCATATCAGAAATAGTATGTGCATGGGAAACACACATATGGGAAAGATGTGCGGAGGTTCACTCTGCAGGACACACAGCAAGGGAGCGCTGCCTCCATGCCTGGCAGGAGGGCCTCCGTCACAGTTTTCAGAGCACAACTCACATTGACTCCCCAGCATAAAAGCTCAAGCAGGAAAAGAGAAGTCATAAACTGAGCCAGTAGTCAAAGACTATGATAGTTCTGACCAGTAACTAACAGTTAAACAAATACACTATAAAGGATCTGCATAAATCAGGAACATTGTCAAAATCCCCCAGCATCACCTAACTCATCTTTCTTCCCCAGCCCTTGCCTCCAACACAGCAGTCACAGCCACGTGTGGCCACAGCACAGGAAGTGCGGCTGGTCTGAACTGAGAGGAGCCACAGTGTAAATACACTGACCCTTTGAACTGAAGGCAAACTTTTTTCAATAAATCAGTCAGCCCTCCGTATCCACAGGCTTAGCATCCTTGGATTCAACCAACCGCTGACGGAAACAGTGTTTCTGATCCAAGGCTGGGAATCACACATGCAGAGGGCCGACTGTATGCATTGTCCTGTGCCATTTTATATAAGGTACCCAAGTATCTTTGGATTTTGGTATCTATGGGGGTCCTTAAACCAATCTCCTCCGATACCAAGGGATGACTATACACTGAGTGGCCAGATTATTATGACCTCTGAACACATAATAATCTGGCCACTCAGTGTATATCCTATATAATAAAAGGCTAATATGCAATTGTCCCCTCCACCAGGAGTTCGACCAGCAGGCAGGCCGGCCAACCGCCCATGTCCCCTCCCGCTGGCCAGGCTGGCTGGACCCCACCTATGCACGAATTCATGCACCGGGCCTCTAATATATATATACATACACACACACACACACACACACACACACACACACACACACACACTGAGTGGCCAGATTATTATGCGTTCAGAGATCATAATAATCTGACCACTCAGTGTAGTTAAGTTTTTGAGGAGTCAAAAGTTAAAAGCAGATTTTTGTGTGGGGTGGGTACCAGCACCCCAACCCCTGAGTTAAGGATCAACTATCCAATTTTGAAGACTTAACTACAAAAAAAGAAAAAGAGTAAATATCTCAATAATTATTGATTACATATTAAAGCATTTTGGATATATCAGGTTCAATAAATGTATCATTAAAACTGATTTTGCCATCTTTCTTCACCATTTTTAAGTGACTAATGGAACACTTTAATCACACATGTGGCTCATATCCTGTATCTACTGGATAGTGCAGATCTAGACTACCTAAGGCCTCAAGACTTGGAGGCACCTGAAGATTAGGGGAGATTTAGGAGAGATGAATAGATGTGAATGATTTAACAAACCTCCAATAGAAGACAAAATAAGAAATTATGAGCCCTGGCCATTGTTCTCAGTGGTTAGAGCATCAGTTCCTGCACTGAAGGGTTGCGGGTTCAAGTCCAGGTCAAGGGCTGGATTGCAGGTTCCATCACCAGCCCCTGAGTCAGAGTGTGTGCAGGAGGCAACCAATCGATGTGTCTCTCTCACATCGATGTTTCTCTCTCTCTTTTTCTACCTCTCTCACCCTCCTTCCCTCCCTTATACTCTCTCTGAAAATATCAATGGAAAAAACTTCTGTGGGTGAGGATTAACAAAAATAAAATAAAAAAAGAACTGAAGTGACTTAACCTGGAGGAAAAAGCATGCAGATGCTACAGACACCGGTAGCTCTGTCCCTGCTACCCAAGGATAAGCAGGAAAGTGTGCACTTTGGAGCATACTGTGCTACTCCAATGAGAACAGGTCAACGATTATGAAAGTCTTCCATATCAAATAAATAAACCACAATGTAAGATTCTGAAACACAAACACGTTGAATAGTTTACATGAACCTTTAGACTTAATTGCTGATTATAAAGCTACTACATACACTTACTGAACAGACATTTCCTCACAAACTGCTGAGTATTGCCAATAACTAAAATGTTATCACAGAAAAATGTATCATGATAATTCTTCCTTTAGGCGCCTAGTAACCCCAGCAGACCAAGACTGCTCCCCGCATCCTGCATGGATCAGCAGCCCCCAAAGGACTCACCATCAGATCTGTCATCTAGAGCTGCTTTCCCACTAGACCCTCTGGTGCTGGGTTCAAGTCTTAACAGTACTCCGCACAGACCAA
This sequence comes from Plecotus auritus, assembly GCF_963455305.1. Classification (NCBI taxonomy): domain Eukaryota; kingdom Metazoa; phylum Chordata; class Mammalia; order Chiroptera; family Vespertilionidae; genus Plecotus; species Plecotus auritus. The sequence continues at coordinate 59,402,160 of NC_137783.1, read as the reverse complement.
AGGGAGCGTGTGGAGTGTAGTCGTGGTCTCTTACTTCTGGTAAAGGTTCTAAATGAAGTGAAGGCTTGCACCAAAATGTTTTCAAGTGTAACAGTGATGCCCTGGCAGTCATTGCTCAGTGGTTAGTGTCGGCCTGTGCACTAAAGGGCCACGGGTTCAATTCCCAGTAAAGGGCATGTCCCTGGGTTGTAGGTTTGCTCCCCATCCCGGGTCAGTATGTGTGCAGGGGCCAGTTATGTGATCTCACATCGATGTTTCTCTCTCTCTCTCTCTCCCCTTTCCTTTTACTCTCTCTGAAAAAGCAATGGAAAAAATATCCTCAGGTGAGGATTAAACAAACAAAAATAAAAAAAGAGAGAGCGAGTGACAGTGAACCGCTGACTGGTGCTGGTATCCGTTCTTTCCCCGCTTCCCTTCCTTTCTCTAGCTTCTCTCACTTTACTGACCTGCATCTCTCCATTGAGAATTCTGTAAACTTCTTTGGAATCAATGAAATTTTGGTAGACTTTATGTTGCTCATCTGTAAGACGGCAAAATAAGACCTATGGGGAAGAAAATAAAACAAAAAAAACTATAATTTCAAAAAACATTTTAACAGAATAAAATTATTAAAATATCATGAAATTTCCTAATCCAACAGCACAATGTATGCAATTTTAACAATGTACCTCTTGTTTAAAAAAACAAAATGAAGCCACATCTCAGAACTGAACAATGAGTATAGTTCCCTCCTCTCATCAACCCCTATTTCTGTCATCTGTCCACCTTCTGGTCCCCACCCCACCGTCCTGAGAGTCCCTGAAGACTGGCTTCCTGCTCACAGGAGAGCTCAGGACCAGGTGCTCAGAGCTTGCTCCATCCTAGCCATCACGTGCTGGGAGGCTCACCTCCCATGATGCCCCCTTGCCTCAGGTCAGGCCTACACCTCTGTTCCCAAGGACTCTGCCGGGACTGGCTGACTCATCCCCTTCCTCCATTTTCTTTCCTCTTCAATGTTTGCAAACACCACCTGAGTAATCCTTCTAAAACAGAACCCGAGTGTTTATAATTCTTAATGTCTTAAATTCATATTTCAGTCCTTTAAAAATGGCAACAGAAAAGCCTCCCCTTTCAATCGCAAGTTAATTGAACAAGTTATTCACCAGGTGCCTAGAGGCTGCAAATCACTGTTTCGGGTGCCATGCGGAACCCGATGATGGGAAAGACAAAATCCCAACCTCGGAGTCCAGTCTAGGAGAGGCTCCAGTGGAGCCTAGTGAGGTCCCCAAGTGACACCTCTGTGTGTGCGTTTGCGGAGGGATAGGAAAACCTTCAGGAAGAGGGGCCTCAGGTGCAAATGGGAGGAAAAGTGGGGCATTTTTAAAAAATCGGAAGCAATTTGCCTTGGTTACTGCATGGAATACAAGAGGCATTCTAGGATTCCACAGTAAAAATAGTGTTGCAAATAAGCTAAATCAGTATTCTTGGTGGGGAGAGGGATATTGAAGGTATCCAGCAACACTGCAATATTGAGAGGACTGGGGAGTGCCGACGGCAGGCCATTGGACGATCCCACTGACTTATGAGGATGTGAAGCAGAGGAGAGTATGAATCACCACAGCCACTGGTTGATGGGGAATCAGAGGCAGTCAGAGGGCTGTGGCCTGGGTGGCCGGCAGTGGTGGGAGCCTGTGGGGAGTGCTAAGACCACAACTAAATCTGGAGATGAGTTCTGCTGGGAAGCCAAGAGGCAGCCATGAAAGTAGCCTTGATGACCAATCTCCCAGATCCTTTAGTTTCAACACTCGAAATCTACAAGGCCTTTATTTTTAGATGCTGAGCAGAAGGTGTGGTCATCTATTGAGATAACAGGACATGAGGATGAAATTTAAAAGGATGATCCCTCAAAAGCCTGTCAGATGATGTCACTCCCCGTCAGGGGATCTTCCTGTGAATTTCCTCTCAAGTCTTGCCCATGCCAAGTGGCCCTATCACACACCTGTATATACAGATGTAGATCAGCCTGCCCACAGCCCCTGCAACCATACCTATTACCCTCACCGATTCCACATCTGAAACGTAGAGTGACGGAGAGGTACACCATGCTTTAGGAATATTTTGGTAACTCCTGGATTTACAGACCTGTTCATTTTTATCCGGTAAAGAAAGACTCATCTTGACATCTGACTTCATTCTCCGCAGAAGGTATGGATTTATGGTATCTCGTAAGACACATGCACACTTATAAGCAGTTTTAACCTTTAGTAAGACAAAAGGAGACACAATTACTGCCTGTTTAAGGAATGCATTTGTTCCTAACTCTCAATGATTCCAATGCTTAAAAAAAGAATTTTCAGAAGAATGACCAATGATTATACAAAATTGGTTGGAAATGGTTTGGAAAAATTAGTGTTAAGTCCAATATGTTCCAGGAGGTGGGAGCTTTCATAATATTAGTAAAAAACACATCTTATTAACCAAAATGTAAAAGCAAAAGAACAGCTGGTAATTTTGAACCCTATTCCTTTTCTATACTTTGCTTTAATTATTACTGTATAGTTAAACCCTAAAATAGAGATTTATTTGGTTCTCAACCAACCTCTAGGGAAAAAACTGCTTGTAAACAAATCTCTATTTACAATCTCATAGTCTCCAAAAGCTACAAGAGAATGGCTACTCTGCAAGCTGAAGATCAAAAGGCAACCAGGGGGGAAGCTGCAGCAGTGGAGGCAGCCAGATAATCAGCAGAGATTACTGCCCTTTGGAGACTTCAGAAAGTGAGTTCAAGACAAGCCCTATGATCCCAGAAATGAAAGGTCGCTCAGGTCTACCACGGAGCATATGGCTCTGTAATGGAGCAGCCACATGAGATGGTATTAACTATGTAGAAAAACAACGACCCACAGCACAGAAACCACTCTGCATTTCATTTAAAGGCAAAGAATTTAATAAATTATTGATATTTTAAAAATGGCTAGTGAATTACTATTTAATGGAAAAAGAAAAATTCTAACTAAAGTTTAAATTTAAGAAAGTTAGCTGTAAAATGAATGAGAGGTTGATCATAATACAGAAAAATTCATGTTACAAACTTAACATGGTAAAAATGAAAACATTTAAAAGACCCTACGAACACCTCAAGTATGTATACATGTATGTGCATGTATGTGTGTTTATCTTCTGTGATATTTTTGCCAAAAAATGCAAAACCTGAATCCAATCACAAAGAATGAAAGACAAACCCAAAGTGAGGCACATTCTATAAAAAAAAAACAGGCATGTGGTCTTCAAAACTGTCAAGGTCATCAAAAGGCATAAGAAAAGTTAGAGAAACTGTCCAAAATTAAAGGGGATTAAAGAGACACAGATACCACCAGAACTGGCAAAATGTAAATGACATACACCTTAGATAACAAAATTCTATCAATATATTTTATTTCCTCCCGATTCTAATATTTATGCTGTGGTTCTGTTAAGAAAATGTCCTCGTTCTTAAAAAATACACACTGAAGGATTTAGAGGAAAGAGTATCATCTGCAACTTGCTCTCAGATGATTCAGAAACAAACATAAATCTGTGTGCAGATAGAGGTTGGGGGGGAGAGAGGGAAGGGAAGATCGAGCAAATATGGCAAAACGTTAGCTAAACACAAACAACTAGTGAATCTAGGTGAAGAGCATGAAGTTCTTTCTAATTTCTGTTGAACTTGAAATTATTTCTGGCCCAGCAGGTGTGGCTCAATGGTGAGTACCTACCCATGAACCAGGAAGTCACAGTTAGATTCTAAGGCATGGCACATGCCTGGATTGCAGGGTCCATCCCCAGTAGGGGGTGAGCAGGAGGCAGCTGATCAATGATTCCCTCTCATCACTGATGGTTCTATCTCTCTCCCCATATCCCTTCCTCTCTCTCTAAAATCAATAAAGACATACTTTTTTAAAGAAATTATTTCTAAATAAACAAACACTATAAATGAAGAATAGGGATTCAGTGGAGGAAGAGAGCCCTTACAAAAGTTAATTAAAAATCATTCAATCTCAAGATGTAAAAGGTATTAAAATTGTTGTTGAAAATCCTCTGATAGTAAAGGTCTAAAATTCTATTTCTCATCAAGTATTTCAAACATGTGAATGTCTCTTTCAGTGAAAGGCTTTTTGTCGAGGCTCAGCTTTGACCTGACGGTGCAGGCCCCCCTGAGGGCTGTGCAGAAGCCCTGCCTCTCACCCAGGATGGAGCCTGCTCTCAGGTCGGCTGTCCATGCCTGTGACAACCCCATTCTCCCAGTCACCCAGGCCTAAAATCTCAGGGCTCAGCAGCAAGCTCACCACCACCTATCCCATTTCCTTTATCTTAGCAGCCTCCACATCTCATTTGTTCTGCCTAAAAAATTGCCACCAGGGGCCCTCCTCTCCACCTTCTTTCTCAGCACTACCACCCAGGTCCAGGTCCAAGTCCTCATCGCCCTCATCCCCAGAGGTCCTGCAGGGCCTTCAATGCAGCCTGAGTACCTGACCTGCAGCCTCAGTACCCATCTGCATCCCGAGTACCTACCCGCAGCCTGAGTACCCGACCCGCAGCTTGACTACCCACCTGCAGCCTCAGTACCTGACCTGCAGCCTCAGTACCGCCCTGCAGCCTCAGTACCCACCTGCAGCCTCAGTACCCGACCTGCAGCCTCAGTACCCACCTGCAGCCTCAGTACCCACCTGCAGCCTCAGTACCCGACCTGCAGCCTCAGTACCCACCTGCAGCCTCAGTACCTGTGAGAACAGCCCTTTCCCGTCTCCGCTCCGACAGCTTTGGTGGCTCTTGCTTGCCTGAGCACCTCTGCCTCCCTTTCAAGGCTCCCCTTTCCGGAACCCACAGCTTTCCTCGTGCTTCCCCACAAGCATCTCCAGTCCAGTCAAATGTGTCTCTTCACTGCCATGGCCAACTAAGGTGGCTGTTGCCTTGTTCTCGGGCCTGTTTTCCCAGAATCAGGATAAGAATACCTGTCGCATTAAGTCTTCCCTGAACAGTTCTCTCTGGTTTCCCCTTCCTAAGACTTTATACTACTTTATAAGATGCATTACCCCAATTTGCACTAAATTATATGCTGTCCAGAACTAATTCACTCTTGTTTCATAATTTGACTGCTCTCAAATATTTTACATGATTTTTTAAAAATCATCTGGAAAAATATAAGCTATTAAGCAAACATAATTTTGTGATTTTTATCAGATACTAATTTATAGGTTTGGCCATTTCCCTTCTTTCTAAACAGCTTGGCTACAAAGTATAATATTAAAATATAGAAATACTAGCAGTGTTACCTGTACTGGGGAAGCATTTGAATATCCCCCCATGGTGATGGGGACCGAGAACTGCTCCATAAACACAGGTAACGTGCCCAACTTTCCTGGGAAGACAAAGTCAAAGAGCGACCACAGCTCACGGAGGTTATTTTGCATTGGTGAGCCAGACAAGATGATGCGATGAGGAGTGCGGAACTATTTTGGGGAAGAAAATATTTTCTTATTAAATTCAGCTTTTAACAGATGATCACCGACCTTACCCCAAAACACTCCCACTCTATTTTGTTATTTAACACATGTACGTATCATTTTGGTCTTTCCAAAACACAGAAGACATTTTATATAATTTTAATTCTTCAATTACATAAGGGGAGAATTATTCCTTATTGTTCTAGCTGAATACTATGGATTTGAGTTAGATTTGGTTACATTCTAACAAACTGATCCCTATAAGGATATTAAGTTATATGAACAATTGGAATTTTTAAAAAAACAAGACTAAGAGCAAGAATGAAGAATTGTCTGTATTAAAGCTAAATGTATATTTCAAATTCCTTATGCAAAGGCACAAGGAAAGATTTAGTAAATGCGTTACTAAAATCAGGGAGTTTATTCTCAATTAAATATTATTACCCACCTGGAAATCCCCCTTGTTCCAAGAGGTCATACCTGTTTGCAAGCAAGGGTGATGGCAGCATTTGGATTTCGAATTTTGTGTCCCTCATCCAAGATCACATAGTGCCAGTCATGCCTACTAATATCATCTTGCCTCAGTCGGATGTAGGAGTAAGAAGTGATCAAAATTCCGTGACAATGAGCAATATCTCGAATTAGTTTCTCCTAAAATGATAATAAAATGGAAAAGCAAGTTTTAAATAAAAAGTTAAATTAAATAAGCATGACTCTTAAAATGACAATCTTCCAATCATTGCAATCTAAAGAACTTTATAAATATGTATACAAACACAATACAGACAATTGTAGTTATACATTAGTAGCAATGGAAGGTTACCACAGGTTTCATTTATCGGTAAGTAGCAAGTACTAACATAGTCATTATTGGGGGAAAGGGCTCAAAAGAAGACTAAAAAAATTATAACATACAAACACTTACTCAATTTTTATTTTTCCAAAACCTCCTTTGTGTCAATCCTTGTTAAACTTAAAACAACAAGGTAGATGGAAAGTGATTTATTTTAATAAAAAAGCTAGAAAATGAGAGGAAACCCAACGAGACAAGATAAACAAATCCAGGAGTTCTAACAACTTATGGCATGAATTCCAGGAGAATAGAGTCGAAAGAATATAAAAGTAATCATTTTTTTTGAAAGGTAGAAAAGTATCTGAGGAGAGACTTGGGTCTAGAACAGGGGTGGGCAAACTTTTTGACTCGAGGGCCACAATGGGTTCTTAAACTGGACCGGAGGGCCGGAACAAAAGCATGGATGGAGTGTTTGTGTGAACTAATATAAATTCAAAGTAAACATCATTACATAAAAGGGTACGGTCTTTTTTTTATTTATTTCAGTAGTTTTATTCATTTCAAACATTTTAACAAGAAGAATGTAAAAACTAATTATTATAATTTGAAACTTCAAAAAATGGAGGAATCATAGCACAATAACATACCTTATATTGAAGATGGCAAAGGCAAAATAAAATTGCCTAACAAAGGAAAGGTACAAAAGCCTTTCAAATTAAACTTAAATATAATAAAATAATTTAAAACTAAAACAAATAGAAAAGAACAAAATGTGTAAACAGTAAATTAAACATTTTCTTTAGTGCAACTTCCAAATTATGCCCGGGACGTAGATGTAGATGGCAATGTAGACTGGGTTGAAAGGTTTTTGGTCTTTAAAACATCAACTTCAGTGGGAACAGTGTTGTTGGTCTCCTTTTTAGCTAATGCTCTGATACTGTGCTCTCCAGGGGCGTGTCTCCCTACATCACCACGATAACGTGTCTACGCATTCCCAGGGTGATGTCCGGGGACGCGTCCGCGGGCATTACAAGGAGCCTCTGGAAGATTGAGAGGTTGTTCCTTCTACTGAATGGGTGGATATAAATCCGCCCACTCAGAAGAAGGAGCTGCGGCTGTGTTTCCTGACTTTGCCATGTTAACACTGCTGCTGGTGAAGGAGCGGAGGGGAAAGCAAGAGAACCCTCCGCTCTTTCGGCTCCACGGGCCGGATAGAACAGCCGAACGGGCCGGATCTGGCCCGCGGGCCGTAGTTTGCCCACGGCTGGTCTAGAAAGCAAAACATCCAAGAGTGTCAGGTGGAAGGAAACACTGAAAAAAGACACAGACCTAGGCAAATACCTACTAGATGTCTGAATTTCAAAAATAAAGAAAAATAAGAGGAACTACTATAGTTTTTAGTTAGAACAAAAAAAAGAAAAGATTTCCTTCAGAGGAAAGATTAACTGTGTTGAATATATTTTATGCAACATTAAACTTTTCAGAAAACAGCCTGGCCAGCATGGGTCAGTGGTTGAGCACTGACCTATGAACCAGGAGGTCACAGTTCGATTCCACGTCGGGGCACATGCCTGGGTTGCGGGCTCAAACCCCAGTGTGGGGCGTGCAGGAGGCAGCTGATCAGTGATTCTCTCTCATCATTGATGTTTCTATCTCTCTCACCCACTCCCTTCTTCTCTGAAATCAATAAAAATATATTTAAAAATTTTTTTCAGAAAACAACTGGAAAATCTTTCCATAATTCTAGGGGAAAGCAGTGACCCGGAAACTGCACTGATCTGAAGTAGTAGTCATGCTTGAGAGGAAAAGAAATTCCACCTCACAGGCAGGGGCAGAGCATAAAGCAGCAGGAGGTGGGCTAGGTACAGTGTGTGACAGTGGGCCAGCGCAGGGCTGCAGTCACCCAGAGAACACGGTGAGCCCGCAGACCTTGGGCCGAAAAGCTCATCACAGACAGCTTGCTCAAGGAAACTCTGAGAGACAGAGGCCCCATTACTAACCCCCGCTTTACAGATGAGGAAACTGTAGCTTAGAGAAAGTAAATAACACATCAGGTCACACAGCTGAGAAGTGGTAGAGTCAGGATTTGAATATAGGAAGGCAGCCAATTCTAAAGCTTATTAACTAAATGTTACGCAACACTGCCTCTTACTTTACCATAAAAGAAAAAGAATTCTAAGGGAAAATTACATGTAATATACATTCCAGTTCTTAAAATAAATTATTAAAACAATAATTAAGTAAATATTAAAACACTATTAAATACTAATGAAAACTGTTAAAAAATAAAAAGGGATATATTAAGTGTTATTATAATTCCAGTTTAGTTTAAAAAAAACCTAGAGTGAGAATAAGGGAAAATAAAAGTGTACTAAAAATCCTACCCTGTCCAAGGGTAGAATGGGGCTTAGGTGATAGATATAGTTTAATTTCTTAACCGCAAGAGAAAGATACATTGAAATACATTTGTAAACCATTTATGCCCACTTACTGATTCATATTTGCTACTCTGGCATGAATATGAAAAAAAAAGAAATAAGATTATAGAACTAGCATACCACTGTAGGGGAAAGAAGACGAAACATGCCAGGGGTCTCCATATGACACTAGAGGCCCGGTGCACGAAATTCGTGCACGGGGGAGGGGGAGAGGGTCCCCTCAGCCCAGCCTGCACCCTCTCCAATCCGGACATCCCTCTCACAATCCGGGACCACTGGCTCCTAACTGCTCACCTGCCTGCCTGCCTGGTTGCCCCCAACTGCCCCCCCCCAGCCGACCTGGTCGCCCCTCACTGCCCCCTCCCTGCCGGCCTGATCGCCCCCAACTGCCTCCCCTGCGAGCTTGGTCGCCCCACGCAGCCTGCTGTTCAGTCATTTGGTCGCCCCTCACTAACCCCCCTGCCGGCCTGGTCACCCCACGCAGCCTGTTCGGTTGTCTGTTCGGTTGCGGTGGTCGCTTAGGCTTTTATATATATAGATACCAAGGAAATGCAAACAAAAATAGAGCAGGATAAGAAATAAATATCAGACAAAAAGAACTGAACAGAAAAAAAGAAGGATATTTTATATTTTAAAGGAAACAACATAAAGAAAGAAGAGCCATGAAACTTTACCTACCAACAAAGCACCACAAGACAGGAAAGCAAAGTCCTGAGTGCTACATTGACAAAGTGGCATAGCCACAGCCTTCAGGGGACCTGACCACTGCCTCTCAGAGTGTGACAGATCAGAAGAGAAAAAACATTAAAGAAAACAAAAAATTTAAAATTAAGATACAAGGGATTTGAGTGCATTGTGGCTCTCAGCAGTGCTCAGACCACACGGGGAACAACCCTCTTCACACCTCAGAAAGGCTGGGCCCAAACCTAGCAGTCTGCTGAAACGGGAAAATGATAGGATGGATAACACAAAAATTAGTGAATCTTAAAGAAAAAACCTGACAGAAATGAAAAAGCAAAAAACTAAACAATTCTTTGAAAAGACACAACAAAACAGACAAACCTCTAAAAAGTCAACCCAAGAACACACAGATGCAGATACACAGCATGAGAACTGGCAAAGCAGTGTCACTGCAGATGCAGAGAACACAAGATGCTAGAGAACACAAAATACTAGCCAAGGGTGCGTGCAATCTAATGCCAAAAGATCACATCAGACAGGAGACGACTGTTGACAAAATAAGTCACCAAAATGGACTCGAGAAAAATGAGACAAACCAATCAGTATACTACACCCAAAGGTTTCATGAGTGAAGTAGGAATCCATACTGTTAAACTGTCCCAAAATACAAAAGTTAGAATAAATTCCAAATCATTAATATAAAGCTAGCAAAACTCTGTTTTCAAAACTGACATACACATTAGAGATCCATTACTTTATAAATAAAATTTAGCAACATAAGAATAGATAAATATCAGGAAATCTAATTCAATAATTCATGTAAACACAATCATATAAATTTTTACAAATTTAATATCTTAAAAATTGATATTATCTCAATAAACTATGCTTAGAATATTTTTAATTAGAGTACAAAAGGGTATAACAAGGGCCAAGAAATTTATGAAATAAAAATAAAAAGGAGGATAATAAAAAAAACTTCCAGCAAACAAAAGCCCTAGGCCAGATGGCTTCACAGGGGAGTTTTATCAAACATTCAAAGAAGAACTAAAACCTATCCTCCTCAGACTATTCCAAAAAATTCAAGAGGAAGGCACACTTCAAAGCTCTTTCGATGAAGCCAGCATTACCCTAATCACAAAATCAGATAAAGGACGACAAGGAAAGAGAATTACAGGCCAATATCTCTGATGAACATAGATGCTAAAAATCCTCAACAAAATTCTAGCAAATCAATCCAGCATTACATTAGAAAGATCATACACCATGACCAAGTGGGATTTATTCCAGGGATGCAAGGCTGGTACAATATCTGCAAATCAATAAACGTGATACATTACATAAACAAATTGAGAGAGAAAAATCACATAATCTATCAATTGATGGAGAAAAAGCATTTCACAAAATCCAAAACCCTTTCCTGATAAAAACTCTCCAAGTGGGAATAGAGGGATAATACCTCAATATAATAAAACTAGAGGGCCAGTGCACGGAATCGTGCAGCAGTGGGGTCCCTCAGCCTGGCCTGTGCCCTCTCGCAATCTGGGACTCCTCGGGGGATGTTGGACTGCCGGTTTTGGCCCAATCCTCGCAGCCAGGCCAAGGGACCCCAACGGTGAACGAATCCATGCACTGGGCCTCCAGTATGCATATAAGATCTTTGGTTAATCTCCTTCCACCCTCCCCCCTGCCCCCTTCCCTCTGAGATCCATCAGTCTGTTTCCATGCCTGTGTGTTGAGCATCTGCCCACTGGTGGCCAGTGTGCATCACAGCTACCGGTCAAACAGTCTCTTAGGCTTATATATATACTAGAGGCCCAATGCACGAAATTCGTGCATGGGGGTGGGGAGGGTGTCCCTCAGCCCAGCCTGCACCCTCTCCAATCTGGGACCCCTCGAGGGATGTCCGACTACCCGTCGGACATCCCTCTCACAATCCAAGACTGCTGGCTCCCAATTGCTTGCCGGCCTGCCTTCCTGATTGCCCCTAACTGCTTCTGCCTGCCAGCCTGATCACCCCCTAACCACTCCCCTGCCAGCCTGATTGATGCCTAACTGCTCCCCTGCCAGCCTGTTTTCCCCTAACTGCCCTCCCCTGCAGGCCTGGTCACCCCTAACGGCCCTCCCCTGCAGGCCTGGTCACCCCTAACTGCCCTCCCCTGCAGGTCTGGTCACCCCTAACTGCCCTCCCCTGCAGGCCTGGTCCCCCCCAACTTCCCTCCTCTGCCGGCTTGGTCACCCCTAACTGCCCTCCCCTGCAGGCTTGATCGCCCCCAACTGCCCTCCCTTTAAGGCCTGGTCCCTCCCAACTGCCCTCCCTGGCTTGTGGTGGCCATCTTGTGTCCACATGGGGGCAGGATCTTTGACCACATGGGGGCAGCCATCTTGTGTGTTGGAGTAATGGTCAATCTGCATATTACTCGTTTATTAGCTAGGATAGAGGCCTGGTGCATGGGTGGGGGCCAGCTGGTTTGCCCTGAAGGGTGTCCCAGATCAGGGTGGGGGTTCCCTTGGGGTGTGGGGTGGCCTGGGCAAGAGGCCTGTGGTGGTTTGCAGGCCAGCCACGCCACCTGGCGACCCAAGCGGAGGCCCTGGTATCTGGGGTTTATTTATCTTCTACAATTGAAACTTTGTAGACTGGAGCAGAGCCAAGCCTTCTGCTTGCTCCATGGCGGCAGCCATTTCTTTTGGGATTTATGTATCTTCTATAATTGAAACTTTGTAGCCTTAAGCGGAGGCCTGGGCTGGCCAGGGTGTGCGGAAAGCTTGGCTTCCTCCATCTCTGGGGGCAACCCTAGCCTCCTGCTCTTTCCAGCTCCATGGCTGCTGCCATTTCTGTTTGGATTTATGTATCTTCTATCATTGAAACTTTGTAGCCTTGAGTGGAGGCCTAAGCCGGCAAGGGCAGGTGGAAAGCTTGGCTTCCTCCATTGCCGGGGAAACCCAAGACTCCTTCCTGCTCTCTGTGGCCGCAGCCATCTTGGTTGGGTTTATTTGTATATTCACTCCTGATTGGCTGGTGGGCGTGGCTTGTGGGTGTAGCGGAGTGATGGTTAATTTGCATATTACTCTTTTATTAGATAGGATAGATCCTTATATGACAAATCTACCGCCAACATCATACTTAATGGGCAAAAACTAAAACCATTCCCCCTACGAACAGGAACAAAACAGGGATGCTCACTCTCACCACTCCTGTTCGACACAATAATGGAAGTGCTAGCCACAGTGATCAGACAAGAAGAAGAAATAAAAGGCATCCAAATTGGAAAAGAACTAAAACTGTCATTATTCACAGATGATATTATATTGTACATAGAAAACCCTAAAGACTCCATAAAAAAAAACTACTAGATTTAATAAATTAATTTGGCAATGTAGCATGATACAAAATTAACACCCAGAAATCTATCGCTTTTTTTATACACCAATAATGAACTCACAGAAAGAGAAACAAACAAACAAAAAATCCCACTTATCATTGCACCAAAAACAATGAAGATACCTAGGAATAAGCTTAACTAAGGAGGTAAAAGACCTGTACTCAGAAAACTACAGGACATTGAAAAAAGAGATAGAGGAAGACAAACAAATGGAAGAATATCTATCCCATGTTCATGGATTGGTAGAATCAACATCATTAAAATGCCCATACTACCCAAAGTAACCTATAGATTTAATGCAATCCCCATTAAAATACCAATGGCATATTCACAGACCTAGAACAAACTCTCCAAAAAATCATATGAAATAAGAAAAAGACCCTGAATAGCTGCAGCAATCCTGAGAAAGAAGAACAAAGTTGGAGAGATCACAATACCAGATATCCAGCTGTATTACAAAGCCACTGTCCTCAAAACAGCCTGGTACTGGCACAAGAACAAACATATAGACCAATGGAATAGAACAGAGAACCCAGAAATTGATCCAAGACATTATGTTCAATTAATATTTGACAAAGGAGGCAAGAGTATACAATGGAGTCAAGCAGTCTCTTCAATAAATGGTGTTATGCCCTAATTGGTTTGGCTCAGTGGATAGAGTGTTGGCCTATGGACTCAAGGGTCCCAGGATCGATTCCAGTCAAGGGCATGTACCTTGGTTGCGGGCACATCCCCAGTAGGGAGTGTGCAGGATTTTTCTCTCTCATCAATGTTTCTGACTCTCTATCCCTCTCCCTTCCTCTCTGTAAAAAATCAATAAAAAATATTTTTAAAAAAATAAATGGTGTTGGGAAAATTGAATAGATACATGCAAAAAAATGAAACTAGACTACCAATTTACACCATACACAGAAATAAACTCAAAATGGATAAAGGACTTAAACGTAGGACAGGAATCCATAAAAATCTTAGAAGAATCCATAGGCAGCAAAATAGCAGACATTTGTAGCAACAGCTTTATCAACTGTTAGGACAATGAGAACTAAGGAGAAAATAAACAAATGGGACTACATCAAAATAAAAAGCCTCTGCACAGCAAAAGAAACCATCAACAAAACAACAAGAAAGCCCACTTCATGGGAGAACATATTTGCCAATGTCATATCTGATCAGGGCCTAATCTACATAATTGTATAGGGAACTCATATATCTTAACAAAAGGAAGATAAACAATCCAATTAAAAATGGGCAAAGGACTTAGACACTTTTCGAAAGTGGATATACAGAAGGCCAACACACATGTGAAAATATGCTCAAACTCACTAATCATCCAAGAGATGCAAATAAAAACGACAATGAGATACCATCTCACACCTGTCAGAATGGTTATGACAAGTGCTGGCGAGGATGGGGAGAAAAGGGAAAACCTCATGCACTGCTGGTGGGAATGCATACTGGTGCAGTCACTGTGGAAAACAGTATGGAGTTTCCTCAAAAAATTAAAAATGGAACTCCCATTTGACCCAGTAATCCCACTTCTAGGAATATATCCTAAGAAATCAGAAACACCAATCAGAAAGGATATATGTACCCCTATGATCATAGCAGCACAACTTATAATAGCTAAGATTTGAAAACAGCCTAAGTGCCCATCAGCAGATGAGTGGATTAAAAAACTCTGATACACCTACACAATGAAATACTATGCTGCTATAAAAAAAAAAAAAAAGAACTCTTACCATTCGCAATAGCATGGATGGACATGGAGAGCATTATGCTAAGCAAAATAAGACAATCGGAGAAAGATAAACATCACATGTTCTCGTTCATTTGTGGAATATAATGAACAACATAAACTGATGAACAAAAATAGATCCAGAGACATAGGAGCATCAAACAGAACCTCAAACTTCAGAGGGAAGGCAGGAAAGGGGGGCGGGGTAAGAGATCAACCAAAGGACTTGTATGCATGCATATAAGCATAACCAATGGTCACAGGCACTAGGGGGGTGAGGGCATGTGCTGGGGGTTGGGAGTGTCTGGGGAGAGGTCAATGGGGGAAAAAGGAGACATATGTAATACTATACATAATACTTTAAACAATAAAGAATTTTTTAAAAAATGAAGAGGAAATTGTCTTCTCATCTGCCACAATAAACATAACACTTCAGAGCCAATAACACTGCTTTAGAGAATAACTATAACACCTGTGCCTATTAAAGGTTCGACAGGTGAGAGCTATAACATTATGACTGGTATTTTGCCATCTTCCTATTCACAATTTTCAGTGCCTGCACAATACTACATTAAAGGCCACCCTGACTTAACCATTTCCTGACTTCCTACTTATGATGAATGCAGCAGTAAATACCTCCGGGCTCACACTCCTTCATCGATTCCCCCTGACTACACCACTACTCTGCTGGCACCGCCACCAGCTGCTGTCAAAAGACACAGCGTTCCACCTCGAGCACCACAGCCCACCTCCCAGAACTTCTAGAAGCAGTGATGATTTCAACAGTTTCTTCACATCTAGATTTTCCACGGAGATTCTGGCAGCTAGAATTCATGAAGCAGGTTGGGCATGAGACAGACGATAGATAGCAAACGGAGACCCGGACTGTTCCAGGGCGAATTTTACTCCAGGCACAATGCTGTGTGCGTGCACAGAGAGAAAAGGAGATGAAGACAACCACAACTGTTTGGGGCCTGAAATACACCAGAAGTTAAGTCACTTATACCATTTCCACTGGATCATGGCCCAGCCCTGCAAACGTGGACTCTGCGATCCCGACTGCTGGACGCAGAATCCCCTGGATCGCTCTGGACAGCACTTCACCAAGTTACACAAATGAGATTCCAACCTCTCAAATATGTAGCCCTGGTACCATATTTAGCTTCTTTTGTATGTTTAAGGATTAAAGTTTATCTTTTAAATTTTGTAATGTTAGCTATAAATGTATAATGAGTAAGGATTAAGAAGATACTTTTAGAAAAAGAGTAAGTAAAATATTAAAATGCCCCCATTGAAAAGATAACCTCCACACACAATAGCTACTAGTAAAAACACATCCAAGACTATTTGCTTTCACCTGATTCAATCACAGAATTCTGTAACTGCTAAGACTGGAGTTTCAATAATGGTGAATTGTTGAATATTACGGATGTCTCTATCCAAATACTTAAGACAAATTATCTCGGGCGGTTTCAAATTAAAAGCTTGTAAAATATGTAACCTCGTTCCTAGTTTTTGCAATTAATAGGGTACGTCTGCAATTAGCCTGACTTACTGAACGCAGTGCTGCTGTCATTAAAAGATGTCTGTGCAAGAGCTGCTGTTATTACGGAGGCTCAGGAGACCAATCGCTCCTAGAGGGCAAACAGTGGACTGGTAGGAAACAAGAGCCATAAATCACACTGTCAGGCGCCGAGAGCGGAGGGGAGCACCGGCACATGAAGGCCATTCCCGGCAAGCACAGCATGGCAGCTTCCCAGGCAGGATTTACTGCACCTGTAATTAATTAAAATTTCCTTCAAGCTAAATCTTTAATAAACAAGGATTTGTGCTGACAATGAAGAAAAAATGGCTCCAGCAACTTAATTTTACAATATACCTCACAGAACAAGCATAGCATCTATCATTCCTTGTATCAGGTGAACATACCATCTCTGAAGTTAATAGGAATTACATCACTTTGCGTAATAATTTGTGTACTTGGAATGGGTCTGAAATATTTAGGATGCTGGAGGCACCGTGTGGCCCTTTTCTTTTATTTGTTGTGGTTTCTCGCTCTTCCAGCTTTTTTAAAAGCCAAGTCTTTTTACTCTAATGTTTCAGAAAACAGGACTTTTAAAAGAGCACACGATAACAGTTTTATCAGATGCCCATGTTTTGTGTGGTTTGTCCTTTAATCACACGTTGTAGTTCTCAAAAAGAATTTTAACATTCTACTTCATTGTTTCCATTTGGGGCCAAATGTCTGGACACGAGGAAAGGTCTATCCATGAATGACCATGAACATTTTTGATGCATTTATATGGAATCATCAGATATGCCAGAATGTATTTTCTTTCTCAACAACTAACATAGAGACCTACAATATTCTTTGTTTCTAGTAGCAAAAATTCCCCGAGTAAATGTAAGCTTTGCACATGCCATTTCACAGGAAATCAAGCTGGGTTCATAGAGGCTAAGTGACTTGCCCAAGATCACTAAGTGATCAAATGATAGATCCAAGATTCAAACCCTGGTCTGGTAATTGCAGAATCTATGCTTTACACCTTTAAGCCATTGTATTTCTCACTCTTTTTTAAAAAATATATATCTTTACTGATTTCAGAGAGGAAGGGAGATGGAAAAAGAGATAGAAACATCAACGATAAAAGAAAATTATTGATTGGCTGCCTCCCACACCCCCCCCGCCCCCCCTCCCCCCCTCCCCACTGGGGATCAAGCCCACAACCCAGGCACGTGCCCTTGACCGGAATCGAACCTGGGACCCTTCAGTCCTCAGGCTGATGCTCCATCCACTGAGCCAAACCAGCTAGGGCTATTTCTCACTCTTAAGCCTCTAAATGCCATGAAATGATCAAAATAAGATAAAACCCTTTAAATTATCTAAAATGTTCCACAGAATTACTATACCCTATGTAGAAGTATAAGGTGAGACATAAAGTGACAACTGTTTCAGAATATAAGCAAGAAACTTCTCGTTATACATTTTCAAACAAACTGAAAGAAAACTCCTTAATAATTAAATAAATGTTTCAACAGAGTGTTAAAGATACCTACTGTGAGTTATGGCAGAAGTATCACAAAACTACCTTCTTTTATTATCTTTTCATATATTTTCTTTCCCCAACAAAATGGTTAGCTTTTCAAGGCCAGTTAAAACCATATACCCATTTTGGGAAGCCGTAACTGCATCAAAAACCTGGAACATCATGTTTATAATTATACAACAAATAAATACTAATTGACTGACGCATTAGGTTTGTCTATATTAGAAAAAAGGGACCACAAACATGAGAAAGGGAAAATTTTTGACTCCTATTAAATATGATTTTAACTGACCATTGAAGGAGATTCAAAAGACTAGAAATGACTTTATCTGGTTGGACCATTTGGTTGAATATATTAGTCACACATTTTTTTTTTTTTTTTTTTTGCATGGTAGCTGGGTTTTTATTTGCTATCAAAGAGAATATGAACAAAGATAACATAACATGGTAATAGAGGTGGGAAGCTAACAGGCTATTTAGAGAAGAAAAAAAATAGATGCACCCCATTTAGAAATTGTTTGTTCATTTAAATGTTCTCTAAATGCAAAATTTTCAAAATTTTATGTCATACCAGCTACAACAAATCATTATGAAAACTAGAGGCCCAGTGCACAAAATTCATGTATCGGAGGGGGATGTCCCTCAGCCCAGCCCACACCCTCTCCAATCTGGGACCCCTCGGGGGATGTCCGGTAGTTGGACATCCCTCTCACAACCCGGGACCGCTGGCTCCTAACCGCTCACCTGCCTGCCTGCCTGATTGCCCTAACCACTTTTGCGTGCCAGCCTGATCGCCCCCTAACCACTCCCCTGCTGACCTGATTGATGCCTAACTGCTCCCCTGCCAGCCTGATCGCCCCCAACTGCCCTCCCCTGCCGGCCTGATTGCCCCCAACTGCCCTCCCCTGCCAGCCTGATTGCCCACAACTGCCTTCCCCTGCCATGACCTGCCTCCTCCACCAGGCTCCTCCTCCGCTGTGCACGTGGCCATCTTGTGATGGCTATCTTGTGAGGACATTAGGGCGTGATGCATGAGGGCGTGACGACCACCTAGGTTATTATTAGTATAGATAAAGATAAATCTATTTGAATGGTAAACAGAACAATTCTGGCATGATTACTCTGTTAAGTATTTTTAAAGAGAAATTCTCTTCTCTTCCCTATTTTCCCCACCCTGAATGTCCATATGCCAAAGCACCACTGTTACATTTAGACAGGACAACCAGTGGGCACAGAAAGCTGGAGAAAAGGAGTCTTAGCCAATAAGGATGGAAAGGAGGGCAGACAATAGATGCAGGGTGAGAAGCTAGACTGGCAAAATATTTGAAATATGATTAAGAAACATAAATTCTATTGCAATTGAACGCACTTCTAAACCAACAGGTATGCATAGGATGGCAAAGATCTATACATACAAGTATGACAGGACAGAGCAGAGGGATCAAACACCACTTGGGTGCCTGAATCCAAAAGCCAGTTCTGATCTTGGCAGTGTTACTAACAGGCCTGGGTAAGGAATTAACACATTTTTGATGTATCATCACAAATAGCAAAATGATATTAGCATTCAAAATAAATGGATTCTAAATCAAGAGTATGGTTTGAAAGAGAACATCATTTTGATCTTTCGCTTGACAGCTTACATCTTTAGAGATCTGAGATACATTTTTGTTTGGTTTTTAAAGAAACCTGAAGTGATCTGCTTTCCTACATAATCTCCAGGTCATACACACACATACACACACACACACACACACACACACACACACACACACACACACACACATATATTTATATTTTATTGATTTTTACAGAGAGGAAGGGAGAGGGATAGAGAGTTAGAAACATCGAGTAGAAAGAAACATCCATCAACTGCCTTCTGCACACCCCCTACTGGGGATCGAGCCTGCAACCAAGGTACATGCCCTTGACCAGAACTGAACCCGGGACCCTTAAGTCCGTAGGCCGGCACTCTACCCACTGAGCCAAACCAGTTAGGGCAGATCTGAGATATTTTGTAACAAAGAAGGAACAGTAGAGTTAAAGGTCAGAATAAAATCACAAGTCTACTGCTTTTCCTTCAAGTTTAGAAAGGAACTTCAAGTTAAAGTCCTTGTTGAACTGCAAAGCACTAAGAAAATTATGAACAATCACATGTCAGCATGTGTCAGTGTACGCAAAACAACCTCGGAAGCTAAAATCACTATAAACAGAAGTGAAATATCTGTCCTTAAGCTTTTGCCCTCTGAACAAGTTAAGGAAGCAAGCTTTACCAAGAAACAGTGACCAATATCAATGCTACTTCCATTAATGAGTCAATGTATTTCATTTACATGCAGGGAGTTCTTCAGGTTATCCTATCTAATAAAAGAGTAATATGCAAATTGACCATCACTCCAACACACAAGATAGCTGCTCCTATGTCAGTGGTTGGCAAACCGCGGCTCACCAGCCACATGCGGCTCTTTGGCTCCTTGAGTGTTCTAATGCCACTTCTTCAAAATAGACTCACCCAGGCCGAAAACCAACTTCTGTGCATGGGCCATGAAGTTTCAATTGCACTGTACGTGCACGCCCACACGTGGTATTTTGTGGAAGAGCCACACTCAAGGAGCCAAAGAGCCGCATGTGGCTCGCGAGCCGCGGTTTTCCGGCCACTGCCCTATGTGGTCAAAGATCCTGCCCCCATGTGGACACAAGATGGCCAGCGGGGGGGGGGGGGGGGGGGCTGTTGGGAGGGACCAGCCCTGCAAGGGAGGGCAGTTGGGGGCGATCAAGCCTGCAGGGGAGGGCAGTTAGGGGTGACCAGGCCGGCAGAGGAGGGAAGTTGGGGGCGACCAGGCCTGCAGGGGAGGGCAGTTAGGGGTGATCAGGCCTGCAGGGGAGGGCAGTTAGGGGCAATCAGGCTGACAGGGGAGCAGTTAGGCATCAATTAGGCTGGCAGGGGAGTGGTTAGGGGGTGATCAGACTGGCAGGCAGAAGTGGTTAGGGGCAATCAGGAAGCAGGCAGGCGAGCAGTTGGGAGCCAGCAGTCCTGGATTGTGAGAGGGATGTCTGACTGTCCGTTGAGGCCCGATCCTACCGGGATCAAGCCTAAACGGGCAGTCGGACATCCCTTGAGGGGTCTCAGATTGGAGAGGGTGCAGGCTGGGCTGAAGGACACACACTCCCATGCACAAATTTCGTGCACCGGGCCTCTAGTAATTGCAGAAGATACACAGGTGAGCCGTGATCCAGGTGAAGGTGTGAAATATATACACTTCACTAGCCCAAAGAAAAGCATAAAGATGGACATATAAAAATTTTGCCTTTTAAAGACAAACATCAACTAATGGATCTTTCTACAGAATTTTGCAAAACAAAACATTAAGAGATGTCAGTAGACAATGGAAGTGAAAAAAGGAATACCCAGGCTTACAAGGGTGGTGACAGGATGGTTATATTTTGACTAGAAAAACAATAGAAACTGTTATTTTTGCCCTGGTGGGTTTGGTTCAGTGGTTAGAGCATCAAACCTCAGACCAAAGGGTTGAGGGTTCGATTCCCAGTCAAGGAATCAGTTGCAGGTTTGCCAGCCATGGTAGGGGTGTGTGTGTGGGAGGCAACCAATAAATGTGTCACTCTCACATCGATCTTTCTCTCTCTCTCTCTTCCTCCCTTCTACCCTCTCTAGAAATCAATGGAAAAATATCTTCAGGTGAGGATTAAAAAAACACACCAAAAAACCCAAAATTGTTTATTTCCATGCTGCTAAAATATCACTTTTAAAAATCACCGCATTATATTTTAACTCAGTTTATATTCCATTTATCCTTTAAAATTCAAGGCAATGTCAGTTGGTTTTAACAACAGCTAGTATAAGTAAGATTGCATCTCACCAAACTTGAGCTACCAAACTATGGATAGTAATGATTTACTTCCATCAAAAGTTCTGCTTTCATAATCACAAACAAGTTGGGAATTTAGAAGAAAGGAGTACTGGCAAAATTACAGAAACCCTGGGGTCTAATGGCTCATGTGGGTCTCCCTCAGAAAGGCCAACATTCACCAGCTCTTTCATGGTCCACGAGAGCTCACTCAAGAGCTCCGACACTCAGGAAAAAAAGTACTCAGAATAAACTGCCACTTCCCGTCAATAAAACAACCTGCGAACCCACAGTGAAAACATGTAATTATTATTTATTCCACAAATGCTTATAGGGCACTTGGGATACAAAAATGCGGAACACACAGTCCCTACTCTACGCAACTTACAGTCTAGATGGTGAGACAGATGATAATAAAAAAAGCATAACACAACACATCTATGCTACCCCTAGGAATACAGATAAACCTCCTTTTAGATAATGTGGTTAAAGTTAGGAATAAGTGAGGAAACATACTATCAAAATACAGTGATTATAATTATATGACAATCAAGGATTCAAAGAACAAAAAACTAAAAAGCAACAATGCAAACTGTGAAATTCTCAAAATGGCACGTTGTTCTTTTGTTCATTGAAAACATGTTTTAAACGCATATTAACAAATGCTTTCTCCAATTAAAAGTTATTATGACCTTTTATACCCACCTTCCTAAAACCATTTGAAGCCCCCAATACTCCCAATCCTCCAGGGGACTGTTCGTGAGCCTGCCTTACGGTCCCCCTCATGCTCCCAGGCTGAGCCCTGTCTGTGCCCAGCAGGACAAACAACATGTCTCATCACCACTAGGGGCTGGAATGATAAGCCTACACTCACAATTGTTTTCAAAATATACAGCTCAAATTAAATCAGTAACAGTTTAACTGCATGAAGAGAAACACAGAAACACACACTATACATGGGTCAAAGAAAACAAGCATGTAAATGGAATGCTTTAAGATGAAACAAAAAGGTGCTGAAGTGCTGTGCTGTTACCTTTCTGTGGGTGTAGGAGCCGGTTTCGTGTAGAACTGCCACTCTGAACGGAGGCCACCATGTGTGAAATTCCTTCACCCACTGATGCATCACTGTCGTAGGGCAGACAATGATTGTCGGACCCAACCCCTCAAACCTGCACCAAAATGTCCAAGAAGAAAATACAACCATAAATGACAGCGCAAGGATGATCAACTGCCAAAAAATTAAAAAAAGAAACAAAAAGAAAATCCAAAAAAAAAAAAAAAAAAAAAAGGAAAATCCTAGCTATGGAAATTTGATATGTCCTATAAAGAAAAAGCTGCTAAGGTTAAAACCTCGTCAGTGAAATCCCCACCATCCCATTCATCAATTGGTGAATGTAGGTATTAAGAGAAAACACTAGCTAACACATTGGAAGATAACATCTATGCTCAGTGGTTGAGCATTGACCTATGAACCAGGAGGTCACAGATTGATTCCTGGTCAGGGCACATGCCGGAGTTGCAGGCTTGATCCCCAGTGGGGGATGTGCAGGAGGCAGCCAATCAATGATTCTCTCTCATCATTGATGTTTCTCTCTCTCCCTCCCTCTCTCTTCCTCCCTGAAATCAATAGATTTTTTTTTTTTTAAAAAAGATAACATTTAAAGTAAAGGAGAATCAAACAAAAATCATGTAATAAAAATACTTTTCTCTCCTCTATTCCAGATTAATGAAGAGATTATACAATGTATCTTAAACTAAGGGAACACAAGAGTGCCTTCTACTTGTTTGATCCTTTATAGTTTACCACAAGTTTTCACCCACAAAATTCCAACCAGCCTCACAGCCCTGGAAATAAGCCGGACAGAAATGCTCGGGTGTTCAGAGCCCAGAAGGCTGACATGCCAAGGCCACGTGGTCACCAGGAGATGGGCAACGCCTAGAAGTCAGTCTTCTGAGCGCTGCAGTCTGCTCTTCCACATGCTGCTCGCTTCCCATGTGATAAACACATGGAGGAGCATCATAGTGGCCATCGCTAGTGGTAAGCCCAGGCCAGCGAGCAAGCGCCTGTTCTTGTGGAAACAACTGAGCACCACAACCAAGAGCCTTCCCAACAACGCCCCTGTCCACCCAGCAATCCCAAAGAAGCATCTGTCCATGGCGGGGAAAGGGAGCCTCTTTTTCCTATTTATTTCCTCTTTCTACTTGCACACGCACAAATAAAGGAAGGGTTGACTAACCCATCCTGTTCTTCAATGCAGCATAGGTCAGCGGTTAGGACTGCCTGCATCTGAATCCCAGCTCTGGACACACTAATTCTGTGATCTTGGGCACATTACTTAATCTCTCTGAACCTCAGTCTCTCATCTTAAAGTGGGAATAACAGTACTGATCATATGGTTTATGTAAAGATTGAATCAGTCAATATCTGTAAAGTGCTTACAGTCAATATTGAACCACACAGTAAATACTGTAAGTGCTTGTTAAAGAAGATGGAATATCATGTAACCATTAATATTCTTCCTGAAGAATATTTTAAAATCTGGAAAAATGTTCATAGTAAGTCTTCTAAAAAAAGACTTACACATAGGTAGCTGATAGAGGGGTTGTGACCACTATCCCAGCATGCCTTTGTCCTAGCTCCTGCCTAACAGAACCAGTGCTGTGCAGCATCCACGCTTCCTTCCCAGAGGTGTGCCTGCTGGGACTCAGCACTGTCTGGCTGTAGTGAAGAAGGGAGAAGCAGGAGTCCCGATTCCTCTCAGACTGTCAGCACACACCACTCCCCTGGCAATGCTCACCGGACCACTAAGGGGCCTGGGAACACTGGCTCACCCAGTGATGGTAGTCTCCCCTTATCTATGGTTTCACCTTCTGCATTTTCAGTCCAAAAATGTTAAATGGAAAAGTCCAGAAATAAACAATTCTAAAGTTTTAAACTATTCTGAGTAGTCAGACTGTGATGAAATCCCACATCCAGCTTCAGCCGTGCGTCACCCCTTCAGCCAGTGTACCTGTGCTGTATACACTTCCACCCATTAGTCACTTAGCAGGCATCTGGGCTCTTGCATTGACTGTCGTGGTACCACAGTGCTTGCATTCAGTCACACTCATAGTGGCCTGTGCTATGGCACCCTGCCCACACCACTCACCTCCTTTCCTCCTCAGGTACACACCACACCATCCCACATCATCACAAGAAAAAGAGGGTGAGAACAGTAAAAGAAGACATTTTGAGAGAGAGGTCACATTCACACATCTTTACTGTAGTACATTGTTATAATTACTTTATTTTGTTATTAGTTACTATTGTTCATTGCTTACTGCGCCTAATTTATAAATTAAACTTTATCATAGGTGTCAGGTATTCACTGGGGATCTTGGAACACACCCGTGTGGATGAGGCGCTGCACCTTCTCAGCTGGGGAGCGTTTCCTCTGTTGGTCTCCTGCTGCATGTGCACAAGGAACTAGCCCAATGGCCACAGGGCAGCTGGGCTACAGTGCAAAATCTTATGACCACGAGAAATGTGAGCACCTGGGTCCCTAAGGACATCACAGCCTACTGACCAGGCTGGGTTACTGCCCACTCCTGCAGTTTTCCAGGGATAGCACACATACTGGGAGAGTTTAACCTACTTTGAAACCGGGCTTTATTTAGTTACAGTCAAAAGATCCTGATGCGCTGTAAACCACAGGTAGCTGAGTCTACCCCTCCTGCCTTCTCTACCCTCCTGTGACAATAGAACAGTGTCCCTTCTCTCATCGGAGACCAGCCCCTGGGCCTTGCTATGATCCCGGGCCCCACCACAGCCGCCCACCCATTGCTGGCTGCTTTATCTGCAGTCTTGCAGGGAGTCGGGTGCTAGTAAGGGCATAAGTGAATATTAAGCACCTTGAACTATGGGGATCTTAACATTAGACTCGCGCAGCTCCTGCTACAAGAGGAGCCAACACTGTCCAGACACTGCTGACCTCCATGGCCCTCTCCCTCATTCTGGAGCAGTCTCAGGCACTTTTTAAACTGCCCTTCTTCCCCTCCCCTACCTTTTTCTGCCCAACACAGTGTTGACTAAAGTTAGATGTACACTGCACATTCTTGCCCCATGTTATCTAATTAATTCCCATAGTTTCAATTACTCCCTCTACACAGATGACACCAAATCTAGGTCTCCAGCCCAGATCTCCTTCCTGAACTCCACAGTATCATATGCTTGGATGTCCAACTGCTGTATCTCCACTCAGATGTCCCCATGGCATTTTCCCCCCAACACCCTGCCCTCCGCATGTCTCCTAATCCAATGGAAAGAACTGTCACCTATTCTCCAGGTGCCCAATTTGGAAATCCAGCCCTCACTCCTGGTCAACCCCTCTTGCTGTCCACCATATCCAACCTATCGAGTTCACGTCACGTCTGGCTCCTAAATCCCTCCAAAAGCCACCTGCCTGTGCATCTACACTGCTGATGCTCAGTTCTGGCCACTATCATCTGACCTAGTTACTGTGTGTACTAGCATGATCAGTTCAAAAAAGCAAAATCTGAATGCTTCATCCCTTTGCTTAAAAAAGCCTTTTAATGTCTGCCTGTTGTTCTTGGAACAGTTTAAACACCTAACCTGGCCTATGAGACCACGAGGATCTGAGCTCTGCTCCCCTCATCAGCCTCACCTCTCATGGCCCCATCCCAACATATGCCCCGAGGCTTAGCACTCCACCTGCCCGCACTGTCTTCAGTTCCCACAAAAAGCACAACCTGGGCCTCTCACTCTTTGCCTCACCCCTTCCTATCCTTTCATCCTCGCCACTGTCCATTTGTCCTGCAGACCTCAGCTGCCTCTGTAGCTTGTCCTGTCCTTCCTCTCCAGAAGGGCTAAGGACCCCGCTGCGGTGCAGCACACTAATGAGGACCTGTACTAACCAACCCAATCACAGCACCCTCATTCCTAAGCGCCTTTCTTCAAACCATCTCAGTGCCTGAGCCACAGGAAGGAATTAATGAATACTGGCTTTATTAAATAAAAATATTTTTAAAGGTTGGCAGAAAATATATTGAAATGTTAAAAGAGATAATTTCTGAGTTGGGAGATCATATGTAATTTTTATTTTCTTGCTACAGCTCAATAAATGATACCTGAACTTAAAAAAATTATAAATCAGAGTAAATCACAACAGTGCTTGAAATAATAAAAACAATATTGTGCAAAACTGAAAAATACCTTGTAGTTCTAATAGAAAAACAAGCCATAACCTAAACGAGGCTTACTCTTATACTCCAATGTGACAGAGTCTCCACCTGCTTCTAAACCCTTTCAACCTGCAGCTTCAGTCCCTGCCCTGACCTCTGCTCTGCTCAAGAGCTGGGGCTACAGAAGTCAGAGGCTGCAATCGACTCTGGCACTTCCTGCAGAATTCCCCACACATCTCTGCTTCTCACCAAGACAGGTCCTGGGAGAGTGTGCCTCTGCCCTGGCCCCTTCTAAGACAATATTCCTTTCTAAAGGGATTAAATGCACCAGCTTATATCCTCCAAGGGGAACAAGAGTTACCATCAATATGTACTTAGCAGGAATTAGGAAACAACCATTCGAATCTGTCTAAAATAGTTAAAAACAAATTCATTTTCAAATAAGCATAAATACACACATATGGGGTTTTTATTAGGTTCTACAGCAGTTTTTCTCTTTCTGCAAACTGCTATAATGATGACTCACATTTTGTCATTTAAGGCCAATATTACATTCTGGCTGAACATCTGCGTGAATTATTACGCCCTTCAATTTCTGTCATTCTTCCTTTATTTAAAGACTATGGAGGTTTACAGGCTGAGTGGACAGCTAGGAGCAATACCAACCTTGTTCCTGAACCAAAGAAGGAGCAATCAAATTCATTCACAGTCACATCTACTACCCTACCCTTTCCAGCCCTCAACACTGGTGAGATGACCACTAGAAGTGCCAAATATCCTAGAGCCATGGTTGGCAAACTGAGGCTCGCGAGCCACATGCGGCTCTTTGGCACCTTGAGTGTGGCTCTTCCACAAAATACCACGGCCTGGGCGAGTCTATTTTGAAGAAGTGGCATTAGAAGTTTAAAAAATTTGGCTCTCAAAAACAATTTCAATCGTTTTACTGTTGATATTTGGCTCTGTTGACTAATGAGTTTGCCGACCACTGTCCTAGAGGATTAGCATCAATTACCAAACTGGCTACAGCTCCTTTCATCCTCGATGACCATTGATTACCTCACAAATTTAAGACAAGCCAATAGTGCCAGGGTCAAATATGTCAACCTGCAGGATGGAAATCTGCTATTCACAGCCTAGAACTTACCAGAAATTACAAAGTAAAATATTTAATTTTGAAAGTTTATTAACTTTTTCAAGCCATTTATTTGTAATTAGAAATTTACTAAATGATAGTTAAGACTTTAAAATATTATCTGAAGTTTGAAAGATAATTTCTTTCCTCTCCATCATAAAATTTGGGGTGTGTCTATCATAATATGAATGGCAAAGTGAAAATAAGATAGTATGTGCATTATGAACTGGGAACACAGTGACCAGTATAGATTTTTATTAACCACATATCATATGTTTCTTCCTTCTTAAAAACAAACACACATATACATTAAAATAAACCACCCAAAATGTCTTTTACCACGAAGTTTCTTCTTGCTATCACAGAGACTCACACTATTTTAATGATCATGGGCCTTAAAATTACAACACTAAGACCAAGTTAGGGCCCCAAGCTGAACAGCTTGTAGCAGTTTGGGGGAAATGTGCACAGCCAATAAACCAAGGCCGACTCATATCACCTGACAACTCAATTTCATTTGAACTTCACTTGACTATTCATCTGACTCTTTTCCTTTAGGACATGAACACGGAGGAAAACTCCAAATTCATTCCGTTTCAGAAGAGGACATGTTACAAAGCTGTTACAGAGTTTGCTCTGGCACATGGGAGTGGGGGAACCCTCAGTGCACCTCTATTCATACAGAGCCTCGTTGTTCTGATGATATACAACCACATTCTGGGAAGCATTTGTACCAATACTATTTCAGTGAAGACCATCTGGGCTGTAGTCCAACATGTCACACAATTTCATTATGGAAAGAGGATATGCGCATCGATAGCTAATTGATTACAGCTGTTCTCATCATTAGCCCTGACTTCGCTCCTACCATTGTCACTGCTCGGGAGGCATGTTTTAATTTTTAGATCAAAATTACACTGCAGGGATGACTTTAGGTTTCCTAGGCCCAGAGGACTGGGTTCCATACAGGTTTCATGATAATAGGAAAGGAAAAGAGGAAAAGACATGGGAAATAAGAAAATCCCAGAAATTATTTAAGGAAAGAAAGACAGTCCTAGAAAACATCTAGTTATCAAACAACAACAACAACAACAAAAACCAAGTGGAGTTACCGAGCCAAGCCCACCTAAGAGCCATTTAGAACAGAGAAAGCATTTTTACAAATCTAAACTAATGGCAGTCTTAGAAAAGAAAACATTAAATTCAACTATGACTTTTCCCTGGGCTGGAATGTCTTCACCTGTTTCCAGGCAAAATGTAACAGAATTCTAAGAGGTTTTGAAGAAAAACCTCTTCTTCCTTGCAATAACAACAAAATATTTAGTATTTTAAAATCACCAAGTGTTTTTTCCCTTTCCCACATTTACATAAATATTTCTAAAACTTTAAATACTCCTCATGAGAAGTGTTGACCTGCTAAATTAATAAGAGAGTAAGGGATAAAAACAAAGCACTAAACTCTGAAGGTAAAAAGTTCTTCACTCAGTAGCCCATGATTTGTATTTGGCTCTCTGCTATACACTGTCTGTGAGGAATTGGAGAACAGCACAACACAGGGACTTTCTGCAGTTGTGACTTCAGACACACTGATATGATTTTAAAGGTGTCTCCAAATCATATCTAGAGAGTGCCTGAGGTTTCTACCACATAACCAGCAGGTAAATATCTTGCTTTTACTCCTTAGATAAGGCTACTGGACTCTAAGAAGCTCTCAGTATTATGCAAAGTGAAATAAGCCAGTCAGAGAAAGACAAGTATCACATGACCTCACATATGTGGAATCTAATGAACAAAATAAACTGATGAACAAAATAGTTCCAGAGACACAGAAGCATAGAAAAGACTTATGAATCTCAGAGGGAAGGTGAGGGAGGGTGAGAGGTGGGAAGTGATCAACCAAAGAGCTTGTATGCATATATGCATAACCCGTGGACACAGACAATAGGGTGGTGAAGGCCTGGGGGAAATAGGGTGGTGAAGGCCTGGGGGATGTGGGAGGCAGGGAGGTGGGCTAGAAGGGGTTAATGGCGGGGGAAGAGGGGACATAAGTAATACTTTTAACAATAAAGATTTTAAAAAATAATAAGCTCTCAGATTAACTGGCTTCAAGAATAAGCCACATAATTTACCTAGCATTATTTTTCCCAATACTAAACTATACAAAGCAAATTTACAGCTTAAATATGAAAAGAGTCACCAAACTGATTTTAAAATAAAGTATTTCAGTCCTACCATACCGAACTAACACTTTAAAATTCTTATTCTTTCTGAGTACTAAAGCTTTAATAGTTTATTTAAATTCCTAAAGAAAATAAAGACTAAAATCTAAACACAGTTTTCCATCATTTTAGCATTTCAGATAGTCACTTAGGCTGTGGCCTTAGCATTTTTATAAAGACTTGGAAGAGGGGGTAGAAAGCATAGTGAGCAGACAAGTAATGTCATTTTAAGAAATTGCTGTCTATAAATGCTCACACCGACTGTAAAAGAAATTCGGGAGAATGGCTTTTCTAAAGCCCCAACTTCCCCCATGAATAGACTTTGTACTTACTGTAATGCTTACCTGGTCTCCTGCCAAAACAAATATTTTAATATAAAATTTAATAAATGGAACTAAAAGTATCATGTCTAATTTAAAATTCCATATTGTGTAAACTATTGATATTAACATAATTGAGTTTGTAAACAATCCATTTGTAGAAGCTAACCTTAGACAACTGTATTGACCCAAAATATCTAGTGGGGCTCATCTGCAAAATGAAGCCTCAATGCCTAGAATTCATTAAAAGTGTTACATGTTTAATTTCTCCTGCCCTACAGCTCCATTGTCTCGTAAAAATTTTCCTTTGATCTCCCCCACTAAAAGAATTAAAGGAATATTGTAATTGAAATGTCATCAATAATTCACAAGACCCTCCTCCACAGCAATACATCTGATAAAATATTAATTGAGCTCCACAGACTGACAGTCTGCAGAGGAGCACTTGCCTGTAATTTGAACCACGAGTTCTGATCTTGCTGTAGCTCAGACCTGCCAAGAAGGCAATTATCTGGATGGTCTTGCCCAATCCCATTTCGTCTCCCAGAATTCCTCCTGCCTGCTGGCAGTGCAATTCCCACAGCCACCTAACACCTGTCTGCTGGTACCTACAACAACAAACACCAACAAGAAAAAGAAAATGGCAAATGGTGGATAATACAGATCATAACACAAAGTACTCATGAATTAATCATTTCACTAAGTTCTAGTACCAGTTAGAGAAACATGCCGGATGTGTGTTTTACATAAGTATTATATTTATAAGGTCATACATTTTTTATTATCTAGGCCTAAAATCACAAATTTTTCTTTACAGAACATTAACACATTTCTAATTAAACTGATAGATGGTGTAATTAGGGATTATTTTCTTTCTTTTACAACATTAAAAATAGCTTGGTAGATAAACATAAACTCATTATCTTTTTCAGTATCTTCCTGGAGGGGGAAATCTCAAATATTTTTAGTTTTTAAATTTTCAGTAATTTTCTATTAATAACAAGCATGAACAGCATCAAAAAGCAGGCCACAGATTACCAATTTACAGCATATATTACTGAAAAGTCACTGGTAATCACATTTCTTTTTTTGTTGTTGTTAATCCTCACCTGAAGACATTTTTTCCATTGATTTTTAGAGAGAGTGGAAGGGAGGGGGAGAGGCAGAGAGAGAGAAACATCGATGTGAGAGAGACACATTAATTGGCCGGGGATCGAGCCTGTCACCAAGGTACTTGCCCTTGACCAGAATCAAACCTAATACCCTTCAGTCCATGGGTGGACGCTCTATCCACTGAGCCAAATTGACTAGGTCCATATTTTCTTTTTATAAGAAAAACTAAATTAAATTTTAAGGTGATAAACAAGTCTGAATAATAGAGTTCCTCATAAAATTAATACATAACAGATGATTCTGTCATATTACTAGCATATGCAAAAAAAAAAAAATTTTAAAAATCAACAATAGCCCTGGCTGGTTTGGCTCAGTGGATAGAACGTCGGCCTGCGGACTGAGGGGTCCCGGGTTCAATTCTGGCCAAGGGCACATGCTTGGGTTGCGGGCTTGGTCCCCGTATGGGAGGCAGCTGATCAATGATTCTCTCTCATCATGTTTCTCTCTCTCTCTCTCTCTCTCCCCCTTCCTCTCTGAAATCAATAAAGATATATTTAAATAAATAAATAAATTAATTAATTAATTAATTAATTAATTCTTTGACACTGCTCATTTAAAAAAAAATCAACAATACAAAAAATCTTTTTAATATTTTAAAGCAGAACTTGATTCAGGGACTTTTTCATAGATACAAAAACATCAGAGCTCTTGAAATTTTAAATAAGGAGTACAGGTCAAAGGTAATAGTAACACAGTCCCCTCTACAAATAAAAAAAGAAAAATGTTGGTATTTTCCTTTCTCAATGGTATATTTATTTAATCTAGTCTAAAAATAAAGTTTAAAAAAGGAATAATGCAAAAAGAATTTTTAAGAGTTAACAACATGGAACAGTATAAAGATTACATGGCAAGTTAAAAAAAATCTAAAAATAAAACCCCACCTAAGTTAAAAGACAATGAAATCCAAAGGATTTTTTTTTTTTTTCAGGAAAATATCAAAACTAATGAGCTTCCCACCTTAAAAGAAAATGATTTTATTTTACTGCCCAAATTTATTTGGTACATGGTATGTCTACCTAAAATCTCATTATGAACTGCAGTCCTTGTTGAACTAGTTTTACTTAATCTTCTCTCATGTCATAATTAACTTTCCCCAGTATTTTGCAAATCAATTCCAAAAGTTTGACTCCAGCTGTTGCCATTATTATCACATTAGGAAAGCTTAGAATGAGAATTTTGCTGCTTACTAAGTTTGCTAATCATAATATACAATTTGAATATGCACCCTGGAAAAAAAGGATTAAAAATCAAAACATAAAAAGTGCACTATGAATAAAAGATCATTTAATTTGGGAAGAAGGACAAGTTCTACTAGCAAGTGGTATGCAATCAGAGAATAATGGCTACTACTTGGGGAGCCTAGAGCCTATTGCCAGGGAGGCACCAGGCCAGGTGGTTGGATATAGCCTCAAAACCACCCTGCAGGGAGATTGGCCTGCCCGTTTTATAGTTAGGAAATGAAGGCACACAGAGGTTAAGTAACTTGCCAAAGGTCACACTGTTAGAAAAAAATGAGCTAGGCAGAACTGAAATCCAGAACCTCTGACTCCTACCACTTTAGAGATAATCCTGACCAGCAGTTCTCAAGGAGGGGTTACTCTGCTTCGTAGGGGACAGCTGGCACTACCTAGAGGCAAGTGTCATTGTTCTCTAGTGGTGAAAGCCTGAGATGCTGGTCAACATCTTACAACGCAAAGGAACAGTCCCTTCAACAAAGAATTATTCGGCCCAAAATATCGTTGTGCTAAAGATGAGAAATCCAGATCTAGAATAAAAGCTGGCTGTGAACTGGCTATAATACACTAATCCCAGCTTTGGAAAAGGATGTATTCAAAAAACTCATGTACAGAACTAACCCTTTATTTGTGGTTTCACTTTCTACAGTTTCAATTGCTTGCAGTAAATCACAGTCTAAAAATATTAAAGAAAAATTCCAGAAATAAACATAAGTTTTAAGTTTGCACACCATTCTGAGTAGCATGATGAAATCTCAAGCCTTCCCACTTCATCCTGCTGGGACATAAGTCACCCCTTTGTCCAGCACTGCCCCCGCTGTACATGTTCCCTGCCCCTTAGTCACTTAGTAGCTCTTTTAGTTATCACATCCACTGTTGAGATATTACAGTGCTTGTGTTCAAGTAACCCTTATTTTACTTAAAAATGGCCCAACCACAAGAGTGGTGCTAGCAATTCAGACTATGCCAAAGAGAAGTGAAAAGAAAAGTTTGGTACTATCCACAGTTTCAGGCATCGATTGGGGGTCATTAGGGAAAGTTAAAGATTTTTACAAATTACTGTACCATAGTAAAGAGATTATTATACTCTGCTTCTCCCATGAGACTAAAAAATCACAAAATTATCGCAGATAATTGGTATATTTTGGCATTGTCACACTAATCTAAGATTGCATTAACTAGTGTAGCTAAAAGTAAGGTCAAAAGGGTGAAGCTTGCCATTCAATTGCTAAATTATACAGATGAATGCATTTGCTGGGCAAACTTTCAAAACAGAATTTTAAAAGTTAAACATGATCTTACAGAAAATATCACTTAAGTGGGTAATTGTACCTTCTGACTCCCTTGTGTACAATTCTCTGTTAATCTAATTACACAGAGTGCAGTAAATACAGGAAAAATACATATCTATAGTTTAAAATTAAATTGCCTTACCTAAAATATAATCATAAAATAAAAATGGAGACTATCAATCATATTACTCTTTTTCATATAGCAGAAGAAAAGGAACAGAAGTTTTATAACATTTGTGAAGTATTTAAAACCTTGTTTTTGAGAGATGAAAAACAAAAACAAAACACTTTCCAGAAATGTGCAATTAAGATAAATTAAAAAAACAAACAAACGTGCTAATATTAACTGCAATAAGGTTAATAGTCAATACAATAAATCATATACATTCTTAGTAAGCAAAGTTTGGTTATTAACTGTGAAATTTTTTTGCTAGAAAATTTCCCATTTATTTTTAAAAAATGCAGATTCAACTTGAGTCTTGAGGATATTTGCCAAATCACTCACTATACGTGTAGAAGTATCTTATCTTTGATAAATCACCTTAATCTGTAATTTGGCCTGTTACTTAATAAGCAATCGCTTCAGAGAAGATGAAGAGTTGCCAATAAACATCTTTATTTACCTTTCCATAGTTAATTTTCATTTTGGGAAAGCAATAAATAAAGTTGCCACCTCTCCAAGCTACAAAATCTATAAAATTACTAGAGAGATTCAGATTTTAATTTCTTTGCAGTTTTTCTATCTAGTTATGGCAACCCAACCAAGATACTTCAGCACATTTTTAGGATTCAGCTTTTCTATATGTTTAGTGAGATAAAATAATTCTTCCTGTACTTGTTTTCTCCCCCACTCTCCAAGAAAATTAAAACTATAAATAAAAACTCTTTGAGATGAAATATAAAAAGCATGCTATTTTTAAATAGACATCTTGCAGAAGTTTAAAGCATGGCTGACAGGTAAATCTATGAAGATTAAACATAACCATTTCAAAGAAAGAAGTTTGCATCCCATACCCAACTACCAACTGATGATGAGAGACAGAAAGAAGCTATTTAATGGTTTAACTTCCTATATGCATCTAAGAAGCCTTCCTGAAGTACCTTGTTAAGCAAGTCCCAAGAGTGATGAGACTGAATGTGCTTCAGTATTCACATTCATCATGGGAGACTGCCAGGGCCTTGCAGGCTTTCCGCATGCGCCTGCCATGCAGCATCCGGTTCTAACACTGAGGCCACTTCATATATGAAGCATAGTCAGTTGCAAAGAGCAACTCAATCCTGAAGGTGTTTGCCTATATCTTCTTTTTTGACATTAGGACATCTACATAAAATATTTAGATGCACATTTGGTCGGCTGAAAAGTATTATACCCTTAGGTACAATATAGGGCACTCAGAAAATAATCTAAACAGTTTTTTTATTCTACATAGAAGTAAAAAACCTTCCCAATATTGATTTTAATATGAAACTCTTCTTAATTAACCTGATTTAAGAAATTTGAGGTTTGGTTCCTAAAAATTACTAAGAACAATAAAATAATTCAATGTAGATGGTTTTTAAATGTGCTGCTTTTAGTCTGCTAAGACAGGTCCATATAGATTCATCAGTTTACAAACATACCCAATGCGCACTTTAGTCAATTTATTATCATCTAATTTTAATGAACAGCATGTGGCTAAAATTTCATTTGACAGCATCTATTTGCAATAAATTGCTGCAAGTACCTAAGGGCCTACAGGTAACTGCTGTGTAATTCCTAAAATATTAATCTGCACACAATGGCTTGATGACAGAATAAAAAAAAAAAAAACATATGGCACATACTTGAAAAGCTTTTTGAACAGAAAACCTGGCACTTTAAAACCTTCATCAAACTCAGCATCACTTTCCTCAGAATCATCTTCAAGCTTCAGACACTTCTCTTTGTCCTGCAGTCTCAGCTTATTCCATCTCCTACATGAAAAGAAAAATCATATTTCCATTATTTTGATTATAAGACAGATTAAAATAAATCGTTCTAGATAATGCACAGGAAAAAAACAGGCAAGTTAGAATGATCTTTTTTCACCCAAAACACCAATATTCAAAGAAGAAAAACAACTAATTCTCTTTCCCTTCCTTCTCAATTCAATTCTTATTTGAATTATTGTAGCTGCACTACAAATATTTTTAAGGTTCCAATTCATTATTAAAACTACCTGTTCCTGAGAAACCAAGATGGCGGCATAAGTAAACACCTAAACTGCTACCTCGCACAACAATTTCAAAATTACAACTAAAAGACAAAACGGACACTATCCAGAACCACAGGAAAGCTGGCTGAGTGGAAATACTACAACTAGAAGGAAAGAGGAAAGCACATTGAGACTCAGAGGAGCTATAAAAGGCTGAGGTATGGAGACACGCGCACGGAGAGGACGGGCGGCTGAATGCACGGGCAGCTGAGTGTGCGGCTGGCTTTCTAAAGTGGGATGGAGACGGAAACTCCTGACTGCACTGAACTCCAGTCCCGGGCGAGACTCTGGGAAAGCAGATTCATTCGGGGGGGATCTGAACTGTCAGGAAAAGAGAAAGCACACTGAGACTCAGGGGAGCTGTGGAAAGCAGAGGTCCGGGGGCACGCGCGCGCAGAGAGGACTGAGTGCTGAATGCACGGGCGGCTGAGTGCGCAGCTGGCTTTCTAAAGCGGGAGGGAGACGGAAGCTCCCGACTGCACTGAACTCCAGTTCCAGGCGAGTTTCTGGGAACCCAGACTCATTTGGGGAGAAACTGGTCTGGCAGCGGGCAAAACTCAAGGGTGGCTTTCTCTCAGAGGTGCTTGCAGTGATTACCGAGGGACACTGAGATCCAGGGACCTCATAGGGCAGGGCTGATGGGAAGCCAAGGTGTTAGAGAGTGGGAATTTTTGAGTGCTCCAGAGAGGCCGTGGACTATGCCCCAGATAGAGTTGTCAGTGCTGACACCAGGCCAGGCCTTGAGATATAGTCTCACGGCCCCTTTCCCCTTGCACCTCACAAAATAGCCTTGCAAGATAGAACACTGTCAGCTTTCTGAAGAACAGGATAACCCTGTAAATAACATGGTCATCAATAGCATGGCCCTGACATTATTTGGGAAAAACTGTTTTGTCTTGGGTTACTTACTCTGTAAAAACAGGATGTGGTTAATGTGCTTAAAAGTGGTCTTGCACAAAGGGTCGGGGCTGCTCTCTGACCTCCCCAGGTAGAGAGGGCAGTCGCCGGCCAGCAATAAAGGCTCCCTAAATTTTAATTTGGTCTGGACTCCAGTGGTCTTTACTCGCGTTCGCTCCACAACAAAGGCTGTTGGCTCCGCCCTAAAATTCCGCCCCATCCAAGATGAGCACAGAGGCTTTTGCAATTATGCAAGTCTTGTCCCATAAAGGTGTCTCCAGCACAGAAGTTCTCCCAGCGTAGACACAGCTGATCCTCACAGCCAATTGGCCTGGAGGTCAATTCCTCCCAGTGATACCAACAACAATCAAGACTTAACTACAACAAGGCTGAGCACACAGTGCACCAAGAGTGTCCACCTCAGGTAACTGGAGAGGCTGAGCCACTGTGCTCTATAGGACATCTACCACACAAAGCTACTCCACCAACTCAGGGAAGCAGCGAAAATGAGGAGACAAAGAAACAGATCACAAATGAAAGAAATGGAGGAAAGCAAACGAATGGATATAGAGTTCAAAACCACGGTTATAAGGTTTTTCAAGAATTTTCTAGAAAAGGCTGATAAATTTAGCGAGACCCTCGAGGATATGAAAAAGGACCAACTAGAAATTAAACATACACTGACTGAAATAAAAAATATTATACAGAGACCTAATAGCAGACTAGAGGACCGCAAGAATCAAGTCAAAGATTTGAAATACAAAGAAGCAAAAAACACTCAACCGGAAAAGCAAAAAGAAAAAAGAATCCAAAAATTTGAAGATAGTGTAAGGAGCTTCTGGGACAACCTCAAGCGTACCAACATCAGAATTATGGGGGTGCCAGAAGAAGAGAGAGAGCAAGATACTGAAAACCTATTTGAAGAAATAATGACCGAAAACTTCCCCCACCTGGTGAAAGAAATAGACTTACAAGTCCAGGAAGCCCACAGAACCCCAAACAAAAGGAATCCAAAGAGGACCACACCAAGACACATCATAATTAAAATGCCAAGAGCAAAAGACAAAGAGAGAATATTAAAAGCAGCGAGAGAAAAACAATTAACTACAAGGGAGCACCCATATGATTGTCAGCTGATTTCTCAACAGAAACCATGCAGGCCTGATGGGAGTGGCAAGAAATATTCAAAGTGATTAATAGCAAGAACCTACAACCAAGATTACTCTACCCAGCAAAGCTATCATTCAGAATTGAAGGTCAGATAAAGAGCTTCACAGATAATAAAAAGCTAAAGGAGTTCATCACCGCCAAACCAGTATTATATGAAATGCTGAAAGGTATTCTTTAAGAAGAGGAAGAAGAAAAAGGTAAAGATAAAAATTATGAACAAATACATGTCTATCAACAAGTGAATCTAAAAATCAAGTGAATAAAAAATCTGATGAACAGAATAAACTGGTGAATATAATAGAATCAGGGGCATAGAAAAGAAGTGGAATGACAATCCTCAGGGGGAAAGGGGTGTGGGGGATGCGGGAAGAGACTGGACAAAAAGCGTACACCTATGGATGAGGATAGTGGGGGGGGAGGTAAGGGCACAGGGTGGGGTGGGAACCGGGTGGAGGGGAGCTATGAGGGGAAAAAAGATGAACAATTGCAATAATCTGAACAATAAAGATTTATTAAATTTTTAAAAAAATAAAAAAATATTAAAAAAATAAATTAAAAAAAAAAAACTACCTGGTCCTCATTTGGAATACACCCTGAGGGAAAACTTCTCTGCTAGTTCCTAAGATATATGAACTTAATTTTACAAAAGATTTAGTGAAAATTTCTATGTGGCTAAGTATCTCCTAAACAGCAGTATAACAAAAAAGTATTTTATTTCTAATTACTATTTCTGTGCTAAAAATATGCTAGTAATACCACAAAACAGCACAATATCTTGAATATAAGGTAAATTTTTGGTCAATATGACTATAATTGGGTTCACACATTGATTACTTAATGGGGGGGGGGCATCAATAATATAAAAGTACTGATAATTATACCATTGAGAAAAAAGTGTGTTTACCAAATAAAATCTAAGTTACAAATTTAGTACATAATGCTTTTCAAATATAAAATAAAATGAATATTTATATTTCAGAAGGGTAATGCCATCTATCTATATATATAAAAAGGCAGTGACTGTAACGACCAAAAGCTCGACTGAACACCGGAAGTCAGTCCTGCAGTCAGTGCTGGGTTGCCGTGGCGACCCAGCACACGGCGACCCAGCACTGACTGCTGAGGGGGCTGTGGATCAGGCCACGAGAGAGGCCTGGAGAGAGAGGCAAGGTCTGATCAGCCCTTGTCTCTCTCTTTCTCTCCAGGCCTCCGCGGGTGCTGCTGATCAGCCCAGCCTCTCTGATCAGGCACGGAGATAGGCCCGGAGACACTGACTGGCATAAAAACCGACCAATCAGAACCAAATCTGGGTGAACTGTGAGGAGCCAATGGCTGCCTAGGAGGAGGAGCTTTTGACACAGACTGGCATAGAAACCGACCAATCAGAACCAAATCTGGGTGACGTGCGAGGAGCCAATGGCTGCCTAGGAGGCGGAGCTTTTGACGCTGACTGGCATAGAAACTGACCAATCAGAACCTAATCTGGGTGAACTGTGAAGGCAGAACCTAAGGTGGGGCTGAGGAGGGGTTTTAAGGCAGTTGGGGCGAGATCAGGCCGGCAGGGAAGGGCAGTCTGGGGAGAGATCAGGCCGGAGGGGAGGGCAGTTGGGGGCGAGATCAGGTCTGCAGGGAGGGTAGTTGGGGGCAAGATCAGGCTGGCAGGGGAGGGCAGTTAGGGGCGATCAGGCAGGCAGAGGCAGTTAGGAGCGATCAGGCAGGCAGGCAAGCGGTTAGGAGCCAGCGGTCCCAGATTGCGAGAGGGATGTCTGACTGCCGGTTTAGGGATCGGGCCTAAACTGGCAGTCGGACATTCCCCAAGGGGTACCCAATTAGAGAAGGTGCAGGCTGGGCTGAGGAAATCCCCCCCTCCCTGTGCACGAATTTCATGCACTGGGCCGCTAGTATATATAATAAAAGCCTAGGCAACCATTACGGGGGAATGACCAGAACAACCGGTTGCTATGATGTGCACTGACCACCAGGGGGCAGACGCTCAATGTAGGAGCTGCCCCCTGGTGGTCAGTGGGCTCCCACAGGGGGAGTGCTGCTCTGCCAGAAGCCAGGTTCATGGCTGGCGAGCGCAGCAGCAGTGACGGGAGCCTCTCCCGCCCCTGCGGCAGCGCTAAGGAGCAGCAGAGCCGAGCAGTAAGCAGCCTGTTGCTAAGGAGCAGCAAGCAGAGCGGTTAAGAAGCGAGTAGGCGGGTGGTAAAGAGCGAGGGATCCCGGATTGTGAGAGGGATGTCCAAGGAGTCCCGGATTGTGGGAGGGCACAGTCTGAGCTGAGGGACACCCCCCCACCGTGCATCAATTTCGTGCACCGGACCTCTAATATATACATAAAAGAACAAAATGTGTAAGAACTAAAAGTCTCAGCAATATGCCAAGGTTGTTGGGAAGTTGTAGCCATTTAGCCAGACTAATTCTGTATTCATGTAACTACAATGGACACTGGTGTTACAAGTTAAAAAAAAGTCAATAGCCTCACATTTTATTCATTTCCATTTATAAAAGGATGACTTTTCAGTAGGCTTGCAAGTGACATTTTGAATTTCACAAAATGGTGGAAATAAAGCACTGATACAGATA
Source organism: Plecotus auritus (assembly GCF_963455305.1). Taxonomy (NCBI): domain Eukaryota; kingdom Metazoa; phylum Chordata; class Mammalia; order Chiroptera; family Vespertilionidae; genus Plecotus; species Plecotus auritus. The sequence continues at coordinate 59,361,316 of NC_137783.1, read as the reverse complement.
AATGCCTTGCAAATCAAAAGCTCACAGCAATATATGTAAGAAGGCATTTATCTGCCTCTCATGCAAGAAAAACATCGCACATCTAAGGGAAGGTAAAGGAGAAAAGGTTAGAATGATATTGCACAAGGTGTATTCTCTGGTATCAATTACCAAACCAGCATGGAGGCCAAACAGAGCAACAGGAGACCCATCCAGGGAACTGCTTAAAGCACCTCCTTTGATAAATTCTTGCCTTGATGAAAATTTCAACTCTTCAAAGTAGCAAAAGGAAGGGTTAGCTGAAGTTTAACTGAGGAAGACTAGCTGGTGATCTGAAACTGCTTCTCAGGGTACTAAGAGAACCTATAAATCAGCATTGTTGGTAATTTCCAGAGAACAGCAAATGGAAGAGGCAGTATATAGCCAAGTCTAAGGAAATAGCTGTTATATAAGATTTAGTATGTAACAGTCTTTTTATGTAAAAAATTAATCACCTTTTTGTGCTTAACTTCTAAAAACAATCTCTTCCTCTCTTTTATTTGTATTTTTCTTCCTTAATTTCCAGGCAACTGATTAAATGAAGAGTGATGCGGTGGGCTATATAATAGTCTCTGCTATTCTGAGTTTCACTTCATCTATAAACTTAGTTACATGCAATGGCATACAGCAGTGGTTTTCAACTGACCGTCCTCCATTGCCCCCTTGTCACAGGGAGATTTGACAATGCCTGGAGACATATTTGGTTTCTACAACTACTAGCATAGAGCTGGCTGAGGCCAGGGATTCTAAGCATCCTACAACGTACAGGACAGTCCTCTACAACAAAATGTTATCTGGTCTCAAAGGTCAATAGTGCCAAGGCTGAAAAACCCTGGTATATAGGTATCCTTTACTAGTGGAACTTAAATATTCATACCTTTTCTTGACATACATATATGAATTCTTACTACTCACTACCTGAAATTTAGCAAGCAAGCAAATTCAAATGAGATATTCCTCAGTATCCAAACTCTTACTATCAGAGCTCAAAACCAAACATCTGCAAAACAAAGGATACTGTACTTAGAAAATTTGTGGATAATATAAAATTTGTGGAAAAATCATAGTACTTAAAAAGTACTTCATTTGCAAATACTCACAGATAACCTTATAAGAAAAAAAGAAAAACACCAGAAGTTACTGGCTTTTTAAATTTGGTACAACAGGTCATTAAATACTTTATAAACAAGAAATTCACTGACAGATGATCGCCATTTCCTTAGACTCAGCCCATACATCTTTGTGGCTGTTGAATTTCCCACCACATCACTCTGTACCAACAGGGTATCAGCTTCCCTCCTCCCTCCCTGCCTCCCTCTTAAAATGCAGGCATCGTGTCAGCACAGAACATACAGCACCTCGGAAACCACAGAAGCCACCATAGAAATGATTGCATCCCAGCGTCATCCGCTTCATAAAGAAAGATGAAAAGAAACAAACATTTATTCAGCTTGGCTAAAGGATGACTGAAGGTGGTGGAGAAAAATCATTATTACCTATAAATATTGGTATCATTGTGAAGACAAATAACCCAGTAGAATCATATACACATTATTAGAGACAGAAAATACCAGTTAAAAAACCACATGCCCATGTGGCTCAAGCTAAGAGATTCTCTGTTACACAAAGCAGCAATTCCTAGGTAGCTTGTAGCCAAAACAGACCTGCCCATATCACTAGAGCCCACACAGGGCAGCGCCAAGCGCAGGTTGACAAGAAGTACAAGGCACACTGTGGAGGTGGAGGAGAGCCAGAGTCATCTGAATCCTGAGAGAAACAGGTGCTGTTCCCATCCTCACTGCCCTCAAGGGTCTCATGCTCTTTTTCGTGTGCTTATCCCACTTCTCGCAGCCTGGAAGGCTGAGGGTTCTGTCTGGCCAGCAGATGTCGAGGGGATTCTGTGCTGTGAACACACTGGGTTAGACATGCAGTAAGCACAGGCCCAAACATAGAGTCCTGGTCTCAGGTGGTCCAGAACCACATCCTGACTGCCGTTTATTAGCTCCTTAACCCACAGCAAGTAAATTAATCTGTTTAGCATCTAAGTTTCCTCAATTGTGAGATGGGGAGAACAACAGTGTCCACTTCCCTGGGTTTGGGCGAGAATTAAATGAGGTGTCACATGTAAAGCACTTATTAGCATAAGCCTAAAATAAAATAAATGCTAAATGAATTAATCTACCATTACATATAATGCTACCTATATGTGTGAAACCCTCCACAACCCTGAGGCAGGAGCCATTACTATGCCCACAGAGGGGAACAAAGGAATATGTAGTCCAATTCAATCGCACACGATACTGCAAAGCACCACCAAATTTGACAGAACTCCTGAACAAGTCCATTTGAACTAAAACTAAACTGGTTTATCAAACGGATGCTAAGTAGATTATTATGAGTAACATGATCAGCATGAATAAAGACAGTAGCCATCAGAGGGTACCTGCTGGAATACCTCACTTTAAAAATTCTGTAACAGACTATTACAGTGAACCGTCGTGAAGTAGGTCCATCTTTTATATAACAAAATGACTTTTATATAACACAGAATGACTTAAAATTAGTTGATGGCAGAAAAATAAGATCCGGGCCCAAGTAATCTGAAATCTTAAAAATTAGAAATGGCTCCAAAATGTCTAAATTCTGTTATGAAGTAGTCCAATATTTACATTTTTGGAAAAGAAATAACTTTTTCCTGTTTTCTATTCTCTCATTTAAAAAAATTCACACATGTAATAGTCACAGCTGCAGCCGAATAAAACAAAGTGGGCCTGGTGTTTCTGGCAGTGTCTCTAGCTCCTCACACAACGACCACCGTCGGCCCGCTGTTGACTCCACTGGCAGCCACTTAGAAGAGAACCTAGCAATAAACATAAACTTCAATTCCAAGCAGATGCAAACAGAGAAAACACTCCCTGGCTCCCGCACATTCATGCAGGAATGAGAACCAGGCCCAGGCCCAGGCCCTGAGGCCTGGGGCTGATACCACAATAACCATCTATCAGTAGCAGCTCGGACCCAGAGCCATACTGCTAGCAATGAGGGCACTGCAGGACCAGTTGAACTGTACCAGGAACAATACTTCCACCAGTTGTAACTTACTGGGTACCTTGTCAATGAAACCCTAACAATACACTGGAGAGCAAGTTGCCACCACTTAAAGTTAATTTACTTCCTAAAGAGAAATTTCCAGCATGTCAAGAGTGTTCCATACACACAAGCGGAAAAACATGGAGAGGTGGCAGAATGTCATCCCTTGTGGCCTCCTATCTGTGCATCTGCATTCCTGCACTGCCTACAACCTCCCCCGCTCCAACACACATCCCACATCTGTGGACCCTTTAGACCTCTGCCCAACTAGTGCCTCCAAAGAAGGAAGCCTTCCCTCATCAGCCAGTTAGCCATCATGTCCTCCAGGTGCTTTCTCAACCCCTTGGTACCTTAGGCATACCCAGTGTCTCTGCTAGCATCTTTTGAAATCCGTATCTGTCTCCTCTTAAGGCTGGGAGCCACTTGAGAATAGAGACTGTCTTAGTCATTTTTATATCCCCAGAGACTAGTATAAATGCCCACCTCACCACACACTCTCAATAAATGCTGAATGAATGAATGAATGAATGGGGTTCAGAATTGGACTAGGAATAAGGAAAACATCAGGGTTGGAAAATGATCTAAGTGGGTCACTCAGAAATGGGTTCAAGAAACTTCTAGTTCCATCTCATTTACAGCCTCCCTCCCGCTGCATTTCCTACTCCCACACACGTGACCTAAGGAACTACTCCCGGCTATATCCACTGGATAACAGGGGTAAGGTCCACTATGAAGAATCAGCCAGGGCAAACAGCAACTGCAAGGTCAGAGAAATTCTAATTTAGAATTTTATAACCAAAAATGTTATATTGAATATAAAAATGTTGTAAGTCATCTTCAAGTCCTGAGTTCTTTTTTTTGGGTCTCCCAGGGGATTCACTTTGCAGCTAGGTTCTGCATAGGGGCTGATGGGAAGAATCAGAAGCCCCAAGGTAAAGCCCAAGCTTCCCTAGGGCCAGGTGGAACAGCTGGGCAAAAGATTAAACTTTTTATGAAAGACTGTCTTCTGATAGAGGAAGAAAGATGTTAACTAGCCCTAAAGTATATTTACATTAGCAGAAAGAAAATGCTTTTTATGTTCCCACCTTCATCTTTTTCTTTAATCTAGACATATAATAGTCACAGCTGCAAGCAAATAAAATGAGTGAGTGTATTAATCACTTGGGGGGTGGTTCTAACTCCCACAGCCCCCCTCCCCCCAATGGCAGCCACCAGAGGAAAACCCAGTAAAAAAAAAAGATTTAAGACAACCAGTGAGAACTGGATATAGGCAGAGAGCTGCATTATAGATCTGCAACAGGTAAGGAGAGGTCTGAACTTTAAAAGCATCATTTAACAATTACTGCATTTGTCTCCTTGACCACAAAGTGAACAAATATTAGGTTTTTATAGAACTAAATGAGATTATATATGTATTATACCCTTTGGATTAAAACTGCATGTTGTTTTTTTACACAGCATACATGTCAGATGCTTTTATAATTATTGGCAGATTACACACAAAAAAAGGTAAAACTGAGAAATTTTAGTTAACTGCAGGTTAAAGGTGAATAAACAATAAAACACATATAACAATCTTGGGCAGGCAGGAGGCAAGTGCAGCCCCAGACTAAAGGCCATCCTGCTAGCCTATCCCTACTGCCAGCCAAGATCAAGATCACTGTAGTCCACCCTGGACAGAACATCCTGCACAACTAGGACAGCAAGAGTGTGTAAATCCAGCCTTACATGGCACAACAAAAGGACCTGGAACACTAACCTTAGAACAAAGAGATGTGTGAGGAACCAAAGTGTAATCTTGACATACCCACACATAGAACCAATAAAGTTTGAAGAATACTCCCTGGGCAGATGTCTAGTGCCCCCTAGTGTGTTCAGAGGAAATATCATTTTTAATTTTTCCCCAAACTACTGAAAATGTACTTATATTTGTCACTAAGTGATACTTTATCACTAAGTGGAGTGTTAATCATCAATAAAAAATGTATGAAAGGTAAGAAAAGCCGAAGATCAACAAAACTAAGTTTGTAACAGCTAATTATTTGGCTAAGCATATTAATACCAATTGTGAAACTGCCTTTTACTTTAGAGAGAAGTCACCTTTTCGTATATATCAATATTTATGATTCTCATGGACCCCCTTACTGGCTTGATGGGATCTTTGTAGTAATGTTTTACCTAGTGGGCATGCAAATAACAAAAACAGCTAATATTTACTGAGTGCCTGACATATGCCAAGTATCTTGGACATATTATCGTTTGTAATCCTCATAATATCCTTGAAAAAGGTGCTGCTGTGATTCACATTTTATGGATGAGGATATCCACAAAATCTCAGAGCTACCAGATGAGACTTTGGCATTCTGATTTCATGGCCTGTGATTTCTAACCTCTATGCCAAATATCACTTCCTTAAGCAATGTCAGCTAGCTCTGGTCAAGCTGTGTTTTGAAATTATACATACAACCCTAGCCGGTTTGGCTCAGTGGATAGAGTGTCAGCCTGCGGACTGAAGGGCCCCGGGTTTGATTCCATTCAAGGACACGTACCTCGGTTGCAGGCTCCTCCCTGGCCCGGACCCTCGTCGGGGCATGTGCAAGAGGCAACCATGTGTTCCTCTCACATCGATATTTCTCTTTGTCTTTCCCTTTCTCTTCCACTTTCTCTAAAACTCAATGGAAAAATATCCTTGGGTGAGGATTAATAAAAAAAAATAGAAATTATACATACTTACATACATACACACCATAGTAGCCTGCCCAAGATCAGCAATGTGAAGATTCAAACCCAGATCATCGGGCTACAGAGTCTGCACTCCTTATTCTTACATAACCTTGCCTCTCAAAAAGTATTTTTCAAAATCCCCAAAGCCACCTATTTTCTCCTAGTACCAAGCGAAGAGTAAATAATCATTTCTTTAATTGCTATACAATGCAAACAACTATACAAGAGCAAATCAAATTCTACTAAACCTCAATTCAAATTTGTCTCAAAAAATGTCAATGCTAAAGTTTAAGGAGGAGAAAGATGGCTTTCATTTTCGTGCAATAATGTGATTTCTTCCCGACCTCAATACTGTGCACAGTGAGTCCAAACTCACTTTTCACTGGGCACCTGCCATCTGTCCAAGGAGCAGTAAAATCAGTTTAGTTCTTTTGACTACAGATAATCTGGGTTGAACAGATGAATAAGACACATTTAATATTAGACAATCCAATATACTCAACTGCCTATAAAACCCACAAAAAATGGAAAATATACCTATTAATAGGAACTGTCAAATTATTAGTAACTTGAGATCATATATTAACAAAATGAACATGCTCTCCCTGAAACAAAGTCACAAATTTTACCTTACTGCTCTGTATTCATTTTTATATTTCAAGGCCACCAAGACCAGAGCAGTTTGGATCTACATGGACTGTGAGGAAGTCACAATGATATAGTTAAATCACTCTTAATACAGGGTGAAATTTCAACCTGAGGATCATTCTCCACTGACTGCAATATCCATGAAAGAAATTCTACAACAGAAGCACAATAAGTGCAATTTGATTTTTAAAAGTATATTCAAGGCACCAAGCTGGGTATTTAATATAGTTTGCATTTCTGCAGCACACTGGGTTCTCTATTTCAGACAGCTCAGAATCCCTTACAGATTACTCTAATTTGCTAAATTGAGATACTCGGTGTTTTACTTTTCTTATCTGCCTTTTTATGGTCTTTCTGGGTGGACTTAATTGGCACATCTAAGCAGATGAAATAGCCTCAGTTAGGAGTCCACATCTCACAGAGTAAATTAAGACTAATGCAGACAATTATGCATTGGAGCTGAGAATGAGAGGTGTGTGCAGAGCTAAATTAGTCTTCATTTGTGTCTTAGCTTTATCATTTAAAGGAAGGCAAGATGCACCCTAAGAAAATTCTTTAAGGCAGTAATTTTTGCTTCTCTTCAAAATACAGACTTTTTGGCCCTAGCTGGTTTTGCTCAGTGGATAGAGCAGACTGACGGGTCCCAGGCCCAATTACAGTCAAGGGCACATGCCCAGGTTGTGGGCTCGATCCCCAGTGGGGGCGTGCAAGAGGCAGCCGATCAATGAGTCTCTTTCACCATTGATGTTTCCATATCACTCTCCCTCTCCCTTCCTCTCTGAAGTGAATAAAAATATATATTTTTTTAAAACAACACCGACTTTTTGGTTGATCTCTTACAACCCCCATCTCCTGCATGTGCTGGGGGGTAGGAGTGGCCAGGGAGAGGTCAATGGGGGAAAAAGGAGACATATGTAATACTTTAAACAATAAAGAATAAAATAAAATAAATTTAAAAAAAAACACAGACCCTTAGAAGAAAATAAAAAAAGGACATAGTTTTATTTCTTGAGAAAGAAATTAAGTCCCAGAAACTGATTATATTTAGGTTTCTAGATCAAGTCCATATTAAACTTTTACTAAATTCAGATTTTTAGGAATCAAGTGATGTTGGTTATTTTTGTTTGTTTTTTTTTACATTGGCATATAATTGACATATAACACTATATTAGTTTCAGGTATACAACATAACGATTTGATACTTGCGTATATTGCCAAGTGATCCCCACAGTAAGTCTAATAAACATCTGCCACCACACATAATTATAAATTGTTTTTCTTGGGATGAGAATATTTAAAATTTACTCTCTTAGCAACTTTCAAATATGCAATACAGTGTTACTAACTTAACTATAGTCACCATACTGGTTTGTGTTTTGTGTGTGTGTTTTTAAATCAAGCTCTACAAGGTAATTTGGCCTTTATGTAAGTGCCACCTAAAGGTGCTGAATCCTCACCCAGGGCAAACCAAGATCCAAATGATGGACCCACAGGGGACAATCCCAGCACAAAGGGAGACATCTCTAGTGCACTACAGAAATGCAAACTATATGAAATACCCAAACAATAAAATGGAGACAGAGCACCTGGGAGAGTGGGTCTAGGGGCGCCCTCCAGCAGCATTTCGGGGGGAGCAGTGGAAAGCATGCAGCAGGCCTCCATGGAGCAACGGGAGGAGTTAGTTGCTAAGGCCAGGCTCTTCTGAGTCCACTGCACCCGACCAAGCTGACAGGCCACTTCCACCTGACCCATACCAACTTCAGGCCCCAAATTTCTTCAGCTTTTTTAGCTCAGATTCCCATCTCCTAAGGGGCTGTGAGGTTTAAACCAATGAACCCACATTACATGAAGCACTGCAAAGTAGTACACATTCATTAACGTTAGCTATTATTGTTCTCATATAATCTCTTCCCATCCCTGCTCAGGCCACGGAGGCCTCCAAATTTCCAAATCCAAAAGACTTTTTTCAACGTTTATCCTACTTAGCTTGACGCCTCTTAGCAACTGAAAATGCTGAGTCTTCCCCTTCTAGAATTATGTGTGTACACAGCCAAACCCTCTGAACAAGACTCAACGCACTCCTGGGCGCAAAGGGGAGGACAATGAAACAGTCTTCCCAAAGGATTAAGCCTTGCAGAGCGTTGGAAGATATTCTTTAAGATTTACATAATGAATGGAGTCATCAGTCCTTTTAAGCTCAAAGTTATTCATGTAAAATAAAGTAAAAAATAAGTCAGAAGAAAAAAATATTTAAGGTAAAAAATGTGTTAAAAACCAGTCACATCAACAGGCATCATGGCTATGGATTCAGATTACACCAGGATCATAAGGTAAATTCTATCTGCATGGCCAGTGAGGCTCAGTTAGTTGGAGTGTCTTCCTATGCACCGAAGGGTTGCAGGTTTGATTTCCAGTTGGGCACATGCCTGGATTTCAGTTCGATTCCCAGTTGGGGCGCATATGAGAGGCAGACAATTAATGCTTCTCTCACATCGATGTTTCGCTCTATTTCTCTGTCTCTCTCTTTCTTTCTCCCTCTTCCTCTCTCTCTAAAATCAGTAGACCATATCCTTGAGTGAGGATAAAAAAATTCTATCCACACCATACTTGTCAGGTCTAGCCTCCCTAGCAATATCCCCAAATCCCCATCCAACTGACTTTTTTGGTTTGGTTTCTATCAGGAAGGTAGAGGCAGCTATATGCTGATTCTTGGCACCACCTTGTGGTCACATCTAGATATTACACATTCCACATCATTCCACAAATGGAAGGAAAGTGATATTTACACAACCCTGTCCTGGCTCCCAATCCCTGGTAGAATTCTTAAGTTCTACCTCTTAAGAAATGGTTAAAACTTCAAAGACTGACTTGAGGTCCTGGATTAAATCAGAAAGTAGGATGATAGTGCTATTATCCAGTCCCAGGAAAGGTTAAGCTGTAGAGGAGGCTTGGTAGGAAATTCCCACTAAGCATCAGCTAAAAAAATAAAAAAAATAAAATAAAAAAGATACCTAGTTAGAATTGATCTTGAGCTAATAAAAGACTTACGGCACAAGCTGAAAGCATGAAGGATATGAGACGTCTAAGAGTCACCCACTTTCACGAATTTAAAAGAGCTTTATAATTAACACATTGCGGGTGGATCACGAGCATTCTCATGTTTTCATATTACAGTGTTTTACATAAATGTTAAAGGCATGCCTTAAAATTAAATACCCATTGCATTTTGAAGTTATTTATTACATGTTCTAACAAGCTAATATCTTTTTAAAGTATGACACTTTGTAAAACATTTTTTGTACTCATTCAATAGAAAGTTATCTGGCCACTGGGTAAAGCTAGCAATAAAACTACTGGTGCGCAATGTGTTAACAGGGCTATAATACATACTTAAGTTAAAAAAATGTGCCTAGACTTTGGCACAATGGGACAGAGTGGGGAGGGGCGGGTGGGGTCATGGAGCAGGGTCAGCTGGTTTGAACAAGACCAAGATAGAACTACAGCCAGGCACTACAGCTTAACAGAGAATCCTATCTAATAAAAGAGTAATATGCAAACTGACCATCACTCCAACACACAAGATGGCCACCCCCATATGGTCAAAGATGGCCGCCCCCACATGGACACAAGATGGTCGCCACAAGATGGCCAGCAGGGGAGGGCAGTTGTGGGCGATCAGGCCAGCAGGAGAGGGCAGTTGGGAGGGACCAGGCCAGCAGGGAGGGCAGTTTGGGGGGACCAGGCCTGCAAAGGAGGGCAGTTGGGGGCAAGATCAGGCTGGCATGGGAGGGCCATTAGGGGCGAGATCAGGCTGACAGAGAAGGGCAGTTATGGGTGATCAGGCAGGCAGAGGCAGTTGGGGGCGAGATCAGGCTGGCAGGGGAGGGCAGTTAGGGGCGATCAGGCAGGCAGGCAGGTAGTGGTTAGGAGCCAGGGGTTCCTGATTACAAGAGGGATGTCCAACTGCCGGTTTAGGCCCGATCCCACAGGGGTCCCCGATTGGAGAGGGTGCAGGCTGGGCTTAGGGAACCCACCCCCCATCCACAAATTTTGTGCACTGGGCCACTAGTGTTTTAATAAATAAATGCCGTAAGAGTATTTAAAATATGCTTCCATATTTCAAAACATAAAAGGTTAACCTGACATGAGAGTTTGTGTGTTTGACCTTGGGTCCGGGAAGAAAAGGCCAGACATTGGAAGCTGCTATTGACGGGCCTTACAGGGCTGCTTGAATCTTCACAGACCTAGCCTGGGCCCTGGGCCCTGGGCCCAGAAGGAAAGTTTAAAAGCTTGCTCTGGAAAGCCATTTGGTGTCCTTGACCAACTACATCCCTAAGAAGTGCCACTGTTGCCTGAATGAACTGAGGGTGTTTCAGCCCTAAGATGTTCAGTTGAATAGACTGATTTTCACTGAGCATTTCTGACGATTTTTGCAATTACTCCTGAAATTTCTATCTACTATGTTTTGTTTTGTTTCTTCACTCTGGGACCTAAATAAGGGTTGTGTCCCATTTTACTGTCTTTTAAGTTTAAATTTAGCCATGGCTGGTATTGCTCAGTGGTTAGAACATTGGCCCGTGCACCAAAGGGTCTCAGGTTCGATTCCCAGTCAAAGGTACATACCTGGGTTGCAGGTTCATTCCCTGGCCCCAGTTGGGGCACATGCAGAAGGCAAAAAATTGATGTGTCTCTCTCACATCCATGTTTCTCACCCCGCCCCACTCCTCTGCTTCCCTTCCACTCTCTCTAAAATATCAATGGAAAAAATATCTTCGGGTAAAGATTAACAACAACAACAACAAAATGTACATTTAACATGTTTCTCTTTTCTGCTCCCCTTGCCAACAGGGGATTCCACTTTGGCTCCTTAAAGTTTGCTGCTTAGGTCAGCTCAAAGAAGAAAGCAGGGACCCTCCCTCCCCCCGCCAACAAGGGGTTAAAAGGACCCCTAGCCCACACTGAAAGGCAGCTTTTCGAGCCTCCCACTCAAAACTTTCTTTCAAGTGCACTTTTGCTTTGCTTGCTGAATAAGCCTTCTCTCGTGAGTTCGAATCTTGGCTCTGAATTCTTTTCATAGCCAGAACTCAAGTACTGAGGTCTGCTTTCACTGTTTACATCTTGGTGCAGAGACTTGAATTGTCCTACTCACTTGCTGTGATAAGTCATCCTCTCTGACTCACTCCTACCTCTATGCTCTTGGTCTCTTTTCTCAGGACCTGCAGCCAGGTAAACAGTAAATACTGGCAGTTTGTTAATTACCTTCTGGGAGTCGGAACTAAACCTTTCGCTGGAAAAATGAGAGCCTGAACTTGTTCGGTTCCAAAGATAAGGGGCACTTCCTCCCTCCACCTCGCATCTTGGGTATTCTTAGGTAACTAAGAAACTATGTGGCAGTCTCAGCAGGCATCCCCATGATGTGCAAGAGCTCCATAGGGAATTCCAACTCAACTGTAACTAAATAACTGATTTGTTTGCTGATGTGCACATAGAGGCTGGTTACCTAGTGCTCCAAGTCCTTGAGGCTATATTAGACAGCCAAGGAGAGAAGCAGAGACAGGGGGTAACAGCTCCTTGGAGTTCAACACACAACAGCACACTTTCACCCACTACACAATATCCCTGTAAATTTTGCTCAGAGTCTACAGCTCTTACCAGTAAATTAAAACTGAAATTAATAGGAGAGCTTACATCAATGATGAGAGAGAATCATTGATTGGCTGCCTCCTGCATGCCCCACACTGGAAATCGAGCTCACAGCCTGAGCATGTGCCCTGACCGGGAATCAAACCGTGACCTCCTGGTTCATAGGTCCATGCTCAGCCACTGAGCCACACCTCCCAAGCCAGGTCCCGGTCTTTTAAAACAGCTTTCTGCATACTCTTTAAGGTCCCTGAAACAGGGTAATAGGACCACCCTCAATTCCTTCTACACTCTTCTAACGACCTTTTCTTTATTTCCAACTTCTATAAGAGCTTCAGGAATAACTTAACAGCGACTCTCACTTCCCTTCCAGAGGTGGCTGCTCTCTCTCTCCAAGGCCTCCACAAGGACCAGAGATCTTGGGAACATGAGAGACAAGGCAAGTTGGTCACTAGCCCGACTATTGAAGACCAGAATTACAGGAGGAGTTTTCCACCCAAGGTGATGACGGTACTAGGCACCCCTTGGATGGATAGATGTGATTGGGGGTGGGGGTGGGGGGCAGGTAGGGACCTCCGGTAAGATTAGCTAAGGTTGGAGGCCAAGAAGCAGGGATGCCTGGCTTCAAATAGGAGCACTCTCCCCTGGGTGGCACCCAGACAGCAGGGTAACCTGCCCTACTGTGGCTCTCAGACCACAGGGCAGCTCAATATAGCCCAGATATTAGCAGGGATGCCTCTAACTCTTGGTTCAGAGTGTACCTGTCTCTCTGAAAATGGGGAATCAGTCCACAGTGCCTCGAGATACCCCTCTGGAATACATACCAACTGGGAGAAATTTGATCCTGAGTCCTTAAAAAAAAAAAAAAAAAAAAAAGGCTAATATTCTTTTACAAGACACCCTGGCCCCAATACAAGTTGGGCGACAGAGATGTTTGGCCAGTCAATGGCACCATTACTTTTAATACTATTTTACAGCTAGACCTGTTTTGCAATTCCCAAGGGAAATGGACAAAAGTCCCATACATCCAAGCCTTTATGGTTCTCAGGGATGACCCCAGGCTATGCATTACCTGTAAACTAGATTCCTCCAGAATTGCTATACTGTACTCACAGCCCCTGCCTCCCTTACCTCCCCCAGGTAAACACCTCTCCTTCTCCTTGCTCTCCTGTGACCACAAAGGATGAAGAAAGAACTACCTGTCAGGCTCCAGTCCCTCTTCCCCCATATCTGGGGCCTTTTCAAGCTACTTTAACTGGCCCTTTACAAGAGGTAGTAGGACTGACTGGGATCCCTATAAGAGTACATACCCCTTTCTCTATGAAAGACTTACACACCAAATCCAACAGGACTTAGGAAAATTCTCAGAAGACTCAAAGCTTTGATCTGACCTGGAGAGACATTATTGTAATCCTTGCTCAATCCCTAAATAAGGAAGAAAAAGACAAGATCATAAAGAATGCCATCCAGCTTGGGAATGGCATGCATATGATAAATACCCTCTAGGAGCGACAGCTATACAGGTCACTGATCCTTTATGGGACTATTAATACCTCCCAGAGAACCTGGAACTGGGACCATTTCCTAAAAAGCCTTCTAGAGGGAATGAAACAAAGCCGATCTATGCCTATTAATTAGCAACTATAAGCCAGGAACCTCAGTAGACTGCTATAGCCTTCTTAGAGAGATTGGGGGAGGCCATCATTAAATGTACTAACCTAGACCGATTTGGAAGCAGGCCAACAGTCTTACGAGACTGTTTTCTAACTTAGGCTGCCCCCGATATTCTGAGAAAGCTCCAAAAGCTCTCTTAGGACCACATACCCCTACCCCAGGCCTACTTTTGGCAGCCTCATCCGTCTTCTATAACCAGGATCTAGAGGAGGAGGAGAGGCTCCAATCAAGGGAGAGGCCTAAAGATCAGAGATTGAAAAAAAAAAAAAAGATCAGAGATTGGCTCAGTTATTAGCCATGCTCTGCTGTCGCTACTCGGGTTGAGCAGATCCAGATTGCCCTGGAAGAACACCTCCTCCCAGAAACTACTATATCTACATAAGATCTGGATATTGGCAGAATCACCCCCAGAAAGTAAGCCCCAGGGTCAGGGTGAGCCACCTGGCCGCTGTTCACTCTACCATGAGCATGGGCACTGGAGGAGGAACTGCCCCAGGAACTGCAGGGATCCTGGGTCCAACTTGTCTCTCCCCATACAGCCCTAGACTAAAGGGGCCTTGGATACCATCCGGCTCCCAAATCGAACATCAACATCATGGGGATGGAGCCCAGGGAAATCTTGAAAGTCAAAGGTAAGACAGTTAAGTTTTTACTTGATATGGAAGCTGTATTCTTGGTCTTGACAACCTTCTCTGGATCACTCTGCTCTGCCTCTCACCTGGTGGCAGGTGTGGATGGTAAGCTGACCCACCGATGGCTCAAGCTGCCAATCTGCTCCCACTGGAAGGGTCGCTTATTTTCCTACCAATTAATAGTTATCCTTGGTGCCCCAGCCCCTACCAGGTTGAGATCTTTTAGAAAACTAGGAGCCAAATTAATTTTCCAAGGGCGATAGGCATCTTCATTAAATTTTATAGCCATCTGTACCCCTCAAGACCCTCAAAATTCTAAGAAAGAGAATGAGCTAGTTAGTTAATTTCCTGGATAAACCCTGAAGCTTGGGCAGATAAAACACCTGGACGAGCTAAAACTGCCAGCCCAATTTAATAACCTGAAGAAAGCCAACCTTCTCCATTAGCCCCTCTGGTCCAACATCAATAAACTTACCCAGGAAAAGTCTGGCTACGAGACATCACCCAAATGCCAAGATATAAAGGACCAAAATACTTTAAGCTTTTACTGACACCTTCACTGGATGGATTAAAGCATATCCCACTAGGACAGAAAGGGCCTCAGAAGTAACTAAGGCATTACTTAAGGAACTAATCCCCAGACTCGGCCTACCCCGGTCTCTACAGAGCAATAATGGGCCATCCTTTTTGTATTCCAGGGCACCCAACAACTAGCTACTTCCCTAGAAATTTAATATCACCTCCACTCCTCCTGGATGCCCCAAGAATCAGGAAAAACAGAAAGGACTAATCTTACTTTAAAGTCCATCATTAGAAAACTAAGCCAGGAAATGGCTCTCCCATGTGTTGAAAACCCTGGTAGAAGACCCTCCCCATAGCTCTTCGTCAAGTATGAATTACCCTAGGACCCTCTCTAAAGGTAAGCCCTCATGAAATGTCATTCAGACACCTTATCTCAAAGGAATATATAATCTCCCATGGACAAGTTCAAAAGGCCATCTGAGAATATGGAAAAGAGAGACTCCCTGCCCCTAGCTAGGGTGGATGACCTAGGAAGGGAAGCCTTCTTACCAGGAACACAAGTACTTATAAAAACCTGGAAAGTCAGATCCCCTCAAGATCAGTTAACTGCATTTTGGAAGGGGCCCTTCCCTTTACTGTTACCCACTGTTACAGCCATCAAGGTACCTGAGATTGCAAGCTGGATACATCACACCAGAGTCAAACCTTACATGCTAGAAGACTAGACACCCATTCAGCATCCAGGATACTCCTGCAAGCCAACTGGAGATTTCAAACTCTTCTTTAAACAGGTTGCCAAACCAGGTAAGTCCAAATAATTATTCTCCTCCTTGCTCTACACCTAGGGGATAATACTCCTTCCTTAAATGCCTATACCTTAAATCTGCCTGGCCTTGCTGGATATGTATCCGCTCTCAGGACTGGGGACAACTAGCCACTGAAACCTACACGGACTGACTATCACCCCCACTTTCCTACACATACAGACAAATTATGTCTCACCTAAGAGAGGAATAGAAAATACAATCAAAGCCAAAAAGATTTTCTTCCCTTGGTATCAAAAACAACTAGATATCTTACACCTCTAAAATTCCACCCAAACCCTTGTTCACCAATTTAATAAATGTAAGAGGCACCCAATTCCCAATTTGCATTCATAGCCATTCTCCTGGCTCCCTAAACCAGGGACCAGCGACAGGAAGCCTGTCTTCCACCCAATGCTCACATATTTTCACTGTCCCTGCCCACAGACAGTCCACAACTCAGGGATGAGCCTAGGACTACAATCCTCTATAGGACGAGAGGGAATTGATGAGTTAATCTATTGGCCCAAAGGACTCACTATTAATAGCCAAAGTTACAACAGCTCCAGAGAGTCATTCTCCTGTGGGTCTAACTTTACTAGACCTTCCTGCTTCCTTGATGTAACTCAACCAGATCTGAAATGTATCCACTAAATGCCCCTGGTTCCCATCACCAAAATCATTATCTTTGAGAACCTATCAGGTCCACCCCATTCCTTGAAAGATACTTCCCAGATCCATACCTTAGCCCCTCACCTCCACAAATATGGCAGCTCAAGGAATTTGTTTACTCTTTTATCCAAGAAAAGAAAATAGGGCTACCTGACTCCATAGGAGGGAAGGCAGGAGAGCTACCAGGACGGGAGGTCATGGAGGAATCCACTGTACCTATATGGGACATGTCTCTCACTGCGAAAACACCTCCCACACAGGGCCTACACTTCATCCGTGCAGCTAATACCTATCTTTCCCTCCCACCTGGATGGCGAGGCCTTTGCACCTTAGGGTACATAACCTCACACATCATCATTGCCTCACTCTTTCTGCCAGTTTTTAGTAAAGAAAGATTATCCAAAAGAGCATTCCCCTCATCCCCCTCTTCATGGTTCTTGGTGTTGCCGCAAGGGCAGGGAAATGAGTTACTGGAGGACTAGCCTTCCAGGCACAATCCCAACTCTCCCGAGAAACTGCAGATTCCTTTGAAAAGGCTGCTGAGACTCTTTCTCGGCTACCAACACAACTTGATTTTCTTGCAGCAGTAGTCTTACAAAACAAAGCTTTAGACTTACTGACTGCTGGGGAGGGGGAGGGGGTACATGCATAAACCTAAAAGAAATCTGTTGAAGGGATCCCTCCATTCTGTGAGTTACTTAGTGCTCTCAGTAAGCTGCAGTGAGACTGGTGAGACAGGAGATGCAGCAGTATTGTGCTCAGGGAAATGGTGGAGAAACTTGCAGTATACACTGTTCTTGGCTCACAGAAAATGTGTGGCAATACGCAATGCTGACATTACAAGGAACACGTTCACCTTCCCTTTTATCTTATATCTCATTTGCATCATATACTAACAAAGTCATGGAAATAAAAGCCAAAGTCAGTCTTGAGCATAAAAAAAGGACAGTGAATAGGACAGGTATGCTGTGTATACAAAGTACATTTTTGGCATGACAGTGGTTTATAATTCTGTAGATATCTACTTTTTCAAGATAGGGAGGGAGGATTTAAGAAACCAAACTTCAACAATAAAGATCTGAAAAAAAAAAAAAAAAAGCAGCAGCAGCCAAGCTTATTCTTTCACATGTTAAAGCTTAAATTTCAGCTCTTATTTGAAGTAAAGGCCTCTAAAATTACTTTCCTGCTTCAAAAGAAAAAGCAAACTATCCAGCATGCTCAACATTAGTCAACCTTTCCTTCTGACCCTTGTCACAAGGCAACCACTTTTGGTGTAAAGGCACACATCTCATGCTTCAGGATCCCGCATTTCACCTTGCCCAAACCCTTCACCTAGGATTTTCTTCTTGGACTTGCCCCCAAATCTTAGTGAAGACCCAGAAGTAGAAGCAATTGGGTCAGCTTCATTGAGCACTCAGGGGCTCTGATGGTTTGAGTACGCTAAGGCTGCAGGAAGTTCAACCTTTGGATAACAGGGATCTAATATATTAAGCTGGATCTAGAACTCTTATTTATTAATAAACCTGCCACCTAAGATAATGCAAGCAGTACAACCTTTTTATAATAACCTCCCCAGACTGACCTTAATCGCTGTTTATAATAATCTTCATCTCCATCGTCTCGGCATCTCACTACTTTCCGACCTCCTCCTCCTTTGGCAGCTTCAGCTTCTTCCCCAAAACTCTCATCATCAATCTCCTGCACTGTGATTTTCTTCTGCCATTTCCGTCGCTTGAGCACAGGCCCCAGATCAGAGTCAGTGCCTTCTGCAGACAGGTCCACCTCTGCTGCCGCCTCCCGCTCCTCCTCCTCAGTGGGTAAGTACTCGGACTCTTCACCCTCAGAATCTCCCTCTGCCTTTGGCCTCACATCAGACTCCAAGTGTTTCTTTCCCTTCAGCAATCCCACTTTCCCCTGGAACTGAAGAGCCCTCTTCTGGAGTTTCTTGATGTGCTTTTTCAAGCGCTTGTCTGTTTTAGAAAGAACTTTGCTTCTCTTGTTTGGTTTGTTTTCACCGAGTGTTGGGCTCAGCTCAGAAGTGACCAAGGCTGGAGTTTTCCTAGATGCTCTTTTATTACAAACTTGCTTCTTCCTTTCAAAAGACAGTTTTGCTTGATCTGCCAAATACTTTTCAAAGCCTGATGCTTCATTAAGCATTAATTTCCTAGGCTTTTTCTCCTGTTTCTGAGGGATCTGGGTACCAAAAGGTGTCATCTGGCCAGTGCGGATGAGTTCTTCCCAAGCAGTCTCCTGAACAGGCATGAGCATGCTGCCAAGACAGGACGGCCCCGCTTCTGAAAGAGGGACAACAATGCATTGGGCACTAGCGTTCTCCAGGAATACAAGGGATATACTCAGCTACTCAATAAACAGTAGGCTCCTACAATTAATTAATATTAAAAATATATCATTAATCATTAATACCTGGCTAATGTGACTCAGTGGTTGAGTGTTGACCCATGAACCAGGTCATGGGTTCGATTCCCAGTCAGGGCACATGCCTGGGTTGCAGGCTCGATCCCCAGTAGGGGCTGTGCAAGAGGCAGCCGATCAATGTTTCTATCTCTCTCTCCCTTCCTCTTTCTCTAAAATCAATAAGAACATATTTTTTAAAGTATATATACATATATATATGTATATATACACATATACTAGTATATATATCATTAGTATACTAAAGCATATGAAGAATAGAGTAAAATTTATCACACCACTTTTAATATACTCCTGTTCAAAAAGGTGATTTCTCAATAACTTTTTCTAAAATATGGCATTATAAATATACTCTCATGCATCCAAAGACAGACCTAGTCGTATGTAACATAAAGATAGACAGATAAATTTAGCTATGCTTCCTTACCAATTAAAGAGTAACCCGGGGAGGAAGCAATCTCCCAAGTTTCCATGTCATTGCTAATACCAGCATTCAGGTTGACTTAAATTCAAGAGACAGTAAAACTGAAAACAGACATCTAAAGAATCAGCATGCATTTAAATGGGTAAAACATAAATGTTAGGTCTGCACTACCCAATATAATAGTCACATGTGGCTATTTAAATTTGAGTTGAAAATTCAGTTCCTCAGCTGCACCTGCCATATTTCAAGTGCTCAATAGCACATGTGCCTGGACAACACAGACAAACATGTCCATCACTGGATAGCACTATGCTAGGTGCGTGAAGTTAACTGGCCGAGGGATGGACTAAAATTGGCAGCTATGCCATAATAACATAAAGTAACCTAGAAATCATCCTTCTTTCATTTGTTGAAATTAATAATCTCTGACAAGATTACTTCAGCCATGTAGTAGTATTACTTTATGGTATAAGTTTTATTTCCCTGATGACTAATGAATGAACTATGGTACCTTTTCATAGATTTATTGATATTTTGGATAGCCTCTTTTGAAGAAAATGTTCAAATCCTTTGCCCAAAATACCCAAAGAAGTAAGGCTCAACAGGAAGAAATTCATATTCTCAACTCTACGTTTCTTGTAGGCCAATAATACCATGGCCAGTTTCTCGTAAACCTAAACTAAAAACAAGTCACTAAAGTGCACAGATCCTAATGTAGAGCTCAATGAAATTTCAGAAAAAACATACCCATACCCCAGTATCCAGATCAAGAAACAGAAATTACTAGCGTCTCAGATGTGCCCTTCTTGGTACCTCCAAGCCTCTAACCACCTCCCACCCCTATGATAAAGACCTGACTATCAACAGTAAAGACAAGTTATACCTGACTCTGAACTTTATGTAAATGGAAATGTTCATACTCTTGTGTCTGGCTTCTTTTTCTCAACATTACACTTGGAGGATTCACACTTGCTGAATATAGTTGCAGTTTGTTGATTCTCATTGTTGTTAGTGTTCAATTATATAACTATACTACAATCTTTCCATTCTACAATTAATGGACATTTGGGTAGTTTCCAGTTTGAGCTACTAGGAATAATGTTGCTATTAATATTCTGGTGCACATCCTTTGGATATATGTTTATAATTCTTTGGGTTTGTTAAGCTTTAGTAGGCACTGCCAAACAGTTTTCCAAAATGGTCCTATCAATTTTAAGTTTTACCAACGGTGTTTGAAAATTCCAATTGGTCCACATTTCTGTCATTCTATTTTAGCTACTGTTAGGCATGTAGTAGTATTACTTTATGATATAAGTTTTATTTTCCTGATGACTAATGACCCATGGTACCTTTCCATAGATTTATTGATATTTTGGATAGCCTCTTTTGAAGAAAATGTTCAAATTCTTTGCCCATTTTTCTTATAGTTTGCCTTTTAAAAAACGATTTCTAGCCCTAACCAGTTGCGCAGTGATTAGAGCGTCAGCCTATGCACCAAAGGGTCACAGGTTCGATTCCCGGTCAAGGGCACGTACCTCAGTTGCTGGCTCAATCCCCAGCCAAGGTCGGGCGCCTGCAGGAAGCAACCAACCAACTTGTCTTTCTTCCACCCTCCCACCCCCACCCCTTCCCATTCTTTCTGAAAAAACAATGAAAAAATATCCTCCGGTGAGGATTTAACAATTTAAGTAAGTAAGTAAGTGAGTAAGTAAATAAATAAATAAATAAATGATTTCTAGTTCTCTATACATTCTGGATTCAAGTCTTCTGATTGATATATGTACTGGCAATAGCTTCTCCTACTCTGCCGATTTTCATTCTCTTAATGCTATCTTTCTAACATACAGAAGTTCTTAGTTATAATACAGTTCATTTATGAGAACTTCCCATTTTTTTGTCTCATTAAGTCTTTGCCCCAAAGTCATAAAAAATATTTTCCTATATTATACTGTAAAAGCTTTGTTCCATCAATCAGTTTAGATATACAACTCATTTGGAATTTGTTTTTGTATATGTGGATTAACTCAGCACACATAATGAAAACATGATTCTTCTCCACAGTATTACATTACCCCATCTGTCATAAATCAAGTGACCATACGTGGGTGGGTCTGTTTGCTGGACCCTCTATTCTGTCCCATTGGTCTACTTGTCTATCCTTGTGCCAATACTGCAGTGACTTAATTACTATAGCTAGATAGTCAGTCTTGATATTTTGTTCTTCTTCAATATTGCCTTAACTATTCTTGACCCAATGAATTTTTATATGAATTTTAGAGTCAGTTTGTTAATGCCTTACCCTACACTTTCCACCCTACAATCTCTTCCTCAAAGACCCCTGGAAATACATATTGGAGTTGCATTGAAACTATAAATGGACAGAACTGACATCATTACAATACCACATCTTCCAATGCATTATCACAGTGTGCCTCCCCATTTATTTAAGTATTCTTTTTCAACAACATTTTCTATTTTTTAAACATTTTTCTACTTACTTTAAAATATATTTTTATTGATTTCAGAGAGGAAGGGAGAGGGACAGAGAGATAGAAACATCAATGACGAGAGAGAATCTCTGATCAGCCGCTTCCTGCATGCCCCCTACTGGGAACTGAGCCCACAACCTGGGTATGTGCCCTGACCCAGCATCGAACCGTAACCTCCTGGTTTATAGGTTGATATTCAACCACTGAGCCATGCCAGTCGGGGAACATTTTCTATTTTTTAATGTAGAAAGCATTGCAGGAAACTATATTCTTTTGTTGAGATTATTTTTAGGTATTTGATTTTTATTATAATTGGCATCTTTATTAAATTTTATTTTTTGCTTTTGCTGGTACATAGAAATATGACTTATCTATATATATAAAAGCCTAAGCGACCAAACGACCAAATGACCAGTCGCTATGACACACACTGACCACCAGGGAGCAGACACTCAATACAGGAGCTGCCGCCTGGTGGTCAGTGTGCTTCCACAGTGGGAGCACCACTCAGCTGACCAACAGGCGCCAGATGCAGGGCTCACCTCTCCAGATCAGGACTGACAGGGTGCGAGCCCGCAGCAGGTGCACTGGGTCTGGGATGAGCAGAAGCAGCAGGCAGGAGCGGCAGGCAGCATTGGACTGCCAGTTTTGGCCCAATCCCAGCAGGCCACGCCGAGGGATCCACTAGTGCATGAATCTGTGCACCAGGCCTCTAGTTTTTATATATCAGCCCTATATTAATGATATTGCTAAATTCACATATTAATTCCAATAGGTTGTCCATTGATTCTTTTGAATTTTCTACATAATCATGTATTCTATGAATAGTCATAGTTTTATTTCTTCATTTCAATCCTTATGCTTTTTATTTCTCTTTTTCCAATACTACACTGTCCAGTACAATGTTTAACAGAAAAAGAGGCAGTGAGTACTTCATCTCCTCCAAATGAGGAGCAAAGCCTACTTTCAGGAATGGATTCTTTATCAGATAATTCCCACAACAACCTCTGAAATGGAGCACTATGTAGAGAACAGGGGAAAGAAACCTCAGGTAAGCACATGAGCAGAGAAATGAAGGTCTACCATACCTATGCCTATCTCATAAGTTCAAAACAGAATTGCAAAGGTTCAGAAATGAGGTCAAGGTCTATGCCCAGACAACGCAGAGCTGGATCGCACAAAGAGTCCTACATACTCTGCTTTACCACCTCTCAAAATTGAGCACAGGGCACTAGGGACCGAGAAAGGACAGAGGAGGGAGGTCGATAAGAGAGACCAGGAGCCTGAAGTGCTGGCTGGTGCCCCAATGGAGAGATATAATAGGAACCAAGAGCTCAGAAAAAAGGCAAGGCCATAGGTCTACAAATGTGTAAGATTTTAGAACCTAGGTGCCCGCAAAAGCCAAGGAGAGTTGGATGAGATTATTTGGGAAGAGGTTCGACAAGAGGCTCAGCAAAAAATCCTGAGAACAATTAACATTTAAGATAAGGCCAGAATAGTTGGCCAAAAATAACTAAATAGGAATGGTCTGAGGGCTGAAAGGAAAGCCAGTTGAAAGACAGGAATCCCGGGAAACACAGGATTTGCTAATGCAGGCCAGTGGAGCAAGGGTAAAAAGAGGCTTTTGGATTTGGGGAAGTAACTATTAATCCAGGGCAAAGTTTTATCAAAGAATCAATAGGAGGTGAAAGATAGCAGCAAGTTTTAGGCAGCCAGACAAGAACAAAAATTTGTTACCAGTGAGAACTATGATGCCTCAGCAGCAGAAAGCATGGCTTTAAAAGCGCACATCTCTAATATTTTTTCTGTTGCCTCAATTAATTCTTCATAATTCTCTTGTCTTATTAAATAAATTACTGGAGCTAGTAGAAAATATTTTTAGCCTTAATTTTTATTTCAAGTAATAAATGAATGAACAGCTACGAACAATTTCTGAACATACAGACATACACACTGACTACAGACGTATTTCATTTCAGAGCTTATGCATTTTCTCAAAAGGTTTTCCAAAAGACGCCCATCTAAGACAGTGATATAAACAAAATCATGGTCATGGTATACCTGGAATGAAGGTATCTTTCCTTAAACAACAAAACTGATGTTTGGAAAGCCTATCAAATATGCCTCAAAAATATATGTGAAATCAATTCTATTAATGCTGATGATGTTGGGCTTACAAAATGTACCTCAATTAAGATGTTAGTTGTCTTTATAAAATTAACTATACAAAAATGTAAGAGTTGTAATTTATTAAACATAATACTAAATGTGGACCAGCAGCCAACAGTAGACTGAGTTAAAATTTCACTTTCACTCTCTAACTTTGGTTCTGCAGGTGTAGAGAATAAAATTTTCCTAAATCAGTTTTGACACTAAGGCAAAGAAATATATTTTTCAGAAAACCTAGGCCAGGACTCACTACTGGCATCAAGTATCAATTCAGAACACAGAGACACTGTTCCCAGTTCCTCACCTGCATCCTCCTCCTCCAGACTGGCATGATCTAGTTCAGCTTTTACTGCCACTCCTCCCAGGAGGGCCTGCAGGCGTTTCTGTTTTGCTGTGATCTTCTTTAGTTGTTGTTCCTTAAATGGTAAATGTGAATACAGAAAACATCAATGCAGCGATTTATTGTTGCAAATACAAAAGACAGCATTACAAAATTTTTAAACTTTAATCAAGAGAAAAATAAAATAAAACAGAAATTCCATATATTACTATTACTATAGAGAACCTTATATGAGCCACTGCCATATTTCTAGCAGGAAGTAGGGCTCAAAGCATTTCCATCAGGCAGGTATCCCTGTCCCCACCCACTCTCCCAACATAGCTTTCTACGTGCCCAGAACTGAGGTTCACATGTACTGACACTCCGCTGATTTGGGGGTGGCACTGCTCTACTTGGTTCCCCCATTACAACTGTGTAAATCACCACACTCCTCTGTGTTCGGACCTTAACAGCCAATGGGCTATGAGGTCAATAGGCTGGAGGGTAAGAAACATAAATGTGAATGTTCAAAAGTTGAAACAGTCAGTCCCCTTTGATAACTTACCATATTTATGTTTGTTCTTTATAGAATTCTACCCAACCACAAATTTTAAAAGAAAAATATATTTTGATATACCCTTTTACCCCAATCACAACAGACTCCTCTTTCTTGTCACCATCAAAGCTCAGACATGGGGATATTCCTACAGCCTCCTCAATTAACAAGGCCTTTGGTACTCAGTTCTTCCCAAGGTCAAGAATGTTTAAATACAAAACATGAATGTGGGGCAAGGGAAATCCTGACTATAAAGGCCGTATTAGAATGACTTACAATTTGTTTGCAGTTTTTCTCAGCAAAATCTTATTTAAAACAGCCTTTCTCTCTGAATAGTCTATCTCTAAACATCAAAGAGCTGCTAAAGAAAGACAGGGATATATAACTGAGTTGGGCTATTATTGAAAATGGTCTAAAGTTTGAGCCTCTCCTCTCCTTGAAACTCCAGCCCACCGAAGCCCAAGGTCAGAGAAGGTCTCTGCACATTAAACCACATGCTCCCACAAGAGGCCAGATGCTGCTTTTCTGATTTGGGAAGACCAACAGCTGCTTCAAGCCACTACTAGCTGTGATTCTGGGCTATTATTCTGGAGGTGAGAGAAGATGGGGTGGTGAAGATAATGGACTGATGAGTAGAAAGCAAAAAGAGGAACTGAGTCTACACACATCCCCACTAGCACAGCTTAAGTGAAAGATGCACAGACACTACTCATTGAAATGAATCAATTGCAAGCACAAGGATATCTGTTAGTCATTTTGGATGGCAGAAATAAAATGATCAAAATTAGTCATTCCTATCTTCTGCAATGTATTTCTAAAAAGTGTTCCAAATCTCACACACACACAAAAATGTCCTAAGTAACAGATAGTCCCTACCCTTAAGTTCTATGACTCTAAATGCAGACGCAGTGTGGCTGGATGATGACTGTAATACCTGAGACCAGCCTCTCAGAACAGTGAGCATGTGTTCACTGTTCCTGTATCACAGGACAGAGTGTAAACAATCAATGCAAGCAGGAGCTAAGCAGGAAAAAAAAGAAAGTTCATAAAAAATAAGGAGACTGAGTAGAGGCCTGCACACCAAGCAGGAGCCTAAGTTGGGTAAAAGAAAATAGTGAGGCAAGGAAGGCTATGAAAGTACACCAGTAAGAAGGCATGCAAAGCCAAAAACCTTTTTCTCAAACATGTATGTATGTGTGGGAGTATGTCTGTATGTATTTTTAAAAATACTCTAACAAAGGATATTAAAGGGAAACAGTTGAAAAATTAAACATACATAAAAACTCAAAATTTTCTATTATACATATTTGCTTCAAATCTTATAAGTACTTTTCATATTCCTTCCTAAACATTAAATGTCTAAATGATGACTTTTTCAAGTGTTATTTGAAATCACCTTGTTATATTTTTGCCGTTTTACAGAATCTAGTTTCCTGTTGATGTCTCTGTTGGTGGCAGCTTGAGGGCTAAGTTGTTCAATAATTTTATTGATTTGCCTTAGGGATGTCGTACATGACCTGAAAAATAAGATAAAATGTATATTTTCCACCCTGGTAACATTTCTAATAGTATAATATAAAGATTGAAATACTAAAAACATGACTCTCTTATTTCTTATTAACTAAGATAAACGAAACTAAACCAAAATGCATAGTCGTCTTGGCCATAAATAGAACTTGAAGTGTTGTTAGAAGTTTAAGATGACTAGCGTTTTATTTTATCTGCTTCTTTAAATCAGCTCATTCCACTTTGTAAGCTGATTAATTTATCCTATAAGCATTTTAAGTGACTAGTTTATTCAAGAGACTACTAAAACAATGTGCAATAAGTTGTCCTTTTATATGAAAAGATGAATACATTTTTTTAAGACTACTTTTTATAGAAGTTTTAGGCTCATAGCAAAATTGAGAGGAAGGTACAGAGATTTCCCATATACCCCGTTTCCCCTATTGTCAACAACCCCATAGATGGATTTTAAAAGCCCATTATGAAAGTCTCTCAAAGCTTCGAAAAGTACTAAAAATGCTTAAACATTTTATTGGGTAAGTCAGACATCTGTGGCAATATTTTTCTTTCACATGACCAGAAAACGTATTTGCTGTAGTATTACGAAGGGGAAAAAATCGACTTTTAATACATTGCTCCTAAAATAGACACCACAGAAATATAGCTCCCAATTTTCAAAACACAAATTCAATCTTGACACTTGTGTAACTTGCTGTTGTATGCTTTCTGGATTTTAGCATAAAAAGATGTTATCAATGCAAGTGACTGGCAAAGCTGAGGACCCCGTGCCACCACCCATCCGGTACTAACATGCCTGTGGCTCTGCAGCACTCTGCCCTGCCATCTCTGTAAGCAATGGACACATTTCTAAGGTCAAATGTAAAAGGTGTGTTCATTACAAAAAGTTGAGGTACTCACACCTGAAGGTCAGACTACAACTATTCGAGAACATCTGCAACTCAAGAGACCAAAAGAACATACCAGGAAACTTAATAGAAAACATGTCCTTTAAGTGCCAATAGCCACCTGTACTACAGCCCTCCCCAGTGGGTAACCAACAGCTCCATGTTCCTCTTTCTCCCCTCCCACAACCACCCCAGCTAAGACTGCACCACCGCTCCATCCAGCCCTCCCCTTCGCTTTCTTGCTTGCCTGACACTGCCTGGAACACTGGCCAAGGGAGAGAAGACTAGCAATGGAGTATGAGCTCAATCCTGCACCCCCTCCTAGCCCAGCCCATAGCCTCTCCCTTCTCTACCAATGTGTTAATGTGTTATGCTCAACAGGGCCCAAGTCTCTTCTAAAACACAAATGAAATCTCCATGGGACTTCATCTTCTCTTATAGTCAAAAGTAGGAAAGAAAGGAAGAGCAGAGAGATATTTTTCCTTATTTCTAGAAATGCAAAATCTGAAAAATTACCAAAAGACATACTCATTTTAAGGGAAAGAAACTACAAGATAGAGAAAAAAGTGAGGAGGCAGGTGTGCTCCTGGGTTCCCGAACAGGACACATAAGAACTGTCAGTACACTTCTCCTGAGAATGATTCTGTACACATGCTTGTGAGTTCCGGGTCACTCCTCTCCATTATGCACAAACAGGCTGTTGTGAGCTGGACTGAAACTTTAACTACCCTGTGCATGCTGCTCCGGAGGGAAAGGGCTGAGGTTCAAACACAAGGTCGATGACTGCCCTTTTGATTCTATCCTCCATATGAGAAATTCTATAAATCTCCTAATATTTCTGGGATACTACAGCTAGTATCTGAATTTCTCCATCCCTTGTAAACACAAACTCTGCAATTAGAGAGAAGATGGTCCACACTCACGTGAGGTCATCCAGGACTGACTGGTACTCCTTCTCTGCATCCACAAGCTGGGCAGCATGGCTGGCCTCATGGATGGCACTGTCCACCTGCTGAAGCACACCTTGCTCCAGCACGTCCTGGTCATAGACGTCCACACCCAACCCCTGCAGTTCAAGGGCCTGTGCACTGGGCTCCACCGCCTGGATCTGATGTCTGTCGATGTGCAGCAGGGCAGGCCTTGTCCTCGGAACTTCCCACGGACAACCCTCCGTGGAGATGGATGGCCCATTAGCAGAGGAACAAGAGGGGAGGCTTTCCTCCATCTCTGCATCACCATCATTTTCTTGCTTAACTGTCATTTTTTCACCATCACTGACACACCAACTCTGTAAACAGTCTTGCTCTTGAGTTTGACTTGAGTCGGGAATTCTCTCATTCGGCATCCTTTACAGACTACCTAAACGTAAAAAAAAAAACTTTCCATAAGCCTTTTCTGTTATATGGAAAGGATAGCTACTTAGTTTCTTGAATATTTTATGAAGCAGACTGATTTTTCAAAAGATCAAGTAATAATCCTCCAATTACACAAACATGTTTCTAAGTATTACTTTTCTGAAAAGCTTTATATCTTATTGAGTTCTGATAATAAGAAAAACTAACCAAAAGGAAAAAAAATGCAGTGTCACTGACAAAGGACATTTGGGTAGCCAGCTAAAAAAGCTGACAACCCAAGTCCTGAGAGACACCTAGAGTCTTCTCCATCTCACTGGTGCTTCCCACATTAGCCTCTCCACTACCTTATGGCATAAATGACTTACATTATAGTGGTATGATCAACCGTGGTGTATAGATTTGGATTTAGTGATGTAAGGAGAGAGCTTCTATATGAATCTGACACTAGAAACTTTGAGATTGAACATTTATTTACTCCAATAAACAGAAACAAGAGATAATCATAACACCACTAACATCAGAATCTGAGAAAAATTAAAATATTCTCAAAAAATAACTCTAGCCCTAACCGGTTTAGCTCAGTGGATAGAGCGTTGGCCTGCAAACTGAAGGGTCCCAGCTTCGATTCCGGTCAAGGGCATGTATCTTGGTTGCGGGCACATCCCCAGTAAGGGGGTGTGCAGGAGGCAGCTGATCGATGTTTCTCTCTCATCGATGTTTCTAACTCTCTACCCCTCTCCCTTCCTCTCTGTAAAAAATCAATAAAATATTTAAAAAAAAATTCTATTTCACTGTGTGATATAATTTCTCACCCTTCAGGTTGGCAAAAACATAAAGCCAAATAATATCCAGTATAGACCAGGAAGATACACCCTCACACAATGCTGGTGAGAATATAAATTAGTAAAGCTCCTTTGGAAGGCAATTAGCAATAGCTATTAAGATTTAAAATACATATGACTAGGTATTTATTCCAGAGAAGTACATATGTGCAGGTATGTTTATTGTAGCATGTTTTAATAGTTTAATGTAGGCATTAGGTATATTCAGTGGTACTGGTATAAGTCTTGTAAAGTGAAAAGAGCCACATAGTATAAACACATTTATGGAAAAAAACTGCATCTGTGTGGATGGAATGCACTCAAAGTGATCTGGAGATACACACTAAACCTACAATAGTTGGAAGGGGAAGCAGAAGGGGCAGGGAGGAATACAGAGGAAGTTTCACATTTCCAAGTAGTCAGGAATTCCTTGAATAAAAATATATTCACTATATTGCCTGAATAACTCTAATAACTAGATTATAAAGCAACACACTGACCAAGAGACAGCCTTGCTTTTCATTTAACTGTGAATAAACTAAGGTTTCTTTCAGCACTGAACTTATTTCTATGAAATGACCACAAGTACCCCCAATAAGCCCCACTCATTCCTCATTAGACAAAAAGATCCCAGAGGCCAAGCACTGGGATACAGAGATGCCAGGAACTTGGCATCACCCTGCCCTGAGTGGCTCACTCTCCAGTGGGAAAGAGTGTCAAAAACAACACAGCAGGACGGATCCATAGAAGAGACATGAACAAGAGGCCACGTGGACACAGAAGAAGTGACGATGCATTGGGTATGATGTTCAAAAAATACGTACAAGATTTGAACACCTGGCCCAGGGTCTGATTCAGAGGAGGTGCTCAATATATGCTGAAAGGAAGTCAGGTTCAGAGAGGAGTCTTAAACAACAAGTCTGGTCTGGACTACTGAGTCACCAGTGAATTCAGTCACAAAAATGAAATCTCTGAAAGGAAGCAGACAGAAGCAGGCAGAGGGGCTGGTGGGAAGTTATAAATGCCAGGTACGGGTCGGGATGCAGTCAGAATACAAATCTGGGCTCAAGAGAAAGAGATGACAGGGACCAGAGATTCTTTCAGAGGTTAAAAGTGAACAACAGAGTAAGAAATTGCCTCCTTTTTTTGGCTTGATTATTTTCAGGAGAAAATTAGTTTAGTGCTCCATCATTAACTAACCTCCACTTTACTGGCTGAAATTGAACTATTGTTTTCATTTTTCTTATTTGTATATATGCAAAGATTTGTTTTTCAGTTAAAAAAACACATAAATTCAAATATATTACATAATGATATCATAAAATAATATATTAAGTAATAATGTTAGATAATAAAGACAAGGTTGAATAATGTTTGAGAAAACTTCTAATAGAAAAGGAAGAAGAGAGAATAGTTAAAAGTGGAAAATGAAATGGCAAGTTCACATAAGGAAACTAGAAAGAGTCCAGTGGATTTGGAAATTAGCAGGTAACTGGTTATCTTAGTTTAAAAAAAAAAGTTTCAGTGGAGCAATGGGGACAAAAACCGGGCTACAGGGAGTTAAGAAGTGAGTAGCCACCAGTGGGTAGCCTAACCTCTAAGCCTTAGAGTCTAAGGAGCTTGCCTATGGAAGGGCGACAGCTGGAATGATCCTATATAATAAAAGCCTAATATGCTAAGTGTCCAGTCATCTGGATGCCACTCAACCACTCGCTATGATGTGCACTGACCACCAGGGGGCAGTCAACCGGTCAACCAGTCGCTATGACGTAGCACTGACCACCAGGGGGCAGACGCTCCAATCAGTAGGTTGGCTTGCTGCTGGGGTCCTGCCCATCTGGACTGAGCAAGATGGGCCCCATACGCCCTGGCGCCCTCCCCTGGTCCCTCCCAGCCTGACCGTGCACCTGTGGGGTCCCTTGGCCTGGCCTGTGCCCTCTCGCAATCTGGGACCCCTCGGGGGATGTCAGAGAGCTGGTTTCAGCCGATCCCACAGGCCAGGCTGAGGGACCCCACTGTTGTGCAAATTCATGCACCGGGCCTCTAGTAAAGTAAAAATGAATTGGGAGAGGAAAAACTAGGTCAAGAAAAACTGTAACATGTAATAGTTGGAAAGGAAGCAGGGAGATAACCTACAGAGAACACTGTACCAGAGACATATTTGTATATGTATATATAAAATATATACTAGTATAGTATACACACACACAAACGTCACTGCAGTAACTGTTTTAAGAGGAAAGTACATGATTCTTTATGACAAAGTAACAGAGGGACCTAACTGACATTGTGGAGGTTAAGGAGGCCTCTCTGATAAAGTGATGTTTAAGCCAGTATCTGAAGAATGAATGAGTTAAGAGGCCTCTCTGATAAAGTGATGTTTAAGCCAGTATCTGAAGAATGAATGAGTTAAGAGGCCTCTCTGATTGCCCTAACCGGTTTGGCTCAGTGGATAGAGCGTCGGCCTGCGGACTGAAGGGTCCCAGGTTCGATTCCGGTCAAGGGCATGTACCTGGGTTGCGGGCACATCCCCAGTAGGAGGTGTGCAGGAGGCAGCTGATCGATGTCTCTCTCTCATCGATGTTTCTAACTTTCTATCCCTTTCTCTTCCTCTCTGTAAAAAATCAATAAAAAATATATTTAAAAAAAAAAAAGAGGCCTCTCTGATAAAGTGATGTTTAAGCCAGTATCTGAAGAATGAATGAGTTAAGAGGCCTCTCTGATAAAGTGATGTTTAAGCCAGTATCTGAAGAATGAATGAGTTAACCGGCCAAAAGTGGAGTGGACGTTTTTGCAAAGAACAGCATGTGTAATTCCTAAGGCTGGTAAGGGCTGGTGCACTTGGAACATGGAAGGAATGGGCACAGTGAGCATGTACTTTACATTCACTGTTCACATCCAAAGCTTTGCACCGCTTAAGTCATCTGGGGAAACAGTATCTTCGTTGTCCTCCCCTCACAGCACCAGTTCTGTGGGGCGACTGGGACTTGGGGTTGGAGTCTGGTTGCACGCACACAAGGCTGAAGGCGGGGGAAGTGAAGAGGAGGGTAGGCGAGGACCAGACTGCACTGGCCTGGGGTAACGCGAGTTTGGATTTGACTCCAAGTGCAATGGTAAGACTCTTAAGAGTTTTGAACACGGTGATGATAGCGTGATCCAAATGATGTTTGTAGACTACTGTGCCGATAACAGACTGGAGGAAACGGTGCGACAAGGAGATGGGAGACACACGGGTGAAAACTGACGCAGCGTGGAACAGGGTGACAGCAGTGACGAGGGACGCTACGTGGGAAACCACCTTACAGCTTTCGCGGCAGGCGGCTCTGACCTCCTGCACTGCATTGACTACCAACGCCCAAAGTGCCAGACGTGCATTTAGCCCGATTCTCTTGGTCAAACAACAAACAGCTCTGATATTTAACCGAGATCAAACTAGGCCGAACTGACCCTGCGCGCGGGGCCTGCCACAGGGCCAAGAAGTGAGGCTCAGTCGCTGGCTCACCCGCCTGGGCCGGCCAGTTTGGGGACCCGCCACCCCGGTAGCGCGCGCCGCGGCGTCACTTCCGACCTCAGGTGGGCGGCCCGGGAGGCGCGCCCGGCCCCCTGACAGGCCCGGGGCTAGGGGCCCGAGGGGCCCCGGCTGCCTGGCAACACGAGCAAGGCGCAGTCACTACCCGCCAGACGCTCAGCCCGGCCGCGCCAACACTCACCCTGGGCCGCGAGGCCGCCAGCTGGTACACGCAGACACCGCCGCCGCAGCGCGCAGCCAGGACTTCGACTGGAAGCGGCCACGGCGCATGCGTGGGGACCCGCCGCTAGCACCGCCCCCAACGGTGACCCGCAGGGCCTGCGTGGGCGGGGCCAGCGGCGGCGCCGGGTGGAGTTGGAAGGCGGTCAAGGCCGAGTGGTTTGAGGGCTCGGTGCAGCTCCACCTTTCCACCTTTGACCCGGATGTGAATGAGGATCCGGCGTGTACCTAGTTGCTGGTGTTTCATTCCTCGTGAAAATGCCTCTGTAGTAAGGCGGTTGTGAGCATTAAAAGATATGTTTTTAGAGAGAGAGGGATTTGAGTAGACCGTGCGAATGTAAACGCTTATAACCGTGAACCCCAAAAAGAAAGCAAGCGTGGGAAGTGCCGCCCATTTCAGTAGCCACGCGCAGGCTGTGACCTCCCCTGGTCATCTGGCACAGCTGTAAGCAAGGAGAAATTGGGAGAGGCGCACACACACACACACACACACACACACACCCTGGGCGGGGTCGGTGTGTGCTCATAGTGGGCCTGCATGAATGTCTTGATTGCGTTAGTGATTCAATTTAATATCTGCCCTCAGATCAAAGATAAGGAGGATTTTGAGCCAGGTGAGAATTTTAGGTTGGAGCACTTGAAGAAACAAAATGCCAACACATAGGTTCAGAACAAACGGAGGAAATTGAAATTCACCTAAGGAAGGAGTAGCGCTGGTGGGCGGGAGCTGAACCAAGTAGCAGCTGTCAGCCCAGGGATTCCAGCGCCCGGAGGGTGGATTTTCCAGGGGCCAGAATGAGAAAGCCCTCGGAGTGACAGCGGACTAGAAGGAATCTGTGGGGCCTGGGCAGGAAAGTGCCTTCCTCATTTAGAAGACTGAAATGGACGATGGGAAAGGGGATCGGGAAGCGGACTGGGTAATGCTCAGGAATATCACCATGTCTCCTGTTAGCAACGCTGATGTACATATGTTTCTGTCATCCCACATAAAAGTGTAACTTGTTTTTTTTCAAGAGGGAATAGAGACTTCTATTGGTCTCTTGAATAAAATACTGAGAATAGAAAGGCATTTGGAAATCTTGAGACAGCTGCCAATAGTAGTTTTCAGGCTTGAATCTGAAAGCAGAATTTTCCCCAAATATATAGTGGTCCTCAACCATTTTAAGAATGAGGCCCCCTTTTTAATATGTACGATTTTGGAGAGTCCCTATATATCAGTCAGAATTTGGACAGGTGGTACATCAAACTGGGTAGTTAAGGAGAATTAATAATTTTTTAAAAAATATTTTTTTATTGATTTCAGAGAGGAAGGAAGAGAGTGAGAGAGAAGCATCAGTGATGAGAGAGAATCACTGATTGGCTGCCTCCTGCACAACCTCCACCAGGGATGGAGCTCACAACCCAGGCATGTGCCCTGACCAGGAATCAAACCATGACCTGGTTCACAGGTCGATGCTCAACCACTGAGCCACTCCAGCTGGGTAAGAATAACTTTTACAAAGCTGTAGGCAGGGGGTAGGAAAACAACTCAGGATGGCACAGTACTCCTAGGGCTAAAAAAGACAAGAAGCTGTTCCCATCTGTTATGGGCTAGATTGCATCCCCCCAAATTCAATTGAAATCCTAACCCCCAGTAACTGAGAATGTGACTGTATTTGGAGATAGGGTCTTTAAAGACCTTAAAAACTTTTAATTAAATTAAAATGGTATCATTAGGATGAACTTTAATCAAATATCACTAGTGCACTTCTACATATGTAATCAAGAGAATTGAAAGCATAGATCCACACACAAAAAAATGTACACAAAGAGTCATAATAGTGTTATTTGTAATAGCCAAAAGGTGGAAAAATCCAAAAGTCCATCAACGGATGAGTGGATAAACAAAAGGTTGCATATTAATACAATAGAAAATTATTCAGTCATTAAAAGAATGAAGGACTGATACATGCTACAACATGAAAACATCATGCTGTGTGAAAGCAAACACAGAGAACCACATACTATATTACTCCATTTATATGAAATGTCCAGAAGAGACAAATGCATAGAGACAGAAAGTACATAAGTAATTGCCAGGGCATGCGGGAAGGAGAGTTGGAGAGTGCCTGTTGAAGAGTATGGGGTTTTTTGGAGGGGTGATGAAAATATTCTGGAATTAGTGACAATGGTTACACAATTTTGCGAGTATCCTAACAACCACTGAATTTTACTCTTTAAAAGTGAATTTTATGGTGTGTGAATTATATCTTAGAAAAACAATTTGAAAAAAAATGATTTAATGCCCACCTAGTAGAGACCCTCCACCCAGAGTCAGGCTCAGATCTGTGACTCCAGAAGACACATCAACACCACATCAGACACACCAAAATGCACCATGACCTCCAGCAACTACTAGGCAGCACCATATAGAATCATTGATATTTGACTATTTTTTAACCTATAAAAATGGCAATATTATATGATTCTACTGAACATTTACTTTGCTGTAAAACCTGAAAGGATTTTTACCAATTTAACTTCAAAATCATTTGCAAATGGTAACTCATTAATGTACAATTAGTTAAGATATCTTGGCAATTATCATACATACTTAGAAATTCTTGTAAGTAAAGCTAAGAAATAAAAAAATGCTGGAATGCCTTGGGGCTTGCACTGTTGTTTCTCTTGGAAATCTTGTGACAGCTGCCATGCAAAAAAGCTCAGTGGACACCAGGCCAACTCCAGAGGTGGGAGAGGCCATCCTATACCATCCAATGTCAACAGAAAACTGAGCCTCCAGCTGACTGCAGGGGCCAGTGGAGCTGATGCAGACCAGAGAAATTACTTGCTGACTGATGCAAAGAATTATGAGAACTAATAAATCCTATATAATAAAAGCCTAATATGCTAAGTGTCCGGTCATCCAGTCAGCTGTTCAACCAATCAAAGCATAATATGCTAATGATATGCTAAGGCCACTCAACAGCTCACTATGACGTGCACTAACCACCAGGGGGCAGACAGTGAACCGGTCGATCAGTCACTATGACGTGAACTTACCACCAGGGGGCACATGCTCTGACTGGTAGGTTAGCTTGCTGCTGGGGTCCAGCCGATCGGGACTGAGTGAGATGGGTTGGACATGCCCTGGAATCCTGGCCAACCTCCTGCGTCCCTGCCTGGCCCCGATCGTGCACTGGGTGGGCCCCTCGGCCTGGCCTGCGCCCTCTCGCAATCCGGGACCCCTCAGGGGATGTCGGAGAGCCGGTTTCGGCCCGATGGCAGAATAACTGGTCACTATGACATGCACTGACCACCAGGGGGCAGATGCTCAACACAGGAGCTGCCCCTGGTGGTCAGTGCGCTCCCACAGGGGGAGCCCTGCTCAGCCAGAAACTGGGCTCATGGCTGTCGAGCACAGCAGTGGTGGCGGGAGCCTCTCCCGCCTCCACGGCAGCGCTAAGGATGTCTGACTGCGAGAGGACGCAGGCCAGGCTGAGGGACTCCCTCTAAGTGCACGAATTTTGTGCACTTGGCCTCTAGTCTATATACATAAAAGCCTAATATGCAAAGTGTCCCCTCGGGAGTTCGACCAACTGGGAGTTTAATTGCTTGCTATGACATGTGCTGACCACCAAGGAGCAGCGTGGAATGAAGGAAGGCCCCAGCCAGCAGCTGGCAGCCACTGGGGACCCTACCCATGCACGAATTTTGTGCACTGAGCCTCTAGTAGCCTATCTAATAAAAGGGTAATATGCAAATTAACCATCACTCCATCACAAAGATGGTGGCGCCCATAGCCACAAGATGGTGGCACCCAGTCCTCTCAGCCCCGCCAGAGTCCCCCAGTCCCGGGGGGTAGCCACTGAGAGCAGGCAGCATGAGTGGCCTGGAAGAATGCTTGCGACGTAGTCCCAGCAACGAGGCAAGCTTTCCGTGCCCAGCCGCAGATGAGCCTATGGCCAGGCCGGGGCGCAGATGGGCCTCTGGGTCATGGACAGCCTCTGGACAGCAGGTGCGGAGCGGCCAGGCCCCGCAGATAGCTACTGGTGTACGGATTTGTGCGCAGGGCTACTAGTCCTATATAATAATCCTATGTAATAAAGAGGTAATATGCAAATTGACCATCACTCCAACACACAAGATGGCTGCCCCCATGTGGACACAAGATGGCTGCCACAAGATGGCTGGCAGGGGAGGGCAGTTGGGGGTGACCAGGCTGGCAAGGGAGGGAAGTTAGGGGTGACCGGGCCAGCAGGGGAGGGCAGTTGGGGGCAACCAGGCCGGCAAGGGAGGGCAGTTAGGGGTGACTGGGCCAGCAGGGAAGGGCAGTTGGGGGTGACTGGGCCAGCAGGGAAGGGCAGTTGGGGGTGACCAGGGGAGGACAGTTAGGGGCAATCAGGCCTGAAGGGGAGCAGTTAGGCATCGATCAGGCTGGCAGGGGAGTGGTTAGGGGGTGATCAGGCTAGCAGGCAGAAGCAGTTAGGGGCAATCAGGCAGGCAGGTGAGCGGTTGGGAGCCAGAGTCCTGGATTGTGAGAGGGATGTCCCAGATTGGAGAGGGTGCAGGCTAGGCTGAGGGACACCCCCACCCCCCGCCGTGTACAAATTTTGTGCACCGTGCCTCTAGTTGGTTATATAAAGCACTGTGTTCTGGAGTACTTCATTATACAGTAAAAGTTGACTGATATGGAAGGTGACCCAAATGGCTGTACCAGAGATGGGGAATACAACAAGATGGGGACCTGCCATTTACACAAAGACAATGGCAGCCAGCAGTCACTGCACAGTTATCGACGGAGCATGCAGGTCCACGGAGTCCACACACATTGCCAGCATTCAAAGGAGATGTAGGAGTGAAGCAAAAGAGACTTATTCCTGCTTCCACCAAGAGCAGGTGATCCCTAAGTGGGATCCTTCTTCATACTATCCCAGCACACTGCCCTTATGGGCACAGAACCTGAGGAAGGGAGGGGAGGCTGGGATGGAGGGCAGGCCACGGGCTCTCCTCTGCCAGCAGCTCATGCTTCTGAAGGTCTGGGCAGAGGATCATAACACCCAGATAAGCTGAATATTTACCTGAAAGGACATAGGTTTTAATCCTGTATTCAAATACTAGCCAAGCTTACTAAGCCTGACCTGGATAATATTTTCTGGCAAGAGATCAAGTTTTCTTTTCAGAAACAGAAAAAGAACCTGAAAGAGCAATGTTGGTAGCAGTAGTTATTAGATAGGATCACATTTGCACATTGCTGGATTAAAACTCCCCCATTTGGCCTGCTATGTTCTCATTCATTTTTTTAAATATATTTTATTGATTTTTTACAGAGAGGAAGGGAGAGGGATAGAGAGCTAGAAACATCGATGAAAGAGAAACACCGATCAGCTGCCTCCTGCACACCCCCCACTGGGGACATGCTCGCAACCAAGGAACATGCCCTTGACCGGAATCGAACCTGGGACCCTTCAGTCCACAGGCTGACGCTCTATCCACTGAACCAAACCGGTTTCGGCTGTTCTCATTCCTTTTTCTCACCCTCCTATTTGGAGCTAGCAATGCATCTGGCCCTTGGACAGTGGAGAAATGAATGTTGAGTCTTTGCTCATGCCTCC
This sequence comes from Plecotus auritus, assembly GCF_963455305.1. Taxonomy (NCBI): domain Eukaryota; kingdom Metazoa; phylum Chordata; class Mammalia; order Chiroptera; family Vespertilionidae; genus Plecotus; species Plecotus auritus. The sequence goes on along the minus strand of NC_137783.1, from coordinate 59,322,574 downwards.
ACTTCAGGTGGTCAGCATGGTGATAGTCTGTGAGTCCTTTGTGGGTCGGCTCCAGGTCCAGCCTTTTCATAAGTGTTCCCAGCACTCTTCTTCATGCTGCAAGAAGTCCTCCTTGCTCTCTGTCCTTAACTCTAGCACAGCACTCACCATTTTGTAGCTGCTGGGTCAGGGGCCATTTCCCCTGTGATCAGGGAATGAGATCTCTGCTGCCCCCCAGGGCCCTGGCCCTTTCCCTCCAGGTACACAGAATGCCACTCCCCGGCCCTCTCCCACAGCCACTAGGACTGCCAGGCACTGCAGATAGAGATGTGGCCACTGCGAGATCTCAGAACCACGGGCTATTCCAAGATTGTGTGAAGTGGTGAAACTTCAAAGATTTGCCCCTTCTAGCCTAGCAGGAGCCCTACCCACAGCCCACCTCATTTTAGAGAGGTCTGTAGAGACCCCCAGACTCCTAGAGATGCTTTTTAATACTTCCTGTTCTTTGCTGGTAAAATGTTAATCCATATGTGGCAGCATAAATAAAATTAGAGTGTTTAATTAAAACGAATGCATGAGTGAGTGGAGAGCAGCCCAGTAGTAGTAAATAATGAAAAGGTCGCACGGGGAGTGACTGGGTTAGCAGAAGTGTAGGGCAGCCAATAGGGCCCCAGAGAGCTCCTCCACTGGGTGCAGTTTGCCAGTTGGTGGAATGACCATTTTGGTGTGTCTTATGAACTAATTCCACACAAACTGTTCCAGTTTTCTGGCCCTTCCCAAAAAAGGGAAGAAATGAGTAGCATGCAGGCTGCGCATTCTCTGCTCATCCTTGGTGTCCTTTCACAGGCACCCCTTGATGTCCTCGTCTTGAGGAGCGAGCGGAATAGTGGGCACAGTGAGGGGGCCACATGACAGGTATTGAATGGGCAGCTGCCTCAGTGTGTAGAATACAAAACAGAGAACTCACCTGACTTTCAAGTACTTCCCTAGACAGTCACATAGAAAGCCAGTCCGTAATTATTTGGGCTGAGATCTGAAATCGTGTAAACATGAAGTTCTTTTTGCACAGTTTTACTAAGGTATTTTCCAGATATGCAACTGAAAGGGGAGTGAAATAGAATGCTGAGGAACCAGCTAGTATTGTAAGAAATATTAATCATGCTCTGTTAACCATGATTGTTTTATTCTGATTAAGGAAGGCACATTCTCACCTGGCTGGCAGCCACACTTGGAACCAGCTCACCTGGAAATGCAGCCCCTCCCCATTAGGAACTGCCTATTATCATGGAAAGATTAACTTTGCTGCAGACACCAGAATCTCCAGCCCTTTTTACATACCTGCAGGCCTTTGCAAATCTCCAGCCTGCTCACCTGTTAAATATCCATTTGGCCCATCCTTTGGCTAGTTCCCCCAGTAACCTCAGGCCTTGCATATCACTAAGCCCTTTGAAGACCCCAGCCCTTCTGCATATCTGTAAACTGCCCATTTGCCCTTTTGCCTACTTTCCTTTGTGCTTCTACCTATATAAGCAGCTGGTTTATGGTGGACTATAGAGCAGATTTTTGTGGACAACCTGCTGCTCTCCCACACTACCAGCAATATTGGAATAAATGCTCATATATGATTCAACCCTCCTCTGCTTAATTGGCTTGAGTAGTAACAGGCAGCATGGACCCATGGTTTGTCCAGTTACACACCTGCTGTGCGAGCAAGGTAAGCTGGGACTTTGGCAGCCAAATTAACACAGATATTTACATTACGATTCATAACAGTAGCAAAATTACAGTTATGAAGTAGCAACGAAAATAATTTTATGGTTGGGGGTCACCACAACATGAGGAACTGTATTAAAGGGTCGCGGCATTAGAAAGGTTGAGAACCACTGCCCTAAGGGAACTTTCCTCAAGCGGAACAATGTAACCCAGATGGGAAAATATAACCTATTTCCCCTTTTCCTGCAGTCTGGGCTAGCAAGATTTGTTGCCTGTTCACTCACATGTTACAGAGGCCATAAATCGTAAAACATTACACAACCCCTGGAGAAGGCTGTCAGTGCTGGCGCCAGACCTATCCCTTAGGTATGGTCTCACAACCCCCATCCCCACACACAGGGCTTTTTGCAAAGCCCCCGAAAGGTCCAGAAGTCCCATCCATATTTGGGGACAAAGAAGCCAAAACGATATAAAGGAAAAGCTTCCACTAGATTGCTTTGCTGACTTTGAGAGGCAACTCCTCTGGTCCACTGGCATAATAAAGCTGTGTAACTCTATTTCTCTAAGTGTTGCTTGGTTTTTCTCTAGTCTTCTATAACATCACTGAAGCATTGAAGATGAGTGGGGCCATGAGAGAAGGAACACAGGCCCCAGCTGCCTTTCAACACAGAAACAGGACTATAGTTCTACAAGAACTGCAGCTGGTCAACAGTAAGAGTGTGCTTGGAAGCACATATTTCCCCCAGAGCATCCGGTCCTGCCGACCCCTTGATTTTAGCCAGTGATACTCTGAACAGTCACACTCTCTTCCAGTCATGCTATGCCAGCCTTCTGATCTACAGAACTGGGAGCTAATGGATGGTGCTGTTTTAAGCTGCTAGGTTTGTAATAATTTGTTGTGCAGCAATAGAAAATTAACACAAATGAGCACTATTTTCCTGAGGACCACAAGGCGAGGTGTTTAGCTTGACCAGAGAAGTAGTACCTGTAAGAAGCTGAAGCCAAAGTCCCAGGTTACTTCGCCCACACAGCGGTTGTATAACCAGACAAACAATGGGTCTGTGATGCCTGTCACTACTCAAGCCAATTAAGCAGAGACAGGGTTGAATCATATATGAGCATTTATTCCAATATTGCTGGCAGTATGGGAGAGCAGCAAGTCATCCTAACGAAATAGATATTTATCTCTCATATTTCTGGGTTGGGAAATCCAAGGTCAAGTGCCGGCATGGTAGATCTCATGCCGAGGCCTCTTCTCTTGGCTTGGGCATGGCTGCCATTTCACTGAGCTCACATGACCTCTTTGTGCACATAAGGGGAGAGGAGGAGCCAAACTCTCTGTATCTCTTCTTGTAGCATCATTAATCCCATCATGGGGGCCCCACCCTCAGAACCTCATCTACTAGTAATCACCTCTGGAATGCCTCATCTTTAAATTTCCTCATGTTGGGGGTTAAGGGTTCAACATACAAATTGGGTGAAGACACAAACATTCAGCTCATAATATAAACCTTTGCCCAGTTTCTGGACTGGAGCCAATTTGGTAATCTGAAGCCCATTGACTAAAGGAGAGGCCGGGCCCAGCAGGAGAGACCCTGCAGCCCTAGGATGATTCCCCAGCCCTAAGGGAGCATTTCCTTGGGTGCTCTATCTAATCCCTAGAAGTAGTGACAGTTCCTCATATTCACTATTCTTGTGTTCTTTACTAGTAAAGTGATCTTTATTTTTTACTATCCAATCTTTTATTACTCCATTCCCCTGGTAGTGTTTACAATTCTTTATATTAAACTCTCTGTATTCAAATTAATACGTCATTTATCTTTCTTGATTGAACCCTGACTGATACAAAATTGGTGCCAAGAACGATTTTATCATCCACCCTCTGATATATCTCATATTTGTTTAGATCTTACTAAGACACCTAAAAAACTTATTACTTCACGCTCATCAGACCTGATCAGCATAATATTGTCAATGTAGTGGACAACTGTGATGTTTTGTCAAATGTCAAGATGACCAAAATCTCTGAATGGTAGAGAGCAGGAGATTGGTAAAGCTCCGAGGCAAGGGTGTAAAGGTATACTACTTATTGTGCAAGGTAAAAGCAAATAAATTCTGGTGATCTTTATAAATTGGTATGGAGAAAAAGTACTAGCTAGTTCAATAGCTGCAGACCAAGTGCCAGGAACTGTGTTTATTTTTTCTACTAAAGTTATCTGAGATAGCAGCTAAAATTGGAGTCAACATTTGATTAAGTTTACAATAGTCCACAGTCATTCTCCAAGATCCTTCTGACCTTTGCACAGACAAAACTGGTGAGTCATATGGGGATGTGATAGTCTTCATCACCCCTGTTTCTTTCAAGTCTTTTTGATAACATTAATCTGCAATTCTCCCAGGGGTGTAGTACTGCTTCTGGTTTACTATCTTGGAGAAAGTGGAAGTTAGTCCTTAGCCATTTGTATCATAATGGTCCTCACCTCATAGGTCAGAGAGAACATGTGGTATCCCAGTTGCTAAGTATGTCTAATTCAATTATACATTAAAAAATTTTTTAAATAACCCCAGAGTTGGTTTATGGACCAAGAGGGCCCACTGTAATTCAAACTTTGGCTACAATTCCATCTATCACCTGACCACCATCAAATCCTACACTGACTGGTGGGCCATCAGAGTCAGTATCTGGTAATCTTGGAGAGATACAGCAATTTCCTTCCCCCAAATGCACAGTCACTCCAGTAAACAACAATAGATATCTTTGGAGAAGGCTGGAGTAATATTTACAACATTTATTTGTGGAAATGATGCAGGGTTTTTCTCAAGCGACTTCTTCATTCAAGGGGCTGAGTGTGTGAATCACCTTAAATCTAAAAACAGCTTGAAAAGCCACGACTCAAGTCAGATTTTAGTTATTAGACCAAGAATTTTTCCTTATATATATCAAGGAATGCTGTAGTAGACTCTTCATGTATTTCATTCTTAAGAACACTGTAACTAATTGGCCACAGCCAAAGACCTCTGTGGGTAAAGGCATTCTGAATGCCTGTGCATCCTTGCTGTCCTTTACAGTAAATGTGTCTTTGGCCTTTAAGTGCTACCTCTTGGCCTCCACTATTCTGAAATCTCATCCTTATTGCAACCAGAGAGCCCATCTCAATGCCTGCATTCTCTACAGTCATAGCTGACGCACAAAAGAAGGCAGCCACAGAGCTGTTCAAAGGTGCAGGTGTTCTGATCACCAGTGTGTTTCTCAATGCCTTAGCAAAGGGAGAGTCTCTTGGGCCTTCTCTAGAACATGGGTGGAGGTAGAAGTAAAGGTACATGATAAATCCAGCCCGTAATTCCTATATGTCTAGCCTTTAAATTCCATTCTCTGTATCATGCCAGGGCAACTCTAGCACTCCAGCCTCATTACCAGTAAATGTAGGCCAGATTGAATCCAAGTTTCAGTCAACCAACCAAATAGGCTGTTAGAATCACCTCTAGCTATATGAACTAACACATTAAATAAAGATATATATACAAATATCTGTAAATATGCCTTATATACACAAATATATTATAGCAAGATAAAGAAGGAAATGCACATAATAATTACAGTCCTCATACTGAGAGACACCCAAAGGGATCTTCTACATTCCAGATATACTCTTCCTTACCTCCACTGTGGCAGTAGTCCAATTTCCCCTTGGTAGTCATGATCAATCACCCCAGCCAACACCATAACTGCCTATTTGCCTGTTGATTCAGAGGCATAAGGAGTCCAAAGTGGCCAGAAGATGATTTTTCCTTTTTATTGAATTTATTGGGGTGACACAGGTTAACAAAATTATACAGGTTTCAGGTGCACAATTCCAACTATCATCTGTACACTGTGTTATATGTCAAATCTTTTTTTTTATTTTTATTTTTTTAATAATATTTTTAAAATTTTTTTATTAGAGTTGAGATACAGTATAATTTCAGGTGCACAACCAGTGATTGGACATTTATATAACTTACAAAGTGATCATCCCAATAAATCTAGTACCATCTATCACCATACAGAGTTATTATAATATTATTGACTATATTTCCTATGCTATGTTTTACATCCCCATGACTATTCTGTACCTGCTAATTTGTACTTCTTTTTTAAATTTATTTTTTAACTCTTATTATTTAAAGTATTACATATGTGCCCCTTATCCCCCATTGTCCTCTCCCAGCCCAGGCCTTCACCCCCTATTGTCTGTGTCCATTGGTTATGCTTATATACATACAAGTTCTTTGGTTGATCTCTTACTGCCCCCCAGCCCCACCCATCCTCCCTTGCCTTCCCTCTGAGGTTGGACTGTCTGATGATGATCTTAACTTCCAGTTCAATGGTATTATTATTGTGTCTCCTGATGGAGGCATTCCTAATGCCTTAGCTCCACAGCTTTAATTTTTCAAAAGCTAAAATCCTTATTGAGGATGAAGGTTGGGATTCATAGCCAGTGTGGTGTGAGTTGATAAAAGAATTGAGGCCCTTGGTTCAGGGGAGAAAATGCCAGGTTCAGCAAGATTCCAAAGCAGAAGCAATTTGGAAATGGTTTGGAGATCAATTCCCAGCCCAAAAGGTCTGAACGAACCCAAACCAGAGCTTTCTACACAAATGATTAGAAATGAAAGCGAATTTTTTGTCAAAACAAAGATGTGTGTGCAACATATTGGCCCCTTGGTGTCATTTGAAGGAAATTAATGTGGAGGCCAAAGAAACGGAGTCTGCAGTATGCAGTGCCCTAGAGACCTGCCTGCTATTTTGTTCCTAGTGTAGCAGAAACAAAGGCTCCCAGCAAGCCTTCAGGGAGAAATAAGACATGTGCATAAGTAAGATTAATCAGTAAAGCAGGCGGCAACCTAATGAGTCATCTTTGACATCACAAAACTCGAAAAGCACAAGGTTGTGGCCTGTCAGGTCTGTGCACTCTCAGCAGAAGCAAGCGGGCTGCCCAGGGGCACAGCTGGGAGGCTCTGGAGCGCATTAGGCCCAGCCAAACAAGGGAAAGGGACAGGAAACGGCTGCACTGGGGTTTATTGACTTATGTGGGTCTGCTTCTGTGAGGAGACTTAGGGTGAGTTGCTGGGGTGGGGAAAATAAAGGTTTGGGGCTCATGCTCCTTCCCCCTCAAGAGCCCCGTTCCTTCTATGCACATGAAGCTCCCAGGGAGGCTGTGTTTCCATCCAAACAAACCATCCACCGGACTTTCCTGGGACGGAGCCCCCACTTCTGGGAGACTGAAAAGCAGAGGCACAGCGTGAGCCCAGGACCGGCCCTTGTGAGGCAGGGCCTTCCAGGCCTGGCAGCAGAGTGTTTGCAGTGGCCTGTGTCCCACGAGCGGCCAATTCTCCACCCCGTTTGGCACCAGCCCCTGTGGGCCAGCCTCATCTAGCATTAGCCTTCCTTTCCACTGTGCACCCGCACCTGCTGACCCTCAGCCCTTACTTCCCTTGAGTCTGAAACTCTTCATGTCCCTCCCCTCCCAACCTGGGTTACCACCAAACTCAACCAAGGCAAGGCCCGGGGCCATGGTGCTGTCCTCACAAAACCATAGTCTCTTGCAGGAGGTGGCCCACTTTATTCAGCCCCTCAGATGTCTCCAGCCTGCCACCCTTTGCTAGCAGATGCCAAATCTCTTCCTTGGGGAATTATGGTTACATAGCAAGCCAGACCACAGCTTCCCCAGGTACTTCCTGGTTCTAAACGCTTTCTTTAATCACCCCACAAGCTGAAACCCATCTTTCCTTTGCTGACTGATTCCATCTAGATAGTGGACAGTGTATCCAAGAGGCCTAGAAAGTTACTCCTGGTTAAAGCCTCCTAAAAGAACAGCCAGGCCCCTCCGCGGAGCACAGCCACGTTCCGTGGGAGCAGTTCTCCCTGCAGAGCCCACACCACTTCACACCAGTTGCACCCAACCACACCCAGAGCTCTCCACCCACTGCACACTCTGCAGGCCCTGCTGCTTGCGCTGCCTGTCTGGCTAATTCTACGGGACTCTGCTACAGCATCCAATGTCACAGACCCCTCCCCCAAGTGGCTAATTCCAGAAGTCCAACGCCAGGGCCTCGGATCTGGCCCTCTTTCCTGGACCACTTGCTCCTTGTTCATGAATACAACTAGAGCAGAGGTCTCTGGGCCTCTTCCTCATGATAGCCACCGAGAGTAGGAAAGGGCCTGCGCTTTGGAGCAATGCGGCCGCACACCAGCGGGTGTCCCGGCTCAGTCACTGCTGTGTATCCTGCCAAGTGGGTTTGCATCTCAGAGCCTTGGTTTCCTCACCTTTCGCTAAGTCAAGGAATAATTACTATTCTACTCTGTGCCTGAACTCTTCTAGTTACTGAGGACATAGCAGTAAATAGCAAAGGTACAATCTCCACTCTCCTGGGCTTCTATTTTAGTAAAAAAAAAATAAAGACAAACAATGAACAAATGAACAAATAAGCAAGTGCAGCAACGTCAGCCAGTGGTGAATGCCACGCAGGAAGTGCTCGCGACACAGGGACTGTGGCTGGACAGCTAGGCGGGACTTGGACAGAATAGTCAGGAAAGGCCTCTCTGAGGGGGTGATCATTGAGATGAGGCCTGATAACCAAGAGGGAGCCAGCCGTGGGAAGGTGAGGTGAGAGAAAGCAAAGCTTGTTGAGGTCACAGTGAATTCCAGGTATTCGAGGGGCGCAGCCAGTGAAGGAAGCGAGGGGAGTAAGGGGGTGATATGGGTCCAAGCAGTGGGAGGGGGGCTGGATCGTGTAGGGCAAGCATGTCAAACTCGCGGCCTGCAGGCCGCATGGGGGCCCACAACCAATATTTTTGCGGCCCAGCCAATATAACAGTATGTAAGAAATGTTTTAATAAAAATTTTGTAAGTTAATTTTTACAATATCCTGTTATACATAATTATTAACTAATTACAACTTTCTGTTCGCTAATGACTGATTACTATAATTGTGTTGCATTCATTTCTCTTACACGCCTTACACGCAGGCGACCATTTCTCTCCACTAATACTAGCAACGAATATTTTAGCAGCCGATGGCCACGTCATTAGTCTTGTACTGACTTGTTGGGTGTGCACAACAGGAAATGCTTTGCTTTCAGAGAACAAGAAAAATAGGTCTATTTGCATTACGCTTATTAATTTGTGCAGTTATTCAGTGTCTGGTAAGTTAATGTTCAAGAAAAAATATTAATTTTTATTAAAATGTTCTATTATTTTATGTTAACAATTACTCATTTATTTCAGCCCTTTGTATTCGGCATGTCTCTATTGAAACAAACCTACGTTTCTATGAAAATTGAAGCTTTTGTTTTCTTGCGGCCACATAAACTTGAACCTTGTTATTTTTCCCATGTTAGCCTTTGAGTTTGACATGCTTGATGTAAGGCCTTGTGAGCTACAGGGTACTCCCTGCTTCAATTTTATTCAAGTTGTAATAGAAAACCATTGGATGGTTTTTGGTAAGAGAATGATACCAAGTTTCAGTTTCCAGAACTTGACTCTGTCTGCCTGCCTCCTGATGGGTAGAGGGTGGCAGGGGCAAGGGGTGGGAGTGGGTGGGAAGCAGTGACTACTAGGCAGCTTCTGCAGTTGTCCAAAAGAGAGAGTAGGGTGGAAATAGTGGAGACAGAGAGCAGGGACAGATTTAGATTGCACTTTGGAATAAACCCAGCAGATCTTGCTGAAGGATTTGATGTGAGGGTGAAGGAAGAAAGAATTAGGAATTAGTCTACGAACTTTTGCCTGAGCCACTAGTTGGGTGGTGGTGTCATTTACAGAGAAGGGGAAGCCTGGGAGTGAGGCAGAAGTGTGCAGGTGGGGAGCAGACCGGAGCAATGTTTCGGCTAGGTTATGTTTGATAGACCTCTTAGACCTCTGAATGAAATTCCAAGTATGCAGTTGGATATATGAGCCTAGAGTTGGGGAAGAGGTCCAGAGTAGAAAGATAAGTTTAGAAGTCTTCAGTACATGGATGGAATGTTGTCATGAGACCAGATGAAAGCACCTCAAGGCAATGTGTAAGCAGGAAAGGTGGACCAAGCTCTGGAGCTTCCAACATGTGAAAATGAAGATGATAAACCAGCAAAGGAGACTGAGAAACTGGGGTAGGAGAAGCTTCGGGAAAGAAAGAATATCATGAAAGTCAAAAAAAGGAGACTACTTCACGAAGCAGCAAATGGCCCACTGTGTTTGTACCACCCCTTTCTTCATGTGACCACTTTAATGACTAAACAAAACAGTGTATGCACAAGCCCCTGTGGGCCATCCCAGAAATGTGCACAATGACTACTGTTACTTAAAAGGCCCATTGCTCTCTGTTTCCAGGGCCTGCTGCTCTCATAAGACACCTCTGTGCCACTGTGAGCCATTATGCTCCAAATTGCCAACGACTTGTATAAAAGGGAGAGCAATCACAGCACTGTTTTCCTCATGAAGTCCGTTAGAAACTGCAGTGATCACTGGGTATTTAGCAGAATATGGACCGATACATTTGTGTAAGAAAATTACCCAGGTCTGGGAAAAGAGCCATCTAAAACTATTAAAGGACACAATGCCCAGTGCTCACACAGTGGCTGGAATAGTGCCTGTTCTGACTGGGCAGACTGGGCAAACTCATAATAAACAATAGAAGTACTCAGGAAACTCTCCTCAATAATGCAACATAACTAGCCTGAGACTGGGCACTGCCCCAATCCCACCACACAAATAATAAATAGAAATTTAAAGGCTCAAACTGTCTCCAAGTAAATTAACTGCATCCCAGGACAAAGCTCAAGAAGATTTATAATAATAAAGATATACTTCACACCCAACAAAGTAAACTCACAATCCAATCAAAGATTACCAAACATTCAAAGAGGCAGGAAAATATGATCCATAGTGAGGACAAAAAAAGTTATAAAAAATGACCCTTGTTAAATTCCTGAAATGAAAACTACAATATATAAAATGAAAAATACCCTGAATGGGATTAATGGCAGAAGAGACATTGCAGAAGAAAAGGTCAGTGAACTTGTAAACATTGTGGTAAAAACTGTCCATAATGAAACACAGAGAAAAAAATGTTTTAAAAAATGAAAAAAACATCTGTGAGTTGTGTAACTATTTTCTCTCTTTTCCACGTCCAGCGCAGCTAGAGAGCAGGTCCAATTCATGAGTAGAGGTGGCTGGGGATTGAGAAATAAAAGAAAGAGACAAGACACAGAGATAGAAAGAAAAGCTGGGGCTGGGTGACAGCTGCCCTCTTATGATAGAGAGACAGTGACCCAGAGCCGATGCAGCATGTTTATTTTATACCCCCAAATACCAGGAAGTTTCACCAAAAGGTCAAGACAAAAGGAGATTATTTGCATTCTTGAGTAGGCCCTGAGCATTCCTGGTGCTAGGCTGGATTTAGATATCAAAACCTACTTCCCCACACCATGGGCTGAAATGAAGGTAAAGCTGACAACACCTTTGCCCTTTTGACAAGGCGTGTTCCCAGGGCATGGCTTTGCCGAAGCCACTGGGTTCAGCTGACAATAATTAAAGAATGCCCATGTGCCTTCCCAGGCGGCCCTCTACATCTCCCTCGTTTTTCATTTTTAAATGTAGCTTGTGGACATCTAGTTGGAGCCTTCAGAATTGAGATTGCAGGAGCTTGCTGATGACTGAAAAAAAGCAGGATAAGATTAGTAGTACACAAAGGAATGCAATTAAGTACCAGGTGGTGTTTTTTTAACATATTCCATGGATTAAATTATTTTAAATCATCCAGCAATTCTTTTGCCAGTTTTGCTGGCGATATAATTTCATCATGACTATTCTGAATGGCTTGCACATGTTCGTGTAGCCGCACTAGGTCTATACTGATATTATTATGATGCCATATTTCCTGTAGGTGCATCTTGATTTTATTCCAGTCCCATAGAGAACTGTTATAGCGGGCTGAAGTCACACAAATATATGTAAAAGCAGCATAGCATTGCAGCTGCTGTCTAATCTTGATACTTTCTAATTGATTACCTAGTCCTATCACTACAGCTTCCAAAGCATTTAGCTTTGTTTCTAGCCTTTTGTCTATATCTTCTTGATCGTGAAATGTAGTTGAGGTGTTCTGAGCCAATTCATTGACAAACTTTTCGTTCTGGATGCTTTGGGTCAAAGCAAGAGAAGCAGTCACAGCAGATGCAATAATAGTAACTAGGGTAACAATACCAAAAATAATAAGTCCCAAAGCACGCTTTTCCCGGGACAGTTGATTGTGTAATTCCTGCAATGCCTGGAGGCCTGAATCATGATACCATTTTCCTGTTATGTTGGTAGGAAGCATAATAAAAGAAGGCTGCTTTAAAATTAATATATCTTCATTCAGGTTATGCCTGGAAACACAGCTGGTAAGGTTACAGTAATGGAATTGGACAGCATAATGGGTGTCCAATCTGTTGATATTCACATTTCCAGTCACCAATACATATGGGGGCTGGACACAGGCTCCTAAGCCATAGCAAGGGCTCGATGTGCATGCTCCTTTAGTATTAGCTAAGAAAGAGCCAGTAAAATTAAGGAAGTCAAGAGCAGCAGCTAAACGCCACAGATCTTTCTGTAAATTTCCTGTTCTCGTGGTTAGGGCATTACCTACAAAACCTCCTGGTGACATAGGCTCATGATAGGGATATTTAGCATCAAGCCTATGGGACCAATCCAATACATACAAGTCAGAGCTAGAAATATTATGTCTCACTGGTATAGGATTGCGCAATCTTGCCATTGAGGAAATGCTCCCAACTCAGTAGTGGTGCTATTAGGGCAGGAGGGCAGCGGGGGATGTTTATCAGACAGCCATCGGGTGTTCTTAGGAAATCCTAGTTTAGTAACTGTCTGAACATATTTTCTCATATCCCAGGGGCCTTCAATGTTAGCAACGTTTGTGCCTCCATAGGACTTCTTATTTTCTTGGCCAAGCTGCAAACATCCTGAAGTCCCCCTTTTTTATAAACCAATAGGGAGCTCCCCACTAAAGCCATTATAAGTATAATCACCTTGGGAAGAAGGAGTTATATGCTTGTCAGAGCTACCCCTGACCATATTCGTGTTGTTAGTAAACACTGGCACTGATTCTCCGGTCCAGGTGGCTGGATTGATCATAGGGGGATCTGGAACATAAGTTCAGTAAGTTTCTGCTGCAGCCATACTTATCTGGCAGCTGACAAGTGCCATCATAGCAAGAAAAAGGTTGGTTCTTTCACCACTTGCTGAGCATCGGTGGTCAGCTTCTTCAGTTGACTCCATATTGGCACCTCAGTCCCTTGTGTAGCCTTCAGTTTTCTTCTTCTTCTTCCGCTTTGCTGTCATTGGGGCAACTCTCAGTCCTTTTGAGTGAATGGACAAAAAGCTTCTCTGGGTTCATTGTGGTGACGCACATAACGCTCTGGCACCCAAATTGGCTACGTTGCTCCTTCTGGAAAGATATAAAAACACAAACTCTTCCCCACATTGTTAATCTGATAAAACTCTTGTCTGGTTTGTGCTTCCTTCCGCCTAGCTAACTCGGTGGAGGCTATTTTACAGGAGGCCTGATGCCTTTCGGCTGCTGTACGATCCACTGCATCACAATTCAAAAATTTTAAAGTATAAAGAGCATGACTGAGTTTGTCTTGAGGTGACACATAACATCCGTCTTCCCCTTTTTGTTTTAGTAATTACATTTTAAGAATATGATTGGCTCTTTCCACTATTGAGTGACATCCATTTGCCAGATTTGATTAGGTTTAAGTCCTCGGGGATTTACCCCTAAAGTTGGCACAGGGAGGTGGATAACACACTGAGGACATTGCTTCCAATAAAACATGGAAATTGTCGTTCTCAAATAACATTTTGAAGGCTGAAAAATAAATGAAAAAGTTCCTCTGAATTAGTATGCCCTATAGTAGCTGTTTCAATAATTTTGGCCATACTTACCACATAAGCACTATCACTATAGGTTGATGGGCTCTGTAGCAAAATCTGCTAAGGCATAAATAAGAGCTTGTATTTCTACTGAAATATAAGGGGTTTGAAGGACCTTTGCTCCCCTGATGTAGTAGATCCAGCCTTTCCAGAACTGGATCCATTTATAAAAATGGTTAATGCCTGAGGTAATTTTAATTTTTGCACAGAGATATGACTGCTTTGAATTCATTGCATGTTAAGCAATTTTACTATGAGATGAACTATCAATAAAATTTTTAGTTAGTACTTCAGAAACAGGTTTTTTGTCCAGTACAATTAAATTTTCTTGAATATTCACTTATTTCAAGTAGCCAATTTTAAATAATTTGAAATAAGGTTTATTTTTTAACTTCACTTGTAAACTTCTACAATTAGTCTTTAAATAACTTTAACATAAACTTTATCAGGGAGGCAAAAATACAAATTATTTACTTCAGTTTATGAGGCCAAATATATTGACTTTCAATTACAATCCTTACGACATTTGAAGGAAACCTCTTTATTTCCTTCCAGAATAATTTTCAGGCTACAGAGAGTTTCACTTAAGAATCTTTGTCTTTCTTTACACCAATAATAAGTACTGGGTAATACGTCCAAGTAGCCATATCACAAGCACTTTTACATGAAAGTTGACTACTAATTTACTGTCAGATTTAATACTTTAACAACAATCTTAGTTTACACTGTAAATATCAGTGAAAGAGATTTCAAAATTTTTAAATTTCTCCTTTTTATTAAGCTAGAATTTTATTTTTAAAGAGTATCTCCTTTGGTTTATTTGCATATACAGAGGGATTGTGAGAGGTCTCAGTAACTTTCTTAGAAGACTTAATCAAATTGCTTACAAAGACATTGGCTTATTCAAAGGAAGGGGGCTGGCCTTTGCTGTTTCAAGATGGCAGCCCCCATGGGAGTGGCAAGCCATGAGGCCAACATGGTGGCTGCCAAGCCAGGCAGTTCTCATGGTGGCTTCTAATCTGTTCTTAGATTTTACTTGGATTCAATTACTTATAAAAACATTGGCTTCTCATGTAACTTAATTTATAGGAGACCTTGATTATATTTTAAAAAGCTAATTTATAAAGTAATTTAAGTAGGTATTTTTGTTAAAAAAGCAAAGCAAGCAAATTTAGTAAACTTATAGGTCTGATTCACAAAGCACAAACGCTGCCCCACAACCAACCTATTTAAAATGCAGGCGGCTATGGGCTTTTTGTTACTTTAAATTCCGTCTTAAAATTTTGCTATTGGACTTTAAGAAATATTTTGCCTTCCTTAGAGGCCAAAACCTTCATAACATTTAATATATGTATATAAGTAAAATATATTGATTAATTTTTATTTGATAAAGCTTTCCATGCAATTTCAAGTATCAATCGGTTTAATTAAAAAATATTTCTTTTAAGAGAGAACAGACTTTTGAAAACATTTCAGGGCCCATGAAATGTCCAAAAGTTATTCTCAAAGTCTTGAAATAATTTGGAAAGATTATATATATATATATATATATATATATATATATATATATATGATTTAAAGACTATATACTTAAATTATCTTAAAGAATATCAATTACATTTCAACTGGTTCACAGAATTAATCCTCTTTTTTAATTAGACCAATAAGTAACATATTTTGAATTTCTAATTATCAGAGAAAACACAAAAATTATTTTCTCAAAAATAAATTGCTATGCTCTAGGCATTTAGTTACCACAATTATATAATTTCTCCCAATTCAATCTGAACCTTAAACTTTCAGAGCTTCAAATTTTAGGTAGCAAATTAAATACTTAGCATTTCTCAAATCAATAATACTTTTACATTTTTAAGGATACATTTCAAATAAAATACAAGGCATATTCAATTAATAGATTAAATTCTATCTTCTAGACTTCATACAAGGCATACTCAGATCAACATTTCAGTATTATATCATTTCAATATATTTAGATATAAGTTTTTATCATTTGATTTAGTAAACTTCAAAATTTTTAAGTTTCCAGCAGACAGGCCTGGCTCAGAAGCTTGACTTTTATTTTTTCCCAGGTCAAATCCGCCATCTTTAAGCATGGCAAAGATGAGACCTTTTAAAATGGCTTTCTCGGGGAGTGGGCATCCATATTGGATCGCCACGTGTCTCCCTTCCCCCACCTTCTTCTTGCTTTGGGGGAAAATTCATTGATGGTCTGGTGTCTACTGTTTTTATTTTCATTATTATTTCAATTTTTATTTTTATTTTTTAAGGAAAGAAAAAGAGTTTTTTAAGATAAGGAATCATTGGCAGTTGCTGAGAAATTCCTTTAATCCTTTCTACTTGGTTCAGCCTAATTCAAGTAGTTTGATCCTCCAACAAAATGAAATATGAAGTCACTTTTGGCCAAGCACCAGCATCCAGCCATAAAGGCTGGGCAGCTGCGAGCAAAACCTTTCTTATCCCGCTCACAGTGTTGCTTGTCCCGCTCTGCCTCAAACTCTAGCTCCTGCTCATAATTACGAGATAAATCTTTATCAAGTGGGCTTTTGACTGCGGTCGCAGAAGTGACACGTGGAGGTGGAGGAGGCGCAGAGGGGGGAGGTGGTATTCTTAGAGATTCACACCCTTCCACTGTAGGCTGTAAGGCCGTGACCACATCCCACTTAGACATTCTTAAACTCTCCTGTGCTGGATCAAGGCCATCACGAATTAAAGTAGGAATAGGAATCTTCTCTGGACCTTCTGCTGTGTATCAGTCACACAACTGCTTTCTGACCTTTTCCCACATTTCATCAACAAAACTTAAGAAATCAAGAATCTGACTCTGCTTAACAGAGCATCCTTGAGCTTTGAGCATAGTTTTAAACATTTGAGAATTACCCATGTTTTACACCCAGCTAATACAACTTACAACAATCTGTTCCTTACCTTATTCTGTGGTGCGCACACTTCTTGGAGCGACCCCCTCGCCTCTTGCCTCTGTACTCAGCCAGACCACGTGGGCTCCAGATGTAACTATTTTCTCTCTTTTCTGCGTCCAGTGCGGCTAGAGAGCGGGTCCAATTCATGAGTAGAGGTGGCTGGGGATTGAGAAATAAAAGAAAGAGACAAGACACAGAGATAGAAAGAAAAGCTGGGGCTGGGTGTGTGGGAACCCCTTTCACGTCCCGCGTGGTTCAGGGTTCCGGTTCAGGGTTCGGGTTCTGGAGAAGGCCGCACACAAATGAAAAGAGACTTGGAAAAGTATTAATTTGGAAATATTGGGGGCCAGGCGGGAGCCCAACTCTAGTGGAAGGACTACCCCTTGCTCTGGCCTTGCAATCCCATTTATTGAGACTATGGGATACCCCATAACCTTTAGGCAGGAAATTCCAATAACAGAAATTTACATGAAGCAAACAGAGGTGAAGGCTGCTTCAGCTAACAATGTTTCAACTAAACAGTGAGTGATCAAAACAATTAAGGTTGTTGACCAGCCTTCCCAGTTTCCTGTCCACATCCTTCCATCAGTGGTAGAATGATTGGCCTCTGGCATCTCCCCCGTTTCTTTCCTTAAAAAAAAATCTTACATCTGTAGACCAGAAATAAACACATAAGAACAAAAATGTTTGAGTCCCAATTTCAATGTTCAACAGTTCTGAGTCCCAGTTTCAGTGTCAAACAGTTCCTTATGTGTATACGTCAGCAATGATATCTGGATGGTGGCAATGCAGGTCCGACCCTCTCTGGTTTGGTCCTAGGCAACCTGCTGCGTCGCACAGCTGCTGACTGCTAGCATGGCAAGGTGTCATCAGCGTCTTCCATCTCTAGTTTCTCCTTTGTCTTCATGGTTGGAGCAGACCTGTCAATTCCTCTCTGTTGCAGGAATCCACATGGTCTTGGAGTTGTTTTCTGAAAATATACAAACATATTCTCGACCAAAAGTTAATAAAGGAATCTTTTCTATAAATTTTACTTGGGATCCTTTTTATTTTTTGCCCAGACGATTTTCCTTTGGCCTATTTTGATACCATATGTTTTTCATTGGTGTCTTGCTGTTAGCATTACAAATGAAAATTAAAATTTTTTAAAGTAAAAATTTTCTAAATGTAATTTACTTACAGAATATTTTTCCTTACATGCTATTTTTCCACTATCCCCCCTTTTTTTGATTAATGGAGGCTTTTGGAAAAAAATTTTTTTATAAATTTTGGTTAATACTTTAGGAACAGCCTCTTGTACAATTAAATTTTCTGTCAAATTTAATACTTTAACAACAATTTTAGTTTACTCTGTAAAAATTAATGGAAAGGATTATATGCATCCTTGAGAAAGCCCTGAGCACTCCTAGATTTAGGTTAGATTTAGATATAGGGCAGTCACCATTAGCCACTTCTCTGTTGCTTGGGTCTCAATATGAGCTGGGCCAAGTCTCTTGTTTGTAGCTGGATCTCAATCTGAGCTGGGCTCTGTTACCTGGGTCCGGATCTGAGCTGGGCATGGGAAGCGTGAAGCAGCCATGGGGGCAGGAGACATCCCTCAGAAGGGGCGAGGATTCAAGCCCCTGCAAGGCTGGGGGGGTGAGGGACTGTGCCCCACCTCTGTTGATCCCCAAGTTCTCTCCTGATGGCCCCCTGCGACTGTGCCTGTCTTAGGTTGCCCCTCCCTTGAGGAGTCTTACCCGTCATTGACTAACCAGTCATCCTCCGGGGCCAAGCAGGGTGATGTGAGGTTCAGTTCTGTCTCCTTGGTAGCCTATGCCCCTATGGCCTCCACGCCCAGCACTTGCCTTGGGATCCTCTCACCTACTGGCGGGGCCCCGGCACTGATCACATACCTTGGGGAACCCAGGTTTCTTCTCCAGGGAAGGCCCAGCTCACGCCATTGGGCCTAAGACAGATCCATGGTACCAGCCATCACGAGGCTTCAACCTCAGCATAAACTGAAAGGTCAGGCAACAGCTGTGGGAGGGTCCCTCTTGTCAAAAAGGCCAATATAGAATGCTCAAGTGCCTTCCCAGGGAGGCCTTAATTTCTTTCTGGAAGGGGTTAAATCCTTTCATGTCCTTTTTTA
Source organism: Plecotus auritus (assembly GCF_963455305.1). Taxonomy (NCBI): domain Eukaryota; kingdom Metazoa; phylum Chordata; class Mammalia; order Chiroptera; family Vespertilionidae; genus Plecotus; species Plecotus auritus. The sequence continues at coordinate 59,303,864 of NC_137783.1, read as the reverse complement.
AATTGCTGCCTAACATGCAAAGAATTAGTTTGTAAGTTTGTTTGGGATAATTGTTCAATATGCTGTTGTAAAATATCAAAAATTATAATGACATTGTAGAATAATATCATGTAAGGATATTCTTTGCTCTAGGCCATGGCAATTCAATTTCAAACTGGCTGTCAATTTTTCTTTTTGTATAGACAAGGTCTTAGTTACATTTTTTGCACCTCTCCCAGGAGCAAGTAGTGATAGTCCCCCCTACTTTAAAGGCCAAAACCTTTATAACATCTAAAAGTAAAATATAGTTATTAATTTTTATTTGATAAAACTTTCCATGCGATTTCAAGTATCAATCGGTTAAATTTCAAAAATATTCCCTTTGAGAAGAGAGAACAAATTTCCTGTATTACTCCTGGCCCTTGGAGCTTTCCAAGAATCATCTCTGTTAAAGCCTTGAAATTTTAACATGGAAAAAATGATCAAATATATATATATATATATATATATATATATATATATATATATATGATTTTAATAACCACAACTATATAATTTCTCCCAATTTAATTTGCACTTTGAACTTTTAAAGCTGGCAAGTCAAACATTTAGCAGTTCCTAGATTAATAACAACATCCTGCTTACTTTGGGGCAAGTTTCAGCAACAGATCTGGCCGAATTTCTTTTCATGCTTAAAAGATAGACAGATCTTAAATTTTTTCTTTCTTTTTCGCTTTCCAAAATTATAACTAGCACCCAATTTGGCCAAGATTTGCATTTCCCTGCGAGTTTTTTATAATTTTTAAACGAAACCTTGAGTATCAATCTCATTGCGGGAGAGCGGATACCCCTGCCCTCTGCTGCTACCTTTGAATTTCTCCACACCAGAGGTGGTTTTTGCAGTGGAGTTTCATTTCTTACTACAGATTTTAAATTCCAAATACCAATTAAGACTTTAATTTGAATAAGAAACCACATTATTTTATAACCTAATTCTTCCCCACTAGCCTGGCTGAAAAAGACGTTCCCACCCTACTTACAGTTCGAGACTCTGCAGCTAGTCCGTGGGCTTTGTGTGCGGTGAACCTCCCTCACCTTTTTCTAGGTGAATTTTTTCCTTTCCTTCGCTCTTAGGCGAAAAATATCATCTCCTCCAGAAGTCCCGAGTTCAGGCGCCAGATGTGGGAACCCCTTTCACGTCCCGCGTGGTTCAGGGTTCCGGTTCAGGGTTCGGGTTCTGGAGAAGGTCGCACACAAATGAAAAGAGACTTGGAAAAGTATTAATTTGGAAATATTGGGGGCCAGGCGGGAGCCCAACTCTAGTGGAAGGACTACCCCTTGCTCTGGCCTTGCAATCCCTTTTATTGAGACTATGGGATACCCCATAACCTTTAGGCAGGAAATTCCAATAACAGAAATTTACATGAAGCAAACAGAGGTGAAGGCTGCTTCAGCTAACAATGTTTCAACTAAACAGTGAGTGATCAAAACAATTAAGGTTGTTGACCAGCCTTCCCAGTTTCCTGTCCACATCCTTCCATCAGTGGTAGAATGATTGGCCTCTGGCATGGGTGGACCACTGCCCTCTTCTGATGGAGAGACAGTGACCCAGAGCCAATGCAGCGTGTTTATTTTATACCTCCAAATACCAGGAAGTTTCACCAAAAGGTCAAGACAAAAGGAGATTATTTGCATTCTTGAGTAGGCCCTGAGCATTCCTGGTGCTAGGCTGGATTTAGATATCAAAACCCACTTCCCCATACCATGGGCTGAAATGAAGGTCAAGCTGACAACACCCTTGCCATTTTGGCAAGGCGTGTTCCCAGGGTGTGGCTTTGCCAATGCCACTGGGTTCAGCTGACAATAATTAAAGAATGCCCATGTGCCTTCCCAGGGGGCCCTCTACATAGTTGGAGAACAACTTTAAGCATCCTGGTATGTGTGTGATTGGAGTCCCTGAAAGGGGAGAGGAACAGAAAAAAAGAGTCCTCTCTTCTTGTCCATGGGGTTTCCTTCCAGAATCCCCCCACAACCCAAGGATACCCAAATCCACAGGTGCTCAAGTCCCTTATATAAATGCATTGTATTTACAGAAAACCTACACACATAATCCCATATACTTTAAATCATCTCTATCCTCCTATCTAATAAAAGAGTAATATGCAAATTAACCATCACTCCACTACACCCACAAGCCAAGCCCACCAGCCAATCAGGAGCAAATATGCAAATAAACCCAACCAAGATGGCTACGGCCACAGAGAGCAGGAGGGAGGCTTGGGTTTCCCCGGCAATGGAGGAAGCCAAGCTTTCCACCTGCCTTTGCTGGCCTAGGCTTCCACTCAAGGCTACAAAGTTTCAATGATAGAAGATACATAAATCCAAACAGAAATGGCAGCAGCCATGGAGCTGGAAAGAGTAGGAGTCTAGGGTTGCCTCTGGCAATGGAGGAAGCCAAGATTTTCTCACACCCTGGCCGGACTAGGCCTCCGCTTAAGGCTACAAAGTTTCAATTATAGAAGATAAATAAATCCCAACAGAAATGGCTGCCGCCACGGAGCAAGCAGAAGGCTTGGCTCTGCTCCAGGCTACAAAGTTTCAATTGTAGAAGATAAATAAACCCCAGATACCAGGGCCTCCGCTTGGGTCTCCAGGGGGCGTGGCTGGCCTGCAAACCACCACAGGCCCCTTGCCCAGGCCGCCCCACGCCCCAAGGGAACCCCCCACCCTGATCCGGGACACCCTTCAGGGCAAACCAGCTGGCCCCCACCCATGCACCAGGCCTCTATCCTATCTAATAAAAGAGTAATATGCAGATTGACCATAAGTCCAACACACAAGATGGCTGCCCCCATGTGGTCAAAGATCCTGCCCCATGTGGACATAAGATGGCCACCACAAGATGGCCAGCAGGGGAGGGCAGTTGGGAGGGACCAGGCCTGCAAGGGAGGGCAGTTGGGGGCGATCAAGCCTGCAGGGGAGGGCAGTTAGGGGTGACCAAGCCAGCAGAGGAGGGAAGTTGGGGGCGACCAGGCCTGCAGGGAAAGGCAGTTGGGAGGGACCCAGGCCTGCAGGGGAGGGCAATTAGGGGGGACCAGGCCTGCAGGGGAGGGCAGTTAGGGGAAAACATGCTGGCAGAAGAGCAGTTAGGCATCAATCAGGCTGGCAGGGAAGTGGTTAGGGAGTGATCAGGCTGGCAGGCAGAAGGAGTTAGGGGCAATCAAGAAGGCAGGCAGGCGAGCAGTTGGGAGCCAGCAGTCCTGTATTGTGAGAGGGATGTCTGACTGCCTGTTTAGGCCAAATCTCATCGGGATCAGGCCTAAACGGGCAGTCAGACATCCCTCAAGGGGTCCCAGATTGGAGAAGGTGCAGGCTGGGCTGAGGGACACCCCCCACCCCCCGTGCACGAATTTCGTGCACCGGGCTTCGAGTATTACTTATAATACTTAATATCATGTAACTGCTATGTAAATAGTTGTTAAACCTTATTGTTTAGGGAATAATGAGAAGAAAAAAAGTCTGTATGTGTTCAATACAGACATAACCATTTTAGGCCTAACTACATAGTAGATGTCAGCAACAATATAATATTTTTTCTCTAATATTTTTGGTCTGTGGTTGGTTGAATCCATGGTTGCAGAGCTAACTGTGTTTGAAAAATGTTTGAAAATTTCCAAACTTGATCAAAACAATGTACCCACATATCCATGAAGCATAACAAATTCTAAGCAATGAATTATGAAGAAAGCTACACCAAGGCATATTATAATCAAATTGCTCAAAATCAGTGGGAAAGAGAAAATCTTGAAAGCAGTCAGAAGAAAAAGACATGCTATAAATAGAGGAACAAAGATAAAGATAACTAACAATTTATCTTTGGAAACAATTTAAGCAGGAATACAGTGGGGACAGCATCTTTAAAGCACTGATAGAAAAAAATCAATCTAGATTTTTATACTCAACAAAAATATCTTTCAAAAACAAAGGTGAAATAAAGATTTTTTTTCTGATATATGAAAAGCTGAGTGAATTCATCATGAGCAGACTACCTGCAATTCAAGAAATGTTAAGGAATATCCTTCAAATGAAAGTAAAATAGTGTCAGATAGAAATCTAGATCAATACAAACAAAGAATACCAGGAATGATGACTATATAGGTAAGTGTATAAGTCCTTTTTCATTATGTAAGTTAATTAAAGGATAACATGTTTTAAACAATAACAATGACAATGTATTATAATACTTATAACACAAGTAAAAGTAAAATTTATGACAAAAATAGCATAAATACTAGGAAAAAGAGTAAGTATCTATACTAATAATAGCCGAGGGCTGTCATGACCTAAACAACCAGATGGACGACCAGTCACCAGGAAGTGCATGGAGCACCTCTCGGTCTCTCCCCTGTGGCCCACAGGTGCCTATCACAGCAAGGCTGTCAACAGGCGGGCGGGCGGGGTGGCAGGGGTGGGCGGGGTGAGGCGGGCGCAGCGAGGTCATTAGCCTCTGGCTGGGGGCCAGTCCGGATGCCTAATGACTTCGCTGCTGCTGCAGCTGCAGGTGGGGCCTGATCAGCAGCCATTGCAGCTGCTGGCAAGGCCAGGAGAGAGAGACAGTTAGGTCCTGATCTGCAGCTGCTGCAGAGGCTGTGGATCAAACCCAGAGATAGGCCCAAAGAGAAAGGCAGCTGTCAGCAGGAGCTTTTGACACTGACTGGCATAGAAACCGACCAATCAAAACCAAATTTGGGTCAACTGCGAGGAGCCAATGGCTGCCTAGGAGGCGGGGTTTTTGATGCTGACTGGCATAGAAACTGACCAATCAGAACCAAATCAAGGTGAACTGCGAGGAGCCAATGGCTGCCTAGGAGGCGGAGCTTTTGATGCTGACTGGCATAGAAACCGACCAAGCAGAACCTAATCTGGGTGAACTGCAAAGGCAGAACCTAAGGTGGGGGCTGAGGAGGGGTTTTAAGAGCAACAGCTTTTGATATAAGGTGTAAGAAAGCGGTTCAATTTTTTAATAACTGGTTTGGCAATATAGTGCCTATGGCTGGCTATCAGTCCAGATATAGGGACTATGTATTTTTGTCTGAAAAGAGCATCTCCTCTGGCTGAAAAAGCCCCCACCCCCCATTTAAGCAATCCTATCCTATATAATCTATTTATACTAATAAAAGGGTAATATGCTAATTAGACTGGGTAAACCAGCCATCTTCCAGATGTCTGACTTCCTTGTGGACAAAAGCCATGGTGGTGGGAACTGAGGCAGAGGCAGTTAGGGATGATCAGGCCAGCAAGGCAGGGAAGTTGGGAGTGAGATCAGACTGGCAGGGGGTTAGGGGCAATCAGGCCAGCGGGAGAGGGCAGTTGGGGGCAACCAGGTTTGCAGGGAAGGGCAGTTAGGGGCGATCAGGCAGACAGGGAAGAGCAGTTGGGGGCAATCAGGCTGGCAGGAGAGCAGTTAGGGGTGATCAGGCAAGCAGGCAGAGGCAGTTAGGGGAGATCAGGCAAGCAAGCAGAGGGGTTAGGGGCAATCAGGCAGGCAGAGTGGTTAGGGGCGATCAGGCAGGCAGGCAGGTGAGCGATTAGGAGCCAGCGGTCCCAGATTGCGAGAGAGATGTCTGACTGCCAGTTATCCCCCAAGGGGTCGATGCAGGCTGGGCTGAGGGAACCCCCCCCTCCCATGCACGAATTTTGTGCACCGGGCCTCTAGTGCTATTATAAGGTTCTTATACTGAATGTCAGTGTTTCTCAACCACACCACTATTGACATTTTGGACTAAGTAATTTTTTATTGGGGGGACTGTTCTATGCATTGTAAGAATTTTAGCAGCATCCCTGTCACTGGAGGATCCCAGTCTTTAGACATTGTCCACAGTTCTCTGGAGGACAAAATTGTCTCCAATTGAAAACCACTACTGTATGTGAAAAGTTTTCATGTCACTTGAAGGTAGACTATAATAAGTTAAAGATATATACTATAAACCTTAGAGCAAGCACTAAAATTACAAAACAGAGAACTAATAGGCCAAGAAAAAAGATAAAATTAAATGTTAGAAAACATTCAATTCAAAGAAAGTATAAAAATAATATAAAAGGGAACAAAGAACAGACAGGATATATAGACACAATAAAATGATAGACTTGAAATTAACCATATCAAAAAAATCCTATTAAATGTGCTTTAAACATTCAATTGAAAGGCAGACATTGTCAGACTAAATAAAAAAGCAATACCAAAACTATGTTCTGCCTAAAATAAATGTACTTTAAATATAAAGACAGAAACAGATGAAACATTAAGGTGGAAGAAAAACATATACCATACTGATCAAAAGAAAGCTGCAGTGGCTATATCAATATCAGACAAAGAGGATTTCAGAGCAAAAGATAATATCAAGGATGAAGAAGATCATTTCATAAAGGTAAAGGAGTCAATTTATCAAGAAGATGTAATAATCATAAACATTTATGACCCTAATAAGGTAGCTTCATATATATGAAGAAACATTGATAGAATTGTGATGAGAAATAAGCAAAGCTATATTGTACTCAGAAGTTTAAATACTCCTTCACAAATTCAAGAACAAGCACACAGAAAAGCAACAAAGATACAGTAGACCTGAGCACTCTCAACCAACTTGACCTGTTTGACTTTATAGAATGGTCCACAGCCAAGTACTCATTCTGCTCAAGTGCACATGGAACATTTTCCAAAATGTTCCAGGCTAGAAAATAAGTTGCAATACATTAAAAAAGATTGCTGTCAGGAAAAGTGTGTTCTTTAACCACAGTGGAATTAAGTTAGGAACGCATAACAGAAAGATATCGGGAAAATACCCAAATATTTTGAAACTAAATAACATACTTCTATGCAATCCATGGCTCAAAAAAGAAATCCGATGGGAAACTAGAGAGTATTTTGAACGGAATGAAAATGAAAATGCATATATAATATTGGGGGAGTGGAAGAGAATTATTGCACTAAAAACCTATATTAGAAAAAAAAAAAAAGAAAGATCTCAAATCAAGGACCACAGTTTGCATCTTAAGAAATTAGAAAAGGAAGATCTAATTTAAAGATGAAGGAGAAAAAAGAAAATAATAAAGCTCAATAAAGAAATCAATACAATTGAATAAAAAGAAAAAAAAATCATGAAACCAAAAACTGGTGTTCTGAGAAGATCAACAAAACTTGATAAACTAGCCAAACTAATGAGGGGGAAAATTGCCAATATCAGAAATAAGAGAGGTGATTTTAAAAGGATAATACAGGTATACTATGAGCAACTTTATGCCAGTAAATTTACAATTTAGATGAAATGGACACATTCTGAATAAATTTTGGCCACGTTTTTGCTGTCTCCTTATCCTCTTTTGATTTCTAAATGTTGGAGTGCTCAAGAGCCCAGTATTTGGCAATCTTTTCTGTTCAGTCTACTTTCATTTTCAATGTAATCTCAATTATCCTATATCACTAAACACCATCTAAATGCTGATCACTCCCTGTTTGTTTGTTTGTTTGTTTATTTGTTTTCCTTTCAGGCTGATCTGTCTCCGGCACTTCAAACATATGTATTCAGCTTTCTACTCAACAGCTGTATTATGCTATCCCACAGGCATTTCAAATTAATTAATTAATTAATTAATTTATTTATTTATTTATTTATTTATTTATTTATTCCTCACCCGAGGATATTTTTCCATTGATATTTAGAAAGAGTAGAAGAGAGAAGGAAAGACAGAGAGAAACATTGGTGTGAGAGAACCACATCAATTGGTTGCTTCCTGCATGAGCCCCGAGCAGGGCCGGGGCAGGAGAAGAGCCTGCAACCCAGGTATGTGCCCTTGACTGGAATTGAACCCAGGATCCTTCATCCTATGGTCTATCTACTGAGGCAAATTGAATAGGGTGGCATTTCAAATTTAAATGTCCCAAGTGAATATGTTGATTTCCTCCTACTCACACACAAATTAGTCCCTCTTTCCGGCTTCTCCATCTCAATAAATGGAACCATCATTCTTCCAATATCTTGGCCAAAAACCCAAGGAGTTCAGTTCCAATCCAACAACAAATCCTCTCTACTTTCAAAACACATATTCACTCTAATCTCTTCACCATCTTCACCACTACTACTCTGGCACAGTCCACCATATCTTGTCCAGACATGTGCAATAGGCTCTTAACTAAAATTTCTACCTCTACTCTTGCTCAGTCCCTGCCATCTATCCAGAGGCATAGATATTTAATGTTCACAGATTACCTGTGTGCTCCTTCACACTCTCCCACACCCTTGCAGTTGAGCCGTGCTGTAAGCGGAAGAGATGAAGGTAAAGCTGAAACAGGAACAGCCCCTGTCTAACTCCTCCAGCCTAGAGGCCACATATTGAGACGGTAAGTTAAGGATGAAACCAGCCTGCCTAGGTCCTCAGTTTAGAAGGGTGTTGCCCTAGAGAACTACCAGACTTGCAGGACACTTTGCAGGAACATAAAATTAATGTTATGCATCCAGACACTGAGATTTTGGGTTTTGTTTGTTACTGCATCAAGTGTATTCTATCCTGTCTAATCCAACCTTACAGCATAGTAAAAGGTAAAACTTTTTGAACATTTAAAATCACATTTTTAAAACTTCCTTTGTTGAAATGTGATTCACATAACATAAAATTAACCATTTTATAATAGAATTCAGTACATTCACAATGCTGTGTAACTACCACATCTACAAAATGCTAAAACATTTTCATTACTCCAGAAGAAAACTGTTTCATTAAACTACTAAAGGCCCAGTGCATGAAATTCGTGCACGGGGGCGGGGTGTCCCTCAGCCTAGCCTTCACCCTCTCCAATCTGGGACCCCTCACGGGATGTCCGACTGCCCATTTAGGCCCGATGGGATCATTAGTATAGGTAAATCTATAGAGACAGAAGGCAGATTGGTGGTTGTCAGGGGTTGTCATGGGATCATCGGGCCTAAATGGGCAGTCGGACATCCCTCTCACAATCCAGGACTGCTGGCTCCCAACCGCTCGCCTGCCTGATTGCCTCTAACCGCTTCTGCCTGCCAGCCTGATCACCCCCTAACCACTCCCCTGCCAGCCTGATTGATGCCTAACTGCTCCCCTGCCAGACTGATTGCCCCTAACTGCCCTCCCCTGCAGGCCTGGTCACCCCTAACTGCCCTCCCCTGCAGGTCTGGTCACCCCTAACTGCCCTCCCCTGCAGGCCTGGTTCCCCTCTCAACTGCCCTTCCCTGCAGGCCTGGTCACCCCCAACTGCCCTCCTCTGCCAGCCTGGTTACCTCTAACTGCCCTCCCCTGCAGGTTTGATTGCCCCCAACTGCCCTCCCCTGCTGGCCTGATCTCTCACAACTGCCCTCCCCTGCTGGCCATCTTGTGGTGGCCATCTTGTGTCCACATGGGGCAGGATCTTTGACCACATGGGGGCAGCCATCTTGTGTGTTGGAATGATGGTCAATTTGCATATTACTCTTTTATTAGATGGGATCATTCTTCATTTTCCCTTCTCCCAACCCCTGACAACCACCAATCTGCCTTCTGTCTCTATAGATTTACCTATACTAATTATCTATATATATATAAAAGCCTAAGTGACCATTATGACTGAACAACCAGAACGACCGGTCACTATGACACGCACTGACCACCAGGGGACAGACGCTCAACGCAGGAGCTGCCCCCTGGTGGTCAGTGCGCTCCCACAGCAGAAGTGCCGCTCAGCTGACTGACGTGTTCCTGCGGCCCACCAGCCCGGCAGCAGCCACTCACTCCCTCAGTAGTCCTGCAGGTCCAATCTCTGGAGAACAGGCCAGGCCCCAACAGACCAGTGCTGCTGCCCTGACAGTGCCTCAGGCCTCCTGGAAGTTGGCCTGGGGCACTGCAGCCGCTTTCCCTCCCTAGACGCTCTGCAAGGAAGAGAGGATATAAAAGCAGCCACCAGGTGGCTCCTGACAACCGGCGTGAAAGTCAGCAGGATAAATCCAGACTCCAGGCTGTCCAAGGCATTCCACCACCCACCAGAGGGCCAATTATGTCCCAGCCTGCCCCACCCCCTCCCCTGGGGACCCCATCCATGCACGAATTCATGCACCGGGCCTCCAGTTTCATATAAATGGGATCTAACTATGTGAACGTTTTGTCTGACTTTTTTCACTTAGTGCAACTCTTTCAAGGTTTGTTCATATTCTAGCATGTATCAGTTCTTCATTCCTTTCATGGCGAATAATATTCCATTGCATAGAATTTTGTTGTATCCATTTATCCATTGATGAACATTTGGGTTGTTTCCACCAAATGGTTATTGTGATTAATGTTACTATGAACATTTGTGCACAAATATTTGAGTACCTCTTTTCAATTCTTTTTGGTCTATACATAAGAATGGAGTTTCTTGGTGATATGGTAATTCTGTAATTAACTTTTGGAGTAACCACCAAACTGTTTTCCATGGTGTCTGTACCATTTTACATTCCCACCAGGAATGCATTCCACACCATTACCAAAACTTACATTCTGTTTGGGGTTTGTTTGTTTTTATTGTAGTCATCCTAAAGAGCCTGAAGTAGCATCTCCATATGGGATGTGATTTGCATTTCCCTAATGAATGATGATGTTGAACATCTTTTCATCTGCTGTCAACCATTTGTATATATATTTTGGAGAAATATGTATTCAAGTCTTTGCCCATTTTTAAATTGGGTTTGTCTTTTTGCTGTTGAATTATAAAAGTTCTTTACATATTCGGATACTATATATCGTTACTAAATATATGCTTTACAAATATTTTCTCTCCTGTGCGTTGTCTGTTCAAATTCTTCAAATCCTTTGAAGCACTAATGTTTGTTTAATTTTAATGAAGTGCAATTAATCTGTTTTTCCTTTTGTTGCTTGTGCATTGGGTACCTCATTGTCATTTTAATTTGCATCTCTCTGATGATTAGTGACACTGAGCATTTTTTCATAAGTCTCTGGCCATTTGTATGTCCTCTTTGGAAAATTATTCAGGTCCTCTGCCCATTTTTTAATTGGATTGTTTGTCTTTCTCTTGTTGAGCTGTATGAGTACTTTATATGTTTTGGAAATTAACTCCTTATCAGATGTATCATTGGCAAATATGTTCTCCCATACAATGGGTTTCTTTTTCATTTTAATGCTGGTTTGCTATGCTGTGCAGGAGCTTTTTGGTTTGATGTAGTCCCTTTTGTTTATATTTTCCTTTGTTTCTCTTGCCCTAGATGATGTATCGGTGAAAATTCTGCTCCGTGAGATGTTTGAGATTTTGTTGTCTATGGTTTCTTCTAGAATTTTGATGGTTTCATGACTTACATTTAAGTCTTTTATCCATTTTGAGTTTATTCTTGTGTATGGTGTAAGTTGGTGGTATAATTTCATTTTTTTTTTTGCATGTATCTGTCCAATTTTCCCAACAACATTTATTGAAGAGACTGTCTTGACTCCATTGTATGCTCTTGTCTCCTTTGTCAAATATTGAGTGTAATGGCTTGGGTCAATTCCTGGGTTCTCTGCTCTGTTCCATTGATCTATATGCCTGTTCTTATGCCAGTACCAGGCTGTTTTGATTAGATAGGCTTTGTAGCATAACTTGATATCTGGTATTGTGATCTCTCCAACTTTGTTCTTCTTTCTCAAGATTGCTGTGGCTATTGGGGGTCTTTTGGGGTTCAAGCTTTTTGGAGTATTTGTTCTAGATCTGTGAAATAATGCTGTTGGTATTTTAATAGGGATTGCATTGAATCTGTAGATTGCTTTGGGTAGTATGGACAATTTAATGATATTAATTCTACCAATCCATGAACACCGTATATGCTTCTACTTATTTATATCTTCCTCTATCTCTTTTTTCAATGTCCTTTAATTTTCCAAGTATGGGTCTTATACCTCCATGGTTAAGTTTATTCCTAAATATCTTAATTTTGTTGTTGCAATTATAAATGGGATGTTTGTTTAGTTTCTCTTTCTGAGAATTCACTATTGGTGTACAAAAACGCCATCAATTTCTGAATATTCATTTTGCATCCTACTACATTGCCAAATTCATTTATTAAACCTATTAGTTTTTTGGTGGAGCCTAGGATTTTCTACATACAATATCATGTCATCTGGGAATAATGAGAGCTTTACTTCCTCCTTTCCAATTTGGCTTCCTTTTATTTCTTCTTGTCTGATTGCTGTGGCTGGGACTTCCAGTACTATATTGAATAAGAGTGGTGAAAGTGGATATCCCTGTCTTGTTCCTGTTCTTATGGGAAATGGTTTCAGTTTTTGCCCATTGAGTATGATGTTGGCTGTAGGTTTGCCATATATATTCTTTATTATGTTGAGTATGTTCTCTTTATTCCCACTTTGCTGAGAGTTTGTATCAAAAATGGGTGTTGGATTTTGTTGAATGCTTTTTCTGCATCTATGGATATGATCATTTGATTTTTGTCTTTCAATGTGTTTATGTGATGTATCATGTTTATAGATTTGTGAATATTGTACCAGCCTTGCATCCCTGGAATAAATCCCACTGGATCATGGTGTATGATCTTTTTAATGTATTGCTGGATCTGATTTGCTAATATTTTGTTGAGGATTTTAGCATCTATGTTCATCAGGGATACTGGCCTGTAATTCTCTTTCTTTGTCGTGTCTTTATCTGATTTTAGAATTAGGATAATGCTGGCCTCATAAAAAGAGCTTGAAAGTGTTCCTTTCTCTTGGATTTTTTGGAATAGTTGGAGGAGGACAGGTGTTAGTTGTTCTTTGCTAAAACCCCTTGTGAAGCCATCCAGACCAGGGCTTTTGTTTGCTGGGAGTTTTTTTATTATTATTACTGCTTCTGTTTCATCAGTTGTTATTGGCCTATTCAGGTTTTCTGATTCTTCCTGATTCAGTTTTAGAAGATTGTATTTTTTTAAGAATTTGTCCATTTCATCCACATTGTTCAGCTTGTTAGCATATAGTTGTTCAAAGTATTTTCTTATAATCCTTTGTATTTCTTTTTTTTAAAAAAATAAATCTATTCAGATTATTACAATTGTTTCTCCTTTTTCCCCCCATAGCTCCCCTCCACCCGGTTCCCACCCCACCCTCTGCCCTTACCTCCCCTGCACTGTCCTCATCCATAGGTGTATGATTTTTGTCCAGTCTCTTTCTGAACCCCCCCATACCCCTTTCCCCCTGAGAATTATCAGTCCACTCCCTTTCTATGCCCCTGATTCTATTATATTCACCAGATTATTCTGTTCCTCAGGGTTTTTTTTTTTTTAATATATTTTATTGATATTTTACAGAGAGGAAGGGAGAGGGATAGAGAGCTAGAAACATCAATGAGAGAGAAACATCGATCAGCTGCCTCCTGCACACCTCCCACTGGGGATGTGCCTGCAACCAAGGTACATGCCCTTGACCAGAATCGAACCCGGGACCCTTCAGTCCGCAGGCCGACGCTCTATCCACTGAGCCAAACCGGTTTTGGCTGTTCCTCAGGTTTTTAATTCACTTGATTTTTAAGTTCACTTGTTGATAGACATGTATTTGTTGTTCATCATTTTTATCTTTACTTTTTTCTTCTTCCTCTTCTTTAAGAATACCTTTCAGCATTTCATATAATACTGGTTTGGTGGTGATGAACTCCTTTAGCTTTTTCTTATCTGTGAAGCTCTTTATCTGCCCTTCAATTCTGAATGATAGCTTTGCTGGGTAGAGTAATCTTGGTTGTAGGTTCTTGCTATTCATCACTTTGAAAATTTCTTGCCATTCCCATCTGGCCTGCATAGTTTCTGTTGAGGAATCAGCTGACAATTGTATGGGTGCTCCCTTGTACGTAATTAACTGTTTTTCTCTTGCTGCTTTTAAGATTCTCTCTTTGTCTTTTGCTCTTGGCATTTTAATTATGATGTGTCTTGGTGTGGTCCTCTTTGGATTCCTTTTGTTTGGAGTTCTGTGCGCTTCCTGGACTTATAAGTCTATTTCTTTCACCAGGTGGGCGAAGTTTTCAGTCATTATTTCTTCAAATAGGTTTTCAGTATCTTGCTCTCTCTCTTCTTCTGGCACCCCCATAATTCTGATGTTGGTACGCTTGAAGTTGTCCCAGAGGCTTCTTACACTATCTTCAACTTTTTGGATTTTTTTTTCTTTTTGCTTTTTTGGTTGAGTGTTTTTTGCTTCTTTGTATTTCAATTTTTTGACTTGATTCTTGTGTTCCTCTAGTCTGTTGTTGGGTCTCTGTATATTTTTTATTTCAGTCAGTGTATGTTTAATTTCTAGTTGGTCCTTTTTCATATCTTCGAGGGTCTCGTTATATTTATCGGCCTTTTCTAGGATATTCTTGAAAAGCCTTATAACCGTGGTTTTGAATTCTATATCCAGTCGTTTGTTTTCCTCCATTTCTTTCGTTTGTGATCTGTTTCTTTGACGCTGCATTTTCACTGCTTCCCTGAGTTGGTAGGGTAGATTTGTGTGCTAGGTTTCCTATATGGCCCAGTGGGTCGGCCTCCCCAGTTAACCTGAGGTGGACACTCTTGGTGCACCCCTTTGTGGACTGTGTGTACAGCCTTGTTGTAGTTAAGTCTTGATTGTTGTTGGTATCACTGGGAGGAATTGACCTGCAGGCCAGTTGGCTGTGAGGATCAGCTGTGTCTACGCTGCGAGAAGTTCGGTGCTGGAGACAGCCTTATAGGATTAGACTTGCCAAATTTCAATAGCCTCTGTGCTCAGCTTGGATGGGGTGGAGTCTCAGGGCGGAGCAGACAGCCTTGGCTTCCCGTCAGCCTTGCCCTTGCGTGCACGCGCGCGCCTTCAAACCTCTGCCTTCCCCGGCTCCCAAGTCTCCGCCCGAGAGTCCAGATTCCCCCCACAAGAGCGTGGGTCCCCAGGGGCTCACCTGGAGCTGGGGTTCAGTGCAGTCAGAACTGGGGCTCAGTGCAGTCAGGAGCTTCTGACTCCCTTCCACTAGGGAAAGCCTGTGGCAACCTCCGCAGCCTTTGTGCGCACTGGCATGCGCGTGCCTCCAGACCTCTGCCTTCCCCGACTCCCGAGTCTCCGCCCGAGAGTCCAGATTCCCCCCCCGTAAGAGCGTGGGTCCCCCGGGGCTCGTCTGGAACTGGGGTTCAGTGCAGTCAGAACTGGGGTTCAGTGCAACCTCCACAGCCTTTGTGCACACTGGCGCGCGCGCCTCCAGACCCCTGCCCCCCGGGGCTCCCCAGGGTCTCCCCCGGGTCTCCGAGTCTCCAGGTGCCTTTCTCTCTACCTGACAGTCCAGACTCCCCCTGTATGAGCCTGGGTCCACGGGGTTTCACACGGGACTGGGGTTCAGTGCAGTCAGAACTGGGGTTCAGTGTGGTCGGGAGCTTCCTTCCCCCTTCCACCAGAGAAAGTCAGCTAGGCTCTCAGCCACCCTTCCTCTCTGCGCGCACAAAGACCCTTTGCCGTACCTCCAATTCTCTGTGAGCTTTTCTCTTTCCTTCTAGTTGTAGAATTTTCACTCAGCCAGCTTTCCTGTGGTTCTGGATGGTGTCCGTTCTGTCCTTTAGTTGTAGTTTTGAAATTGTTGTGTGAGGCAGCAGTTTAGGTGCTTACCTATGCTGCCATCTTGGTTTCTCCTCAAATCCTTTGTATTTCTGTGGTGTCAGTTGATATTTCACCTCTTATGTTTCTGATTTTATTTATTTGGGTCTTCTTTCTTTGTTTTTTGATGAGTTTGCCTAATGGTTCATCAATCCTGTTTATCTTTTCAAAGAATCAGCTTTTGGTTTCATTATATTGCTTTTTTAGTCTGTATGTCATTTATTTCCACTCTGATCTTTATTTCCTTCCTTCTACTTACTCTGGGCTTTTCTTATTGTTCTCTAATTCTTTAAATTGTAAGAGTAGATAGTTTATTAGAAATTTTATTTTATTTCTATTTTATTTATTTATTTATTTATTTATTTATTTATTTATTTATTGAGGTATGCCTGTAGTGCTATAAACTTCCCTCTCTGGACTGCTTTCATTGTGTCCCATAGATTTAGGGTTGTTATGTGTTCATTTTCATTTGTTTCCAGGAAGTTTTTTATTTCTCCCTTGATGTCACTGGTAACCCACTCACTGTTTACTAACATGCTATTTAGCCTCCACGTTTTTGAGTGTCTTTATTGTAGTTTATTTCTAGTTGCATGCTTTGTGATCTAAGAAGATACTTGATATGATTTTAATCTTCTTGAACTTTTAGAAACTTAGTTTGTGTCCTAACATGTGGTCTATCTTTGAGAATGTACTGTGTTCCCTTGAGAAGAATGTATATTCTGTAACTTTTGAGTGAAATGTTCTGTAAATGTCAATTATCCCATCTGACCTAGTGTGTCATTAAGGATCACTATTTTCTTGTTGATTTTTTTTTGGTCTGGAAGATCTATCCAGTGATGTTAGTGGGGTATTAAAGTCCCCTAGTATGATTTCATTGCTGTTGATCTCTCCCTTAAAGCCTTCCAGAAGTTTTTGTGTGTTTTTTAAATAGATATTTGGGTGCTTCTATATTGGGTGCACATATGTTTGCCAGGGTTATATCCCCTTGTTGTATCAATCCTTTTAATATAGTGACCTTCATTGTCCTTTGTTATGGCCTTTCTTTTAACATCTATTTTATCAAATATGAGTGTTACTACTTCAGATTTTCTTCATTTCTATTTGAATGGAAATTTTTTACCCATCCCTGCACTTTCATCCTGTGTGAGTCTTTTGTTCTGATGAGGATCTCCTGTAGACAGCATATGTATGGGTCATGTTTTCTTATCCATTTAGCAACCCTATGTCTTTTGATTGGAGCATTTAAGCCATTTACATTTAAGATTACTATTTATAGGTGCTTATTTATAGCTATTTTTAGTCTTTATGCCTGTGTTCTTTTCTTTCTATTTTTTATTCTTACACCAGACCCTTTAGCATTTCTTGCAGTGCTGGTTTGGTGGTAATAAACTCTTTTAGCCTTTTTTTTTTTTTTTTTTTTTTTTTTGTCTGTGAAGTTCTTTATTTCACCTTCAATTTTGAATGATAGCCTTTCTAGGTAGAAGAGCCTGCACTCAGTCCCTTGCTTTTCATTACTTCCTATACTTTATGCCACTCCCTGCTGGCCTGAAGTGTTTCTATTGACAAATCCACTGACAATGTAATAGAAGCTCCCTTGTAGGTAACTTTCTGTTTCTCTCTTGCTGCCTTTAAGGTTATTTCTTTGTCTTTATTGTTTGCCATTTTAATTATGATGTGTCTACCAGTAAGTGTGGGTCTTTTGGGTTCATCTTGATTGGGACTCTGTGTTTCCTGAACTTGTGTGACTTTTCCTTTCACCAGATTAAGGAAGTTTCTGTCATTATTTCTTCAAACAATTTCTCTATTTCTTACTCAGCTGCCTCTCCTTTTGGCTCCCCTGTGATGAGTGTGTTATTACATTTTATGTTGTCCCAAAGCTCCCTTAAACTATCCTCCTGCTTTCTAATTACTTTCTAATTGTTGCTCTGATTGGGTGTCTTTTCTTCTAATTTGATGATTTGGTCTTCAGCTTCTTCTAAGCTACTGTTGCATTCTTCCAGGATATTCTTTATTTCAATCATTCTTTATTTCTGATTGATTCTTATACATAATTTCTACATCTTTTTTCATGCTTATGAAGTTACCATTAAGTTTCTTATAATCTCATTAAATTGCTTAGTTCTCCCTAACTTGTTTGAGCTTTCTTATAACCATTGCTTTGAACTCTATATTTGACAAATTGCTTGCCTCCATTTCATTTAGTTCCTTTTTTGGCGAATCCTACTTTTCTTTGATTTTTGGGTTGTTTGTCTCCCCATTTTAGCTTGTCTGGTCTTACAGGGTACTGGGTCAGGTGTGCCAGTCATAGTGGCAGATCTGGACATCTGAGGGTGTCAGGTCATAGTGGGATCCAGTCTTCTTGGAACGCTGGGTCAGGCTCACTTGGTCATGGTGGCAGTTCTGTGTGTCCAGGAGCATCGGGTCCTGCAGTAGGTCCAGATGGGCCAGGTCACATCAGCTGTGGCAGGTGTGCCTGTTGCTAGCAGCGGAGCAAGTTGTCTGGGGGGTGACAGATCAGGCATGCCAAGTTAGGGTAGCAGGTTCACACCACATCAAGCTTCTGACCACTTTTTAATTGGGTGTGTTTTTTCTGGGGTTAACTTGTCTGTGTTCTTTATAAATTTTGGATATCAACCCCTTATAAGATGTATCATTGGTGAATATCTTCTCCCATCGAGTAGGTTGTTTTTTCATTTTGTTGATGGTTTCCTTTGTCATGCAAATCTTTTTATTTGGATGTAGTCCTGTTTATTTGTTTTTCTTCTGTTTCCCTTGCCTGAGGAGATATATCAGAAAAAATTCTAAGAAAAAAGTTCATAAATTTTACTGCCTCTGTTTACTTCCAGGAGTTTTATGATTTTGAGTCTTGCATTTAAGACTTTAATCCATTTTGAGTTTATTCTTGTATATGGTTTAAGAGGGTGGTCTTCTTTTCTGTATATGTTCAATTTTTCCAAACACCATTTATTAAATAACCTGTCTTTACCTCATAATATGTATTACCTCCTTTGTCATTTATTAATTGATCATATAGCTGTGGTTTTATTTCTGGGCTCTCTATTCTGCTCTGTTGATCTATATGTCTGGTTTTATGCCAGTACATGCTTTTTTTGATGACTATGGTCTTGTAGTATTGGTTAATATCAGGTAGTGTAATACCTCCAACTTTGTTCTTCTTTCTGAAGACTGCTGTTACTATTCAGGGTCTTTTGTGGTTTCATATAAATTTTTGGAATATTTGTTCTAGTTCTCTGAAATACACCATTGGTATCTTGATAGGAGTTGGGTCGAATCTATGGATTGCTTTAGGCAGTATGGACATTTTAATGAAGTTAATTCTTTCTATCCATGGGCATGGTATATGCTTCCATTTATTTGTATCTTCTTCAATTTCTTTCTTCAGCATCTTACAATTTTTTGAGTACAGGTCTTTTACCTCCTTTGTTAAATTTATTCATTGGTAGTTTATTTTTTTTTATGCAACAGTAAATAGAAATGTCTTCTTAGTTTCCCTTTCTGAAAGTTCATTATCCTATATAATAAAAGGCTAATATCACCCGAACAGCGGAACGACCGGTCACTATGACGTGCACTGACCACCAGGGGGCAGACGGTCAACACAGGAGCTGCCCCCTTGTGGTCAGTGTGCTCCCACAAGGGGAGCACCGCTCAGCCAGAAGCTGCATGGCTAGCAAGCACGGTGGTGGTGGCAGGAGCCTCTCCCGCCTCCAGGACAGCACTAAGGATGTCCAACTGCTGTCAGTCAGACATCCCTCAAGGGCTCCTGGACTGTGAGAGGGTGCAGGCTGGGCTGAGGGACCCCCCTGAGTGCATGAATCTTGTACACTGGGCCTCTAGTTGGTGTATAAAAATGCAACTGATTTCTGAATATTAATTTTGTCTCCTGCTACTTTGCTGCTTTCATTTATCAGTTCTATTAGTTTTTTGGTAGAATATTTAGGGTTCTCTATATACAGTGTCTGATCCTAAGGGTAAACCAGACCAAAAAGGAGGGCATTGACTTCCCAGGAGGAGGAAAAACCCTGGGGAAAGGGAGCCAGCTGTTCAGACACCCACAAGAAGTTGGGCAGGGCTGGAGTGATTGATTCCTAAAAGCCAAGATCATCACAGAAGGAGACAGGAAGGCAGCCAGACCCTAAGAGACCACGCAACAAGGATGAAGGATGCTTTTTTCCTCCCTCTTATGACCTTCATTCGTAAATGACACTAAGGACCAGAATCTCTGTCTTCACCAAATTTTAGCCTCAGCCATAAGGAGAAGGAGTAGAATCTGTGTTGGCTAAGATTAGGATTCCCTCACTGCTGCAGAGTCAGGGCTGGAATTAGAACAAAGGACATTCGTGTTTCTTGTATGCCTGAGTTGTGGACTGTAATCCTACCCATTTGCAGGAGAGCACGGGATGGTAGGAGAGGCAGATGGCAGAGGGTGGAGGCAGGCACTGGAGGGAAAGACAGGGACAGGGTGGCTGTCACCAGGTCTTCCTGACTCCACAACCTTGCTCTTCTGGAGTCATGTACTTCTCAAACCCTCCCGGAGCCTGTCAGGGTGGGTGCAGTGGGCAGGGAGGCATCTTAAAATCTGGCAGGCTGGCAGCTGGTCTCTGCTCTGGGCTGCAAAAGGAGATTCGACTGCTACCAAGGTCCCTTTTTGCTCCTTTTTCTTTCTTTTTGACTCTCATGACCCAATAGCAAATCAATGGATCAACTCAGTGAAATAACCAGGAAGAGACCACCCCTGTCTAGGCCATTCATTCATTCAACTGACTTGTGTCCCAAGCAGCAACAAAGGGAGCTGCTAATGCTGCCACCATCGATGGGGAGACTCACAGAGGAGGAAGCCACTGAAAGGTGAGCCGTGAGAGGCGAATATGATCATGGACAAGAGAGGATACGGTGAGTGATTTCACCACCATGACATACGAGGAAAGGCTGTGGGGTCTGGGACCTGGAGAGCAGGAGCCCTGGCTGATTTCCTCTGTGTCCCCATTACTCAGAGGAACAGGTAAACACACAGGACGATGGATGGGTGGACGAGTCCATGGAGGGATGAAGGTACTGTGGCTATTTCAAGCAAGGCAAAGAAGACTCAGAGACCCAACAGGAGTAAAATAAAATAAGAAGCAAATTCAAATCCGTAATACAGGCTGCTGAGCCTGCAGCTAACCTTGTTTCATGCTGTTCCCTCTGCTTGGGATGCTGCTTCTGAGGGGATGAGCTCCAGTTCAGGCTGAGAGCCGCGTGACGACAGATGCACAGGCTCCCTTCCACCCTCCCTCATCACCCAGCCATTGCACTCCAGCCTTGCCCAACTCCTTGTGGGTGTCTGAATGTTCATAATCCTGAAGTGGCATTTGACTTTGCCATTTTAACTCCACTGACACTTAGACCAAATTGCCTGGGTTGGGGGAGAAATTTGTTAAAAATAGTCAATATGAAATACAATAGGTAAAATAGCATAGATAAAAATTTTAATGGACTAAAGAAATGGATGCATAAATAATAACAATGACTCCTAAAGAAAATGTACAGAGGTAGAAGTTACAGTGGCAACATTTGATGATTTTTAAAAGCCCAATGCACAAGTCAAATCTTCACTGGGAAATTTATAAGGAAAATAATTTATCCCAGTGAAGGCAGGAAGTGACCACCCCTGTCTAGTCTATTTTCGTGAAATAAAAATTAAAATAAAGAGGCAGATGGAACTGCCACATTGGAGGCACAGCATGTCATTCTGCAGCTTGACCAGACAGTGGCAGCAGAGACCAGCAATGGACTCATGCAGGACAGTGGCAGCAGCCTGTTCTGGGAAGATAGGAGATAATTCCAGGCAAGGGCAAAGGAAGCCCTGCTGGGAACTTGGCAGAAATACAAATCCAAACCCACGGAGTCAGAGGCTGCTGGTGCTGCAGCCCCTACTGTGCATTTTAACAAGCCCTTTAGGGGACGCTGCTGTCCACGCAGGAACCCGCAGCCAAGCACTGGACAGTTTCCTGCAAAGGGGGCAGGTACTGCTGTAGGCATTGCTTATGCTTCCTTATTGCACCAAACAGCTCCTGCCTCACCCCTATGCTGCGTTTCTGAAAGAACTGAAGCACAGCTGGCTCTGTCAGACTGGGGGACCTGCTGCTTTAAACCTCTGTCCAGCTTGGATCAGGGATGGCGGTCAGAGTCCTGTGCCTGCAAACACAGCTCCCAGGCAGGCCACCTCGTCCCCACTGTCCTGGTCTGGCCACTGTGGCTGCCCTGTCTCGGCCCAGCCCTCCTCCCCTGCCTCGGTGCTTCTCACATGGTTACGTGGAGGTGGCATTTTTCCTGTCTGTCTTGGGTCTCCTCTTGGAAAGGAACCCTGTGGTCAACCCGGGGAGCAGGCCCTGCAGTCCTGAGCCCTTCCCCTGCCCAGCCCGGGCGCTAGAGGTGAGACTTGATGTGCCATGGAGCTCTCTCCCCATAGTTCTTCAATGGGTAAGTTCGAGGGAAAAGCCAGACCCGTCCCATATTCCCCAGGTCTGCCCTGGTTTCTCCCATGAAAACCTGGGCTGTGCCCTAGTCACACTCCCTGCGGCATCCCTGCAGCAATGATTGGAGGCAGGTGATGAGATGGAGATGCTATTGCCTGCGGGAGCCTTGGAGCGAGGTCTGGGCACAGCAGCGGAAAGAGCAGGCTCCGGCAGAAGGCAGACCTGATCCAGACAAGGCGCTGCCCCTCTCTGCAGATTGGCACAGGTCACCAAGCCTCGCCATGCCTCGATTTCCATACCTGTACGATGGCACTCAAACCACCTTCCCC
This sequence comes from Plecotus auritus, assembly GCF_963455305.1. Classification (NCBI taxonomy): domain Eukaryota; kingdom Metazoa; phylum Chordata; class Mammalia; order Chiroptera; family Vespertilionidae; genus Plecotus; species Plecotus auritus. The sequence continues at coordinate 59,281,483 of NC_137783.1, read as the reverse complement.
ACAGGTTCGCTAATGTCTGGCACACTGCAGCACCTGGCAGGCTCTTGGCACATGGAGATGCTCTCCCTTCCCACTGAGAGCAGCGACCTGTGCCTGGCAGCGAGCCGGGATCATTGCCCCCTCGGCAGACACTGCAGGGCAGAGGTCACAGCTCAGATGCCTTCAGGGGATGCAAGGATGCAGGAGACAGAAAGGAGCGTGGGAGCTCAATGGACCTGTGGGAAGCTGCTGACCGTGTGTGCCATCCAAGCTGCTCCGCAGCCCAGCACACTATCGCCAGGTGGACAAGAGGGCCCTGGCTCTTCAGGCTTTCTTGTTTTCAGTAGAAATCGATATTCTTACATGAAGCCCTGGCTACAGCCTGTCGCCTGAGGACCACAGCCAATGGGATCCAGGCCCCGGCTACTCAGGGCATGACAGGCTGAAACCATCGCCTGTGCGGCTTTCCAGGAGGCCACAGAAGGAGGGAGTAGGCCTGGCGTGGCATCTTGGCTCTAGCATTCACTGGCTGTGAGGTCTTGCACTACGATTGCCAACACGAGCCTCTTCTCCATCCGTAAAACAGAGCCAGTAATCACACCTCCGGTGCTGGCCTTCATGGGAGTTAGGGAAACTGAGTGAAAGGGCTTGGAGACTTGGACGTGAGGTATCCTACTAATCAGTAACAGCAAACCCCGTTTGACAAAGACCACGAGGGCCACGCCATTAGAGTTGGGTTGTGAACCTGCTGCAGCACGGGGTGGGGCTGCACCTGGGCAGCTGTGGGCATCCTGCCAGAGGAGTGCCCAGGCGGCTGAGGATTTGGGGTAAGAGCAGGATATAGGAACAAGTTTAGATAGAGCGTTGGACACAGTCAAGACAGAGCAAGGCCGTAGGCAAAGGCAGTCTGTGCTGAGAGATGGGCCCAGGGTCCTGTTTCCTTAGAAACCACAAAGGTATGACCGAGTGGGATGTTGTGTCTGAAAATCCTTTACCCAGAGTGGAAATAGGGACTGGTTCTCTGAGCCACCGGGAGCCCTGGCGGGGGTTCTCCTGTGATGACTGGAACGTCTCCTTTCTGGCCATCTTTGCTTTGAGAGCCATCTCTCAGCACCGTACCCTGGCTGCTGCTACAGAGGGCTGTCCTGAAGCACAGATGCCCCGCCAGCGCCCCACAGGCCGAGCCGGGGCTGGAACCAGAAGGCCCAGCCCTGAGCCCCGGCTCTGCCACCTCCTGGCTCTGTGATCTTCGCTCACTTAACCTCTCAGAACCTGTCTGGGGACAAGTACAGATCCACAGTCCCTAATCAGCAACTTCAAAATCTCAAAAGCAACGAAAGCCAAAAGATTGTTTGTGACTCATGAGGCTGGAAGACCTGTGTTGACCTAATTCATTTGGTGGCAAAACCTGCCTGAGCTGCCATGAGTCTATTTTTGGCCTCCATTAATTCCACAAAGTGTGAATACATGCATCTTTCTCTGCAGAAAACACTGAGGCAGTTGATTATGGGGTTCTCCCCCAGCTCCTGCTGGGAAATTATAGAAGATACAGTATATGCACCATCTTCTTTTTAGGAAAAGATTTTCAATTCCCAGAACCACAAGGCCCAGCGTTTTGGGTAAGGATTTGCAGGCCTTTGGAGGCCAGCTCTCCTGGTGCCTGGGGAGATGGTGCTATGTGGCAAGTTGCTCCATGTAGGAGTGGCTACATGCCATTAGGCTTTCCTCCTTCCCCAGGATTCTGGGCGCTCTGCCCTCTCCCAGCCTCATGCCTCCTCTGGGCATCGCCAACTGTGGAGCTGTCCTCGCAGGATAAGCCCCTCTTCCCAGGACAGACTTATTACCAGCTATTACCCCCCCCCGCCCCCCCACCGCCCCGTCCTCCGGGCACCCTCAGACCCCACCCTTCAGCTCACCTCCAGGTCCTCACTGCCCTCCTGAATTCAGGAGCAAGGCCAAACCAACTCTTAGCTTGGCAGCATGCTCCTTCCCACCCAGATCTCCACACCCAGCTTCTGGGGCTGCAGGACTGGTTAGCAGGAAGGGCATCGTGTGGGGTTTAATGGGTTGGCATCTCTCCCATCACTGAGCACTCAGTGGCAGCGCCTGCTGGTCTGGCACCATGGAGCCTGCTCCATGGGTAACTCAGCACATGGGAGGCCAGGGGGCTTCCAGCAACTCCTGGTTGTCTCCGGGGATTTCCAGGCCTCCTGAACAAGCCATTCGGAGGCCCTCTGCACCTCCTTCACACCAGCGTGACTGCCGAGGACACGTGAGTGAAGCTGAGATGGTTCGGTCAGAAAGCTGGGCCAGCTGCTGCGGGAGTGGGAAGGGGGTCTTTACTCAGGAGGTGTGGTTTTGGATTTTCACCAAATCAAAGCCCACCCAGGCTTTACCCCTAGCAGTGCTCAGTCCCGCTGGGGCCAGGCACTGACCAGCACCCTTGGAGGGGTGTGGCTGGCTCTCTGTTGACGTGGCCTTCAGTGTGGGAAGAGCTCGGGAATGGAGGAGAGCCACAAACCCTAGAAAAGAAGGGCCCAGACCCCGAGGTAGGGGTGCATGGGGACAGTCTCGGTGAGTGGCTGGATTGAGATCCTGGATAAGCTGAGCAAGGTCTGGAAGACCAGTGACCATGGGGTCAGAGGTCAGTCTCCCGGGCTGAAGCCATGGCTCAGGTCACCTGGGTTGTGTCCAGGCACATTCTCGGTCCCACAGTGGGGAGATGTCGTCAGTCCTCCCCTTTCCTGTTTCCATTCTGAGTTAGACTCAGCCTGCCACTTCCTCCCTCCCTGCTTCTGCGGACAGGGACTCCTCCCCCTCATTTCCCCACTTCCTCACTTTCTCCACTCTTCACCACCATCCCTCCTGGTTAATTCAACAGCCCCTCAAGGGCCTTGGAGTACTAGCCCCTGCCCAGGACCCCTCAGGACCCCTCATCAAAGGGACCTTGTATTTAGCTTTTGCTGCATGTCATGCATTGTCACTCAAACTGCAGCGGAGAGAAAGAATGTCCCAGAGGTCTTCCTACATTAACATGCTGCTGGGCTGGAGCAGGGAGAGGGGTGAGATCCTCCCTCCCTCCCAGCCCTCCTGGGAGTAGCAGGGGTCAGACCAGGAGGCAACCCATTCCTCCCCATCCGCTCCACAGTGTCCTTGGCCCCTCTGTACACTCCAGCCCAGCAGCCAGTGCTGGCTTCTCCCCTCAACTCTGCACCCCCACCTGTTCCCCTTTCCGTGTGCCCTCCTAGGACACCCATTCCAGGGAGGGGACAGACAGTAAACTCACCCTATCAACTCTGCTACGGGGACACACGCTGGAAAATAGTAACAGCCAAGGGGAATGAGAGGTGCTGGGGGCCATTGTAAGCGAGGTGGTCTGGGAGGGACACTTTATACCAGAGAGATGAGAGGGGATGAGGGAAGGAGACCTGCAGGTGGACTCCTTTCCTGGCAGAGAGGAGAGCATGTGCAAAGGGCCAGTGAGTAGAGTGGGCGTGCCAGGACCTGCCTGGGGACAGTGGGGGTGGGGTCTAGACCAGAGCACCCCCAGGCTGTTGGATGGGGTGTCACACTGACTTCTAATCATTAAACAAGGTGGAGCTGCCCCCGGTGGCTGGTTGAGTTGTGGTGCATGTGTTTAAGGTAATGATCCTGTGCTGCGTGTGTTTAAGGTGCTGCTGTGGGGTGAGGGGGAGAGAAGCATTCATGGTTGTCGGGAATGGAATCTGGCATCATGCTTTTGCAAAGCCACAGGCTCTATGCATTAAGAGCTGTGAAATGACCCTTCCCTTTGGAGCAGCCTTTCTACATCTGGGACTCTAGCCTTAAAAAACCCAAACATAGGGATCCTGTATGGTTTCTCTCAGTTCTCCATGGACAGCTATTGGCTGCCCAGGGCCTGGCACACTGCCCCTCCGGTCCCAGGACTCTGCACTCACTGCCCCACTCACAACCATCCTCTGGTCCAGCACCTGCCACAGTATGTGACCTTCATCTTCTCTCTCCTCCAACTTCTGGCCAAGCACAGCTCCTGCTGGGAAAAAGTCCTCGTTGTCTACCTTTTGAAAAACAGCCAGGACTGGTCCTGTGCCAGGGGCTCTCTCCATCCCTCCTACTGGGGTCTGAAGCTGGGCCACCTTCACTCCCACCAGGAATCCAGGGTGCAGCCTGGTGGGTGCTCCATACAGGGTACAGCCTGGGCTTTTCCTGGGCCCTGGGAGTGCTCAGTGGATCCCACCCCTCACCAGGGAGGCTGACAGGGCTACTCAGGGTGAGTCTTGGCTCTGCTGTTCTCCCTGCTCCCAGCCTTGAGGGATGGACAGGGGCCTTTCGAGCCCATCAACCATGCAGACCAAACTCTCCACCAGGGAGGCTGGGACTGGCAACATCAGGGTCCGTAGAAAGGATGTTCCAGTCATACAGTTTGCCACCAGATAGCATCCACGAGGTTCAGGTGAGAAAATGGCAGCTGCCCACCTGTCACTTTTTCATTTACACACCCAGGCGGTCCACCCTGTGCCAGTCTGCCCAGGCCCAGAGCCCCACAGATGCCAGGCACCGCTGGGGCCTCATAGCCCACAGGAGACAGACATTCCTCGGAGGGATGCAGACATGTGTCATCAAGTGTTAGTTTGAAACTAGCTTTAAATGAAATTTGATTAATAGCATCTTCATTACCTGGGAAAACAAAGCTTTGGTTAATCTTCTTAACTCTGAAGCTGATCATGTTTTCAACCCAGTCAAAGTGCCGGGCCACTGCCCTCCCCAGCCGCTGCCCCCACTGCTGGTCCCACACCTGTGAGAGGGGACCACCCTGCACCCACATCCCGAGTAGGAAGTCTCTGCATCCCCACCGCCTCACCATCGGAGCTCCAGGACTCTTCAGGGGTTACCTCCCCCCTCCCCCCAGACAGCCTCGAGTTGGGCCTCTGTAGAGACAGACTCAAGTGGCCAGTACCACCAGAGTTGGGGCCAGTCAGGGTGTCCTGGGCCACCTGCCCATGCCCCAAGGGACAGCTCTTCCCATCAATGTAGGCGTTTTCTCCAGAACCTCCCTCGCCAGGAGTGAGGGGATCCGAGTCCCCCCTTGCTGGCCCAGAATTGCTCCCTGAGACCCCTTCTCAGGGCTCACCTGGCCACACAGCCATGTAGGCCTGGGTTCTTCAGATGAGTTTCAACATTGTTTTACCTCAACAAGAGAGTCAGATCTCCAGTCACCTGCCTCCCCGAGAACACTCATAAAGAGCGCTTTCTATCTGTTTGTTCCACATGTGCCAGGCGCAGGCTGGGTGCTGGGACACGGAGGTGACAGGCCTGAGAGGGTCATAGCTCATGTATGTGCCGCACTGGCCATTGTCAGCATGGTCACCGGCAGTGTTCAGTCCTGCCCGCACCTCCACTGGCCTCCCAGGCACCCCACTGGGCCTAGTCCAGCCTCACTCCCTGAGACGGACTGCAGGTGAGGAGGGACCCTGCACTTCAGCACAAGCGAACTGCCCCATGTGGGTCCGAGCCTCCACCCGCTGCAGCCAGGCCCCTTTCTTTCCTGCTGGCCACTTCCCAAGGGCAGGCATGTAGGGAGCTGGGAGCCAGCCCTGCAGTGGCTCAGCATGGCCTCCTGACCCCCCAGCCCTGACCCATCATCAAAGCCACATTGGGGAGAAACCAAGATGGCGGCATAGGTAAACACCTAAACTGCTGCCTCGCACAACAATTTCAAAACTACAACTAAAAGACAGAACGGACACCATCCAGAACCGCAGGAAAGCTGACTGAGTGAAAATTCTACAACTAGAAGGAAGGAGAAAAGCTCACAGAGAATTGGAGGTACGGCAAAGGGTCTTTGTGCGCGCAGAGAGGAAGGGCGGCGGAGTGCCTGGCTGGCTTTCTCTGGCGGAAGGGGGAAGGGAGCCCCCCGACCGCATTGAACCCCAGTTCTGACTGCACTGAACACCTATTCCGGGCGAGCCCCTGGGGACCCACGCTCTTGTGGGGGGAGTCTGGACTCTCGGGCGGAGACTCGGGAGCCGGGGAAGGCGGAAGACTGAAAGTCCGCTCGCGCCAGTGCGCACAAAGGCTGCAGGAGGCTGCCACAGGCTTTCCCTAGCGGAAGGGAGTGAGAGGCTCCTGACGGCACAAAACCCCAGTTCTGACTGAAGTGAGCCCCAGTTCTGACCGCAGTGAACCCCGGTTCCAGGCGAACCCCCGGGGACCCACGCTCTTGTGGGGGGAGTCTGGACTCTCGGGCGGAGACTCGGGAGCCGGGGAAGGCGGAAGACTGAAAGTCCGCTCGCGCCAGTGCGCACAAAGGCTGCGGGAGGCTGCCACAGGCTTTCCCTAGCGGAAGGGAGTGAGAGGCTCCTGACGGCACAAAACCCCAGTTCTGACTGAAGTGAGCCCCAGTTCTGACCGCAGTGAACCCCAGTTCCAGGCGAGCCCCCGGGGACCCACGCTCTTGTGGGGGGAGTCTGGACTCTCGGGCGGAGACTCGGGAGCCGGGGAAGGCGGAAGACTGAAAGTCCGCTCGCGCCAGTGCGCACAAAGGCTGCGGGAGGCTGCCACAGGCTTTCCCTAGCGGAAGGGAGTGAGAGGCTCCTGACGGCACCGAACACCAGTTCTGACTGAAGTGAGCCCCAGTTCTGACTGCAGTGAACCCCAGTTCCAGGCGAGCCCCCGGAGACCCACGCTCTTGTGGGGGGAGTCTGGACTCTCGGGCAGAGAATCGGGAGCCGGGAAGGCAGAGGACTGAAGGCACACACGTGCTAGCAAGGGCAAGGCTGATGGGAAGCCAAGACTGAGACTCCACCCCGTCCAAGCAGAGCACAGAGGCTATTGCAATTTGGCAAGTCTAATCCTATAAGGCTGTCTCCAGCACCGGACTTCTCCCAGCATAGACACAGCTGATCCTTACAGCCAACTGGCCTGGAGGTCAATTCTTCCCAGTGATACCAACAACAATAAAGCCTTAATTACAACAAGGCTGTACACACAGTCCACAAAGGGGTGCACCAAGAGTGTCCACCCCAGGTTAACTGGGGAGGCAGACCCACTGGGCCAAATTGGAAACCTAGCACACAAATCTACCAACTCAGGGAAGCAGTGAAAATGCGGCGTCTAAGAATCAGATCACAAACGAAAGAAATGGAGGAAAACAAACGACTGGATATAGAATTCAAAACCACGGTTATAAGGCTTTTTAAGAATATCCTAGAAAAGGCCGATAAATATAACGAGACCCTCGAAGAGATGAAAAAGGACCAACTAGAAATTAAACATACACTGACTGAAATAAAAAATATTATACAGAGACCCAAAAACAGACAAGAGGAACACAAAAATCAAGTCAAAGAATTGAAATACAAAGAAGCAAAAAACACTCAACCGAAAAAGCAAAAAGCAAAAAAAAAAATCCAAAAAGTTGAAGATAATGTAAGAAGACTCTGGGACAACTTCAAGCGTACCAACATCAGAATTATGGGGGTGCCAGAAGAAGAGAGAGAGCAAAATACTGAAAACCTATTTGAAGAAATAATGACCGAAAACTTCCCCCACCTGGTGAAAGAAATAGACTTACAAGTCCAGGAAGCCCACAGAACCCCAAACAAAAGGAATCCAAAGAGGACTACACCAAGACACATCATAATTAAAATGCCAAGAGCAAAAGACAAAGAGAGAATATTAAAAGCAGCAAGAGAAAAACAGTTAGTTACCTACAGGGGAGCACCCATACGACTGTCAGCTGACTTTTCAACGGAAACTATGCAGGCCAGACGGGAGTGGCAAGAAATTTTCAATGTGATGAATAGCAAGAACCTACAACCAAGATTACTCTACCCAGCAAAGCTATCATTCAGAATTGAAGGGCAGATAAAGAGTTTCACAGACAAGAAAAAGCTAAAGGAGTTCATCACCACCAAACCAGTATTATATGAAATGCTGAAAGGTATTCTTAAAGAAGAGGAAGAAGAAAAAAGGAAAGATAAAAATTATGAACAACAAATACATATCTATCAACAAGTGAACCTAAAAATCAAGTGAATTAAAAACCTGAGGAACAGAATAATCTGGTGAATACAATAGAATCAGGGGCATAGAAAGGGAGTGGACTGATAATTCTCAGGGGGAAAGGGGTATGGGGGGGTTCATAAAGAGACTGGACAAAAATCATACACCTATGGATGAGGACAGTGGGGGGTAGGTAAGGGCAGAAGGTGGGGTGGGAAATGGCTGGAGGGGAACTATGGGGGAAAAAAGGAGAAATAATTGTAATAATCTGAATAAAGATTTATTTAAAAAAAAAAAAAAAAAAAAAAAAAAGCCACATTGGCGGGTGTGGGGTGCGGGCTCTGGCCACTCGCCTGGTGCGAACCCCAGCTCTGCTGCTTGCTAGCTGTGTACCCGGAATGAATTACTTCGTATCTCCGTCTCATCGATATAAATGGCAGAGGATGACAGACTGGACACAATAAGGCTGTGTGAAGAATAAGTAAACCAGTGCCAAGCTTCTCAAGCTGCAGGTGACCAACCATTTGTTGTTTATAAAATCAAGTTAGTGGGTTGTGACCAGCATTGAACATAAATACAGTGGGAACAGGCATGTGCCTTGCTTCAGGGCTTGGTACACACATCCATATGTGTATGTGGCACAAACTGTTCCCAGATGCTTTACCGCCTGTGGGCCCATCGCGGCCTGGCAGATGTTAGCGGATTGAATGTAGCCCTGGTGGGGAGAAGACAAGCAGTCAGGCCTGAAAACCCTCCTGGCAGTGCCAGGAGGAGGCCTGTGCATGTGGGCTAGGGTGCCCCCTGGGAAACAATCTACTGCCAGGAAAGAGAACACGGGCAACAGTGGGCGCAGGCACCACAAGGCCAGGGATCCTGACAGCTGTGCACTGCAGGGGTGCTGGGAGGCCAGCATGGGACTTGACCCTGGCAGTGGGAATTGAAAGCAGAGGATGACTAATTTAACAAATGCCTTTTGAGTGCTTACGATGAGGATGATTTATGTTTCAAAAAGTTGACCATAAGGGCAGTTTAGGGGTCAAGAGCTGGTGGCAACAGTGGAGGCAGGGATCTACAGAGAGGGCACGCCGGCCAGGGGCAGAGCAAGGACAGAGGTCAGAATAGAAGAAGGAAACTGATACCACACGGCCTCTGTCCCTGGAGCTGGGTGGTCCCCGGCACCCAGCGGGGGTGGCAGCCATGGCCCACACACAGCGCGGGGGAAAGAGCAGGGCTGTGACGGCCATGGGGAACATGAATGCCACATGGGCAAGTGGGTAAACCAATGGGCACACCAGTGTGTCTGTGGCACAAACTGTTCCCAGATGCTGCAACCAGACAGACAGGTGACCTTGGCCTGTTCCTCAGCCCCTGTACTGCCAATTTATGAAATGGGGCCCTGAGGTGGACTTGGCTCAGAGGAGTGTCTGAGACTGGAAGCTAATAATGGTAAAAGCTTCTTCCAGGTCTGGCTTAGGGCCAGGGCTCACACGAGGACTGCCTTCTCACCCCTCTTTCCTTACAGGTGTACCTGGAGCAGGTGGCCTGGAAAGGGGCCGACCCCCAGCCACTGAGACAGGTCAGGGACGCTGGGCTGCCCTCGCAGTGCCCTCCGCCCTCCAGGCCCAGGTTCACAGCGTAGACCCGTCCACAGGCCTTGGAGCCGAGGACTGGCAAGGGCAGTCCAGCCCTGTCAGCAAATGGGCTCCTCCTCGCACCTCCACCATCCAAACGGGCTCCTCTGAGAGGGAATCTATCTTCAAAGGCCTCAGGACAGCTGACCTTGAACCTGTGGCCACATTGCCCAGCACAGGGGTTTCCACAGCTCTCAGAGAAGATGGTCACTACATCCCCTCCAGAACAAGTGTCCGCCTTGGACTTGCACTGAGCCCTGCTATGTGCAGGGGAGGGTGGAGCGGGGAGGCCTGATGCAGCCTGATGCTGCAGCCCGGACAGCCCGCACCTGCAGGGACAGCCGTCCCGAGGGCCGTCTTCTGCCTTCCCTCTGTGCTGGTCTCCGAGATTTCCCTGCCCCAAACTTACACTTTCCAAGTCTAAAAATGGAAGTGGCTCTGACTGGTCAGTGCTTGCTTTCCCGACCAAGACAAGCTTCCCAAACCAGCAGAGATGCCTGGCAGCCTTCAATCTGTCTTCTTGGGCTTCCCAACAGAGCCAACCCTGACCGTGAAGTGCAGCGTTTCCCTTAAGTATCTCTTTGCCCACCCAATGAGTCGATCGGGCGCTTTCCAGTGAGGCTGCAATGTCGGCGTGCCTTAGTGAAATCTGCATCTAGCTCTCCCCAGGGTGCATCTGGGAGACTTGTCAGGAACACTTTAATTTTCCTCTGAGTGTCCCTCTGTCCATTCCTGACTCAACAGGATTTTGGCATGATGAGGAAGCTTATCTTTCCAAATGTGACAGACTCATCCTTCCGTTGTACAGTGTTCTACTGGGCGTGTTGTGTCCCGGGCACTGAGCATAACCTGCCACCTCAGCCCCTGCCTGCAGGGCGCACACTCTGGTAGAAGAAACAGACATGTGACCTCCTCCTCGTAATAAACTGTGACAGTGCAGTCGTAGATGCATGGTCTTGGCACAAAGAAGAGAGAGATCAGTTTTATTTGGGGGGGGGGGGGGAGGTGACACAAAGAGGCATGATTTGGTTATAAAAGATGAATAGCAGTCATTTAGACAGACAGGAGGGGTTAAATTAACAACCACATCAACTCATATACTTCAACACCAAACCTCTGAGACATTGTCAGTGCACCCACTTTATAGATGTAAGTAAGGTTTGGAGAAATTAAGTAACTTGCACAAGGTCAGAGACTTAAAAGACTTGCAAAGAAAAAGCAATTCCGTACACCTTTTTAAATGAAAAAACATAGACCCATAGCATTTAAGTAAATTGGCTCAGGTTGGACAGGTGAAAGGTGTTGGAATCAGGAATCAAATCTGGGTATCATGCCCTAGCCAGTTTGGCTCAGTGGATAGAACATCGGCCTGTGGACTGAAGGGTCCCCGGTTCAACTCTGGTCAGGGCCCGTGCCCGGATTGCGGGCTCGATCCTCAGTGGAGGGTGTGCAGGAGGCGGCCGATCAATGGTTCTCTCTCATCATTGCTGTTTCTATCTCTCTCTCCCTCTCCCTTTCTCTCTGAAATAAATAAAAATATATTTTAAAAAATCCAGGAATCATGTTGAGACCACAGAGGTAGATGGATTACAGAAGCCCTTTTATATCCAGCTAAAGAGTCTGGATGAGGGTGTGTGTGTGGGGGCGGGGGGGGGGGGCAATGGTAAGATATGTACACATATAATACCTTAATAAAAAAAAAAAGAGTCTGGATGCTTCCCAGTTGATGCTAAGAGGCACTGAGGGGTCTCACTTGGTGCAGCAGCTTCATGTCACCTCTCATTTATCCTGTCCAACAAGGGTAAACCACAAATTCTAGGAGTGAAAAAATAGCAACAGTTTTTAGCTGGACATGTCCAGGGCAAAAATATTTTATTTAATGGTGTTATCCTGTTTAATGATGGTATTTTATTTAACAAGAATTCCTACAACTCAGGAAGAAAAATACAATCTAATAAAAAATGTTGAAAGAAAGTAATAGGCAATTTACAAAAAAATACCATCTATAATAATAATGGCCATCTATAATAATAAAAGCATAATTGCTAATTAGACCAGAGTCCTTCCTGACGAAGCCAGGGCTGCAAGGGCCAAGGCAGAGGCAGCCACGGGGGCAACAGAGGGCCCCTTGCACGAATTTCGTGCACTGGGCCTCTAGTTAAACATATAATGAAACACGCAATGAAAACAACAATGAATACCATTTTCCTCCCATCAGATTGACAAAGGGGATTAAGAAAGACAAGATCAAGAGTAGGCAAAGCATGGTGCTGGGTAGCGTGTCCTCTCACCCTCAGCTTGCACAGCTGTATATTTATGCAGCCACTTTGGAAGGCAATTTGGAAATTTCTTTTAAAACTGAAAACGTGCACAGATTGCTGGGATCAACCCCGTTGTTGGTGTATCTCCTGGGGAAGCATGCCCACAAGCACACGGCGACCCATCGCAGCAACCTCACACCTGAAAATTACAAACCACCTGAATGTCCATCAGAGGAAAATAACTGCAAGCGTGGCAGCGTGTTCATAACAAAAACACTATGTGGCAGCTAAGAACACCGAGCTATTTCTGTATCAACTAAAGTGGCTATGTTGTCGAGTGGAAAAGCAAAGAACTACGGAATGATACATTTATGACAGATGTTGGAATATATTTATTTAAACATAAAGGTTTATCTTACATTTTATATGGGTTCATTGATGTTTAAAATACCCACAAAAACAGTAACAGTGGTGGTTTCTTTTCTTTTCTTTCCCTCCTCCTCTCTCTCCCAGTGAAGAAAGATTGGTTATTTTCTTGAAAGTCCAGTGATAGCTTCTGAGAGGTGGCAGAGGAGATGAGGGTTTGGGGCCACAAATGAACATTCATAATGTTCTAATTTCCATGAGCATCTCTATAAACAATTTCTGTGTATGCATTACTTATGTGATTAATTTTCACGTAAAGTATTTAATAACCACGGACACATCCGTTCCTATGGAAGGTGCTGTGGCCAGTGCTCTGCATAGCAAGTAAAGCAGACACAGAGGTAGGTCTTGCTTCAGGGAGCTCTCAGGCTGGTGCAGAGAACATGCCATCACCAGGTAGAACGAAGTCCTCAAGAGGAGTCAACAATGCATGGGATTCAAGTGATGGGGGAGAGGCTGTTCACAGTGCTTCAGGAACCAAGGAATGTGATCCAAGGAGAGCAGAGCTGAGCATGGGCTGGGCGAACTCCGGTCCCGGGCTGTTAGGGAGGACAGGGACGGTTGGGGCACACTGAAAAGCCGCGTCCTAGGCAGCCAGGAGTCCTGTGAGGTCTGTGAGCATGTGGGAACTGGCCCGCATCTTTACAGAGGGAGGGTTGGCTGGGTCTGGAATCGAGGGACAAGTGGGAGGTGACTGAATGCCCACTGTGGGAGACGATTGGGGTTGGGGGCTGATTGCTGGCAGGGATGGTGTCCCTGGGAGGAGGTAGATGACCCTGAGAGACTCATTGGATTGGGATGGGAAGTGACCAGAGGGAGTGAGAAACCAAGATTTTGAGGCCCCGCTGCTCCACAATAATTCACAGAAATGTCAGGAGTCAGAAGGAAAGCAGGGAGGGACAGCCCCTTCTTGGACCCACAGAGAGGAAGGAGCTCTGCGGCCCACCTGCAGTGCAGGAGCTGCTGTCCTTTCTTTCCCTTCAGAGCTCAGCTACACTCAGGAAGCAGGTTCCAGGCCCTGAGGAAGGGCTGGCCAAGGGCGGGCAGGCAGGCACGTAGTCCTGGCTTCCAGCCACCAGAATCACAGGCTTCCGGGAAAGGCTGACAGGGAGGCTCTGTGTGGCTGGGGAAGCCTAAATTAATTAAGTAATGCTGCAGCCCCGAGGCGCTCCTGAGGAAGTGCACAGGGTGGGTAACAGGGGAGGCCAGCGGCTGCACGTCCTCCCCCAGCACTGGAATCCAGAGAGGCTCATGAGCTTTGTTGGAACTAAGCCTGCACATAAGTGCTTCCAGGGAAACAAAGAAATAATAAATCAGGAGCAGGTGCCCCGCCCACATGCTGCCACCACCATCAACCTGCTTCTCTGCGGAAACATAGTCATTTTGTGTCTCGGGGACCAGATGTCTCAGTGAAGCAACAATTGGCAAGGCCTTGGAATTGACTCGGCCCATGACCTCCTCAGGACCAGCTGATGCCTTCCTCCAAAGTGGCATCCCTTCACACACAACTCTCCCAAGACCATTCCCCCCACACACACACAATCCAGACCTCGCCCTGGCACAGATGCAGGAAGGTTATCCTTCCATCCCCTCCCCAAGCTCCCATATACCAGGAACCCTGAGTCCTCCACTAGCACACTCCACAGGCACGCATCCAGGTGGAAAGGACTTTGCCCCAGCAGACAGAAGCCACAACTATATTTAGTGGATAAAGTGAAAGATAGTCACCCAGAAACCACCAAGGTGTCTACCCCTACAAAAGCATAATTGAGCCTCTGTAAAGTGCCAGGCATTGAGCTAGATACTCTCAATAAGTCATCTCCTGTTCTTCAGCCATCCTGGAGCAGGGCAGCATGGTGGCTGACAGTGAATGCTGGAGTTAGGCAGCCTGCATTGGAATCCTGTCCCCACCACTTGTGTGCAATCTGGGCATGGATAAATGATCACACCTCAGTGTCCCTGCCTGCAAAAAGATAATATGAAGGCTGGTAAGATAATTAAATGAGTCAATGTTTGTAAAAGATTTAGAACTGTGCCTGGCACATTGTAAACACTTCGATGTGTCTAATAAATAAATCCCTTCCTTTATTCATTTGATTTACTTTGCATACCAGATAAGCTCTTAGTAGCAACAGTCCCTAAATCTGGCTTAGAGAGGAGAGGAAAAAATGCTTCCATTTTCTCCAACAAGATTGGAAGGGAAGTTCTCTTATGCCTGTAAGTTAAGCTCAGAAAAAGGAGTCTCCAGAAAGGAATTTACCAAGAGTTCTGTTGAAGAGGAAGCCACAGGCACAGGAAGACCTGGCTGCAGGGCCCTTGTGGGAGGCTGGTTGGCAAGTGGTGGAGTCTGGGCCAGCACCCTGGACAACTCCCCAAAGGCCAGCGCAGAAGGGGTTGTTCCCCATGTCCTGCCAAGGCTCACGCCCAATCCTTTTGCTGAAACAGAGAGTCCTCCCCTCCCTGCAACTCCTGCACCCTAGCTCTTGAGGCTGCTGAAGGATGGGGGTGTGAAGTTGTCTTCTGAGCTTGAAGTTGGAGGGTATAGGAATTTAGTGTCGCTGGGGATCTTCATTGGGCCCTCTCCCCTACACGTCCAGGCTGCCACCTTGCAAGTGGAGTAGCAGAAGCACACTGAGGTCCAGAGTAGAGGGAGGCCGTGTGAGGACCACGAAGTGAGTCACACAGCCTGGGTTCAAATCCAGGCTCTGCTGCTGGGGTCATGGGCCAGTGATCCCGCTTCTCTATGTCCAGTTTCCCATCAGTAAGGCAGGAGGAATGGCACCAGGATTGCATGAGGATTAAATAAAAGAGCACACAGAACACCCCTGGCACAGAGTATTTCATAAATGAGTCTGCTTCCTGCCACTAGGGAATGGAGGACTGGAGAATTAAGCATGAGCCCAGAGATAGCATGGCTCCATGCTCAAGAACAGCCTGAGTTATGTGGGCCAGAGGGCTGGGAGAAGGATCTGTACCTTGAAGACCCTGGGAAAGTTTCTGTTCTCTAAGATTCCACTAAATTCTAAGTTCTTCAGCCACTAAGACAGAACACTTCTGCTTTAATCCTCTCCTTCTAATCAGACAGGGCAAACACTATATGCATAAAATCATAACTGGTCTGCAGGCTGCCTCTTTCAGAGCCTCATAACGGGAGAGTCGGAAGAGGCCTGAGGTTTCAAACTAAATGACTGGACAGCCAGACAGGTGACATACGTGTGCAAAGCTAGTTAGAGGGAGCCTGCCATGAGCCAGAGAGTGTGTGTGTAACGACTAAAGACCCTCAAATAAAATCTATAATAATAAAAGTGTAATATGCTAATTAGACCATACAGCCAAATGATCTTCCAGATGTCCTTCTGGACAACCTTCAGATGAAGCCAGGGCTGCCATGGGCCGAGGCAGCCAGGGCTTCGAGAGGCGAGCCCATTGCACAAATTTTGTGCACCAGGCCTCTAGTGTAAAATAATGATCTCAACCCAATGGAACCATTCTTCAGCCCCCATTTCTGCTCAAGGACTCGGGTGAGAGGGCTCTCCTCTAACCCCTTCCTTAACAGAGACCAAGCTGGAACCCAGGGAGAAGCTATGACTTGTCCGCGATCACGCAGAGCCAGGCATCTCCCTTTCTCCGACAGGGAGCAGCTCCGCAGCTCGGAGCAGGTGCTGGCAGCTCCTTCCCTGGAAGACTGTCTCCTTCCCTGGGGCCTGGGTGAGTGGAGAGATTCTCACCTGATGCTCTGTCTCCATCATCTCATCCCACAGCCATCTCAGGGGCAAAGCCAACTTTCCGATGCCCCCAGTCCTCCACCAGCCAGGACAGAGCCGGGAACCACAACACTCACCCACCAGAGGGACTAGCCAGGAAGCCAGGCTGCCCCTGTACCTTTTCTCTGCTCTTTGCAAGACCTACACTGTGAAAGGAAGATAAAACAGCACATTTTACAGATGATAATAACAACAGCAAGCACTTCCACTGTCTTACGATATCAGACACCCTAGTCAGCAGCACTATTACCCCATATTACAGATGGAGAAATAGACAGAGGGGGAAGCAGCTCCCCAGCACCCTGACTAGCAAGTGAGAGCTGAAAGCCGCCTCGGCCGCCTGTCTCCGAGGCATCAGGTGCTCCCCGGGGCGGGGAGCGCTCGTGGGAAGAAGCTAGACCTAGAGCTCGTTTGCTTCTGAGATGAGAAGGATAGGAAGAGGGCTCTCGGACTCTGAAGTGAGAGACAAACTCGGATCTCAACCGCGCAAGTCTCCCAACCTCCGCTGCTCAGAACCCCTCTCCTGCCAGCCCACAGACCGGAGCGCAGACTCGAGGTGCCACCCAGGGTCAACGCTCTTATGAGGACGCCCTGGATCCAGCTCACAGCCGGGGCGTCTCAGTGGGTGCGGCCCTTTCTGAAGGTGAGGGAGCAAAGCGGCTGAGTCCAGCCCAGGGGGCGGGAGGAGGGGTGGGGGGGAGGAGGAGGGAGAGGGGGGCAGGGGAATAGAAGGGGGAGGGGTGTTGGGCGTGGAGCCTCAAAGGTCTTTCTTGCAGAGAGGACCCAGGCCACACCACTCCTGGAGCCCACCCGGGACTTGGAGGCAGCTCTGGAGATTAGGGGGTGGGGGTGGGGGTGGGAGTCGGGGTGGAGCTGGAGGTAGGGAAGGGGCGGGACTCGCCGGAGCCGAGAAAGGGATCCCTCCCGTGAGCACACTGCCCGGGAGGGGAAGGGGTGAGGAGGAGGGGAGGGAGAAGAGGCGGAGCTGGGGGGACCAGGACAGTCGCTGAGGAAGAGGGGAATACTGGCTGGGAGAGGGTGGTGAGGGAGTGCGAAGTGTGGGAGCGGCAGGGCTGACACCCCGGGCCGGTGGGAGCAATGCCACGTTTCCCCCAATCCCCAGATTCTCATAGTCGGGAATCTCTGCTGGGACGTTCTCCCAAAGGGCTGGTCATCGGAACCCGCCCAGCAGTCTCTGCGCCTCACCCTCCCTTTCCAGGGCAGAAGGGGCCAGGAGGCGTGGCCATACGAAGGCTTGGGGTCTCAGTACCCTGAGCCCCTCCGGTCCCAGCCCCACAATCCAGCTGCTAGAACAACTGAACACACAGCGGCTCACCTCGGGGGCTCCCTGCCGGCTGTGCGCGGAGATCCAGTCTGAGGTGGAGATCTGAGCCCCCGGCGCACCCTCTCCCGCGGGGCCGGGAACAGCTGCTGCTGCGCGCCCTCCTGGAGGGAGCAGAGGGGCTTGGTCCTAACCGGGGAGGGGGGAGCAGAAAGCCGGGTCCTGGCACTGAGCACCCGTTACCTTCAGAGGCTGGGCCAGGACTCTTTGCGCACCAAGACCCCTTTCTGAGGTTTCCAGCTGGTACCACTGGGAAGGAGACCCCCACCGGCCGCGCCCCGCCCCCGGCCCCCGCCCAGCCGACGTCGCATTAGCATGAACGACGCAAGTGGCCGGGGCACCACTCGGGGGCCGAGACTCATAGCGTCACAGCCCCGAGTGGAAAGGGAAAAAAGAGGAGGCGAAGGAGGAGGAGGCAAGAGCCGGCGCTCAGGGAGGGGAGAGCGGCGGCCGGGCCAGCAGCCGGCGTGGGCGGCAGCAGCACGCCCCTCGGCCTGCGCTGGCGGCCTCTCCGCTGCGGGGGAGGCTCCAGGGGCGCCGGAGGGCAGCTCGCTCTGCTCGGGCCCCGACCCCTCTGCGCGCCGCCTGCCCGATCACCCCTGTACAGCGGCGGCGGGTCTGGGGTTCCGCTTGGAACAGCGGCGGCGCCTAGCCGAACAGGGTCCTTGCCTTCCCCGGGGTGCAGAGCCATGAGCCTGGCAGCCACCTGAGGCACAGGGGGCGCCGCACGCGCGGACCGCACCCCCGAAGTTCGGAGCTCTCTTCTCTGCCTGCAGGGCGCCGCGTCCGACCCCTGCGGAGGTGTCCTCGCTAGAGCGGCCGGTGGGACAATGGAACCCGCAGACCCGGCCCGGGAGGCGGCTGCCAAGCTGTCGGAGGTGGTGGGCTCGGCACTCCGGGAGCCCCGCAGGCAGCGCCGCCTCTTGCTGGTCATCGTGTGTGTGGCGCTGTTCCTGGACAACATGCTGTACATGGTCATCGTGCCCATCGTGCCCGACTACATCGCCCACATGCGCGGGGGCAGCGAGAGCCCCACCCCGACCCCGGAGGTGGAGATGTGGGTGCCCACCCTGCCGCCGCCCACTCCAGCCAATGCCAGTGGCAGCACCACGGCCAACAGCTCAGAGTCCCCGACGGCTGTGCAGCCCGACGGGTCTGCCTTGCGGCCCCGCTATCCCACGGAGAGCGAGGACGTGAAGATCGGGGTGTTGTTTGCCTCCAAGGCCATCCTGCAGCTCCTGGTGAACCCCCTAAGCGGGCCCTTCATCGACCGCATGAGCTACGACGTGCCGCTGCTCATCGGCCTGGGCGTCATGTTCGCCTCCACCGTCCTGTTCGCCTTCGCGGAGGACTACGCCACGCTTTTCGCGGCGCGCAGCCTGCAGGGCCTGGGCTCTGCCTTCGCGGACACGTCAGGCATCGCCATGATCGCGGACAAGTACCCCGAGGAGCCAGAGCGCAGCCGAGCGCTGGGCGTGGCGCTGGCCTTCATCAGCTTCGGGAGCCTCGTGGCGCCGCCCTTCGGGGGCATCCTCTACGAATTCGCGGGCAAGCGCGTGCCCTTCCTGGTGCTCGCCGCCGTGTCGCTGTTTGACGCGATTTTGCTGCTGGTGGTGGCCAAGCCCTTCTCAGCCGCGGCGCGGGCGCGGGCCAACCTGCCGGTGGGCACACCCATCCACCACCTCATGCTGGACCCGTATATCGCCGTGGTGGCCGGCGCGCTCACCACTTGCAACATCCCCCTCGCTTTCCTGGAACCTACCATCGCCACGTGGATGAAGCACACGATGGCGGCGTCGGAGTGGGAGATGGGCATGGTCTGGCTGCCGGCCTTCGTGCCTCACGTGCTGGGCGTCTACCTCACTGTGCGCCTGGCGGCGCGCTACCCACACCTGCAGTGGCTCTACGGCGCGCTGGGGCTGGCGGTGATCGGTGCCAGCTCGTGCGTGGTGCCTGTCTGCCGCTCCTTCGCGCCGCTAGTGGTCTCGCTCTGCGGCCTCTGCTTCGGCATTGCGCTGGTCGACACGGCTCTGCTGCCCACGCTCGCCTTTCTCGTGGATGTGCGCCACGTTTCCGTCTATGGAAGCGTCTATGCCATCGCCGACATCTCCTATTCTGTGGCCTATGCGCTCGGGCCCATAGTGGCGGGCCATATCGTGCATTCGCTCGGCTTTGGGCAGCTTAGCCTGGGCATGGGCCTGGCCAATCTGCTTTACGCGCCTGTCCTGCTATTGCTGCGCAAGGTGGGCCTCCTGACGCGCTCCCGCTCCGAGCGCGAAGTGCTGCTAGAGGAGCCGCCGCAGGGTCTGTACGATGCGGTGCGCCTGCGTGAGTGCCCAGTGTCCGACCCCGACAGCGCTCCTCGCAGCCCGCCTGGCCCGTTTGCCGAGTGCGAGAGCGACTACACCGACTACTGCACCCGCAGCTAGCGGCCCTCTCCTCACCCCACCGCCACCGCTAGGGTCACAGCGGCTGCTCTGTGAGTGCACCAGCCAGCTCAGCCTCAGGGCCTCCCCTCCAGCGAGTTCCCTGGCGCAGGTCCCTGTCTTGACTTCCTCGGC
This sequence comes from Plecotus auritus, assembly GCF_963455305.1. Lineage (NCBI taxonomy): Eukaryota > Metazoa > Chordata > Mammalia > Chiroptera > Vespertilionidae > Plecotus > Plecotus auritus. The sequence continues at coordinate 59,261,515 of NC_137783.1, read as the reverse complement.
CGCGTCCCCTCTCCATGGCTTTTTGTGTGTCCCTCTCCCTCTCACCCAGTGGAGTGTGGAGCACTGCGGCATGTGAAGCGATGCGCTTCTTGCACAGAAGAGGCGTGCGGGCCTCTACCTCGGGGCCACCCTATGTAGGGCTGTGTGTCTGTCTGTCCTCCCTCCTGTTCCTTGGCCCGCTGCACAGCGGTGCCTCTGGCCCAAATCAATAAACCATATCTGTCCCAGACTGAGTCTCTTTACTGATGGGGTGGGCGGCCAGGCACAGGGCCAGAGGGGAGGATGACTTTGGTCCAGCCCCAATCCAAATCTCAGCCGGGGAACACGCGGAAAGCCTGTGTGGCCCTTTTACTACCTAGATAGGGAGATACATACGGAAGAAACAACCCCAACAAGGGCTCTCACCCACGACTCCCCATTCACATCCCCCTCAGCCTGTGACAGCTCCGCCTTTCTGGCCCAGGTCAGCGCCCCAGGGTGCCACCCCCCCCCCCCAGCTCGAGGACCCGCTCCAGCCTTGCGTAGGCCCCGCCCCTCTAGGACACGCCCACATCAGACACCTGCCTCTGAGGCACTAGGGAGGGGCTTCCTTTGAGCTGGGCATCCTACCTGGTCTAGATTCTCAGAAACGAGTAGGGGCGGGGCTGTTTTGGGCGAAGTCCCATCTCTGGAAACACATGTGTGTGATGTGTGTTCATTAGAGAGCCAGGCTCTATCCTAAGAGGAGTGGGAAAGCAGTTGTCTTGCTGTGTCCTTGCCTGTGGGTCTGAGTGGGACCAGAGAGGGTGTCAGTGTGGGATCTGATGCTAACCCCACCCTTCCCCAGCCGACTCCACCCCATCCTGAGTGGAAACTGCCATCCAGGGTTGTCAGAGAGGTCTCCCCACCTTGAATGCGGGTCCCCAGGAGCCCCAGTCCTAGAGCCTGCGGCCTGCTTTAGGCGGCAGAGTGCCCCACTCCAGTGCGGACAGGCCCCGGGTTCAGCACCTGTGGTCAGACAAGGCCTGTGGGGACCTGCAGTGCTGTGTGTGCAAGGCTGTATGCACAGGGCTGTCGGTGTGCGTCTGGCTGTGTGCTGTCTGGGCAGGGTCTGTCTTTGTGGGTCAATCTGTGAGGATCTACATGGAGGTGGGGGAGGAGTGCTTTGTCTGCAGGAGGGTTTGCCTCTGGCTGCCTGTCTCTAGGCATCCCCACGTCTGTGTATCCCCCACCCCAATAGTGGCAGCAGGGAGGGGGGACCTGCAGTGATTAACAAACAGGCGGTTATTATTATTTTGAAAGGAGTTGTATGTAGTAGGGCTTGAGCCTGGCCTAGATCTTGGGGAGGGCACAGATTTCTCCAGACTCACCCACTCACCCTCCCCAGGGCTTTGCAGACGCAGTGGCGGCTAGGATAATGGGTGTGTGTGTGGGGGGGGAGGGCTCCGGGCCGGGGATGGCTGGGTGGGGGCCATGGGCATGGGTGGGGCAGTGTTCTGCACGCCTGTCGCAGCTGAGGATTCTGCTACCCTTGTACGAACTGGTCCCGGCTGGGCGGGGAGCCGGGAGGTGGGATCCCGGAAGGGTGCGGGGAGTGGGGAGGTGGGGGACAGAGGACGGAGAGGGAGGGAGGGAGGGAGGGGTGGAGCTGGGGGAGGGAGGGAAAGAAGGAAGGGGCGGGAGGAGGAACAGGAGGAGAGGATAGGCGAGAGGGATCGCTGGCAGCCTGCAGGTTGGGAGCCGCGGGGACCCGACCACGTCGTCGGAGGCTCTGCCACCGACAGAGGCAGCAGCCCCCACCCTCGCTCTGCTGACGCCCCAGATCCCTTCAGCTCTCCTTCCGGCCCCCAGTGCTGCTCAGTGCGGCGAAGCGCGGCCGAGGAGAGCAGGTGAGAGGGCTGGGCTGGCCCCCGGGAAGCAGAGGGAGGCTCCGTCCAGAGCCCCGCCAGGACCACACGCCCAGGACCCTCGAGTCCTCCAGGTCCCAAACGGCAGCGGCCGTCGTGGGACCGCCCGGAGAATGAGGGATTCCTCAGCTCTGGCGCTCACCTACCAGAGTGGGGGCAGGGGACGGGGAACAGGACGCTGAGACGTAGGGGACAAGGGCTTGGAGAGGCTTGGCCATCTGAGCTCCGGGCTCCACATGCATGCTCTCGCTTTTCCTGGGCTCCATCTGCTGCGAGCCAAGGGCTGCCCCTTCGGTGCCAGTAGGAGGGTCTGCAGGTCTCACCCTGCCACCCTGAAGGACCTTCCAGCGCTAGCCTCTCTCCCATCCTGGAAGAGGCAGGAGGTGGGGAAAGGGCAACGGTAGCTAGCGGGAGCCAGGTTGCGGGGGCCGGAAGGGGGGCGGGCGGGGAGTCCCTGGAGCGCAGGTGCTGGCAGAGCTGGGTTGGGTCCCTAGGGCAGAGCTGGGATCTCTGCGGGAAGCCGTTGGAAACCAGGAGGGCACCAGACGACACTATGCCCTCTAGACGCCGCCCAAGCCAAGGAGAAGAAGCAGCAGCCTCCCCGTGGCCCCCAGGAAACCATGCTGCTTTGACCTGTGAGCCTCTCTGAGACCAGGGGTCTCTGAGGTTTGGCTAGTAGATATCTTCCAGCTTTGGCGCTGGCCTGGGGCGAGAGCAAGAGGAAGCATGGGCTGCACTGTCCTTAGAGCCTTTACCAACCTGACCTTGCCCTGTTGCCCCCTCAAAACCTTGCTGTGTTGGGGGTGGACCCTCACCTGGATACTGCTGCTTCCTGAGTAGGCAGGGCAGCCCCTAAACTGCATGGCGCTGGCGGATCGGGGGACCACCTAGCCCGGAGCATGCTGGTGTAGTGCTCTGAGGACTCTACATTCTCTGCCAGGAGCTTCCAGGTAGCCCCGGGTTTCTCCATCACGGTACCAGAGTCATCCATCTTTCTGGATGCTCTGTCCTTGGGTCAACTGTGCCATGCCCAGCCCCCACCTGGACTGAACCTAAGGTGGGGGTGCGGGGGGGGGGGTTGGGGGAAATGGGTGAGTAGAAAGCATGGGGGTCTCTACAGGCTTACATTAGCTTAGAGGGATCTCTGAAGGTACAGGATGGGTCCTACTAGCCTTAAAACCTGGCCTTTGCTCCCCCTTGGTCTGGCTCACTTCTGCTGTCTCTTCAAAATTAATCTCCAGACTATTAGGTGGCCCCCACGGGACGGGGCTGCCCAGCTTCCCTGGACCACCTCCCTTAGCGCTCCTATGCCACCTACACTGGGAACCTGGTGGCCAGAGACTGCCCAGGCACAGCCTACCCCACAGAGCCAGGGCTTTGCATTCACTGAGCATCACTCGTGCACGCAGGCGTTGCTTTCACTCAGGTCTCCACGTGCATCCTGCTCATGCATCTGCTAGGTCCCAGAGATGAAGCACTGAGCATGCCGCCCTGGAAAAACTTGAAGCCTAGTGAGAAAGAGAGATTTTAATCTGCAAAGCACACATCTATTAGGCCCCATGCAAGAACAAAGCAAGCTCTCTGTCAATACCCCTTGTGGATCAGAAGAGGGCAAGCCCAGCCCTGCTCCCTCCCACACAGCCCGGGGGAATCAGGTGGGCCCGGGTGACAGCAGTCTGATGGAGCAGGTACCAGCTGGAGGCTCACTTCATGCCCTGCCCTCTCTTATTTGGGGGCTCAGAGAGGACACTGTGCAGGGCTGTTGGTCTGGAGGTGAGGAGATTGGGGCCAGGCCAACAAGGAGACGCTGTTCAGCTCTGGCCTCCTCACAGGGTGTAGGTGGGTGTCAGACTGTGGGAGGTGAAAGGCCCAGCGCAGGGCTATGTGGCTGTTGTGTTGATGCCGCTCTGCTTCAACAGATCTGCACATCTATTTCCTCAGCCACAAGTCACGAAGATGCCCATCCTGGAAAAAGCCCCCCAGAAGATGGCAGCAAAAACTCTCAGCAGTGAGGAGGAGATGGTGAGTAACTTTTGGAGCTCTCTCTCTTATCCCTACTCTCCCCACTCACATGCCCTTGGCTTCCAGAATAGTCCTGAATGGGATTTGCCCTCAGCACTTGCCTGACCCCAGCCCTCCCCTCTCCTGGAGGAGGCCTGGGCTGCATCCCTACCTGAGCCTGTTGAGGAGCCTGGAGGGCTTGGCGGCTCTAGGAGCAGCTTTAAGGTGCCACAACCTTTTGTGGCAGGGGTTCAGGATCTGAAGAAGGGGCTGACGCACAAATGAAAACACTAGAGAAGAAATATGAATTTAGAAGGCATGGAGGCCAGGTGGAGACCTCTCTCTTGGAGAGGCACACTGAAACCTAGCCTTGTCCGCTTTTCATTCAGTTTTAGATACACATCTTGCCCTCAGTAAAGCAAGGCAAACAGGTAGCAGACAGACCATCTCTAAGGTCAATAATGATCAGTAAAGATCGGTAAGGTTCAGTAAACATTTACGTTGAGGCTATTAGGTCGGGAAATTGCTTTGAGCCACCACTATCTCAACAGAACAATGGTGCTTGGCATTAGTCCTGCTAACACCCAAGGTCCATCGGTCTTCCGAGTTCCTTGATTCACTCTCATGATAGTATGGGCAGTGGGTGGCTTCCTGCATCAAGGGGAATGCTGATAGGCACACTCTCTAACCCCCACAGTCCAGGGAGAGTCCTTGACCTGGGCCAGATACTTTTATCTCCCAGGACTTCCCCGACCCAAAGTTCCACTTCCAATGGCTCTGAGCCCAGGGGAGTTGCCTTAGGTAAGCCATGCCACATCCCAGCCCTGGCTATTGCCACTAGTTCAGCCCTGGAGCTGTAGGCACCATCTTCCCCACAGACTTGAGACAAGCCACCCTCCCTGGGAAGGCCTCCTCCCTCCCATCCCACTGACCTCCAGAGTGATAGAGCACATCTGATCCCCACAGTGTTGCACATGTGTGTCCCTCTGCCACACTTGTCTTCTTGACATCTCCTTGACAACCACACCACTCTCCACCCTCCACCCTCCTGTCCACCCCCCACCCCCCCTTCATTTGAAACCCTGATCAGAACTTCCTGGCTTCTCCCTGTGAAGTAGCTCCCCACATTGTCCTGTTTGCTGCTGCCGACACCTCTATTGCTGCTTCTGCTCCATGGCATGTCCCTCCCATTGGACTCTGGCTGCCTTGTCTCTCACCGAGCCTGAGTCCAGCCCAGGGCCTGGCCCACATGAACTGCCCAAGAAACGTGTATTGACCTGAGACCCCAGGGTCCAAAGACCCTCATTAGTGCTAGTCCCTGCTGCTGTTCCCACTGTGGGCCAGAAACCCATGAGCTTCTAGGAGGAGCCGCAAGGAGCTGAGACATTCAAGCAGAGATTTCCTGTCTAGCTCCTCTTTACACATCACCAATTCTCCCATGACCCAGGCTGAGTCCCAGGGCACTGACAGGGCCTCAGGAAAGGGTGGCCTATTTTCAGCATGGGCTAGGGCCGTGGTCGGCAAACTGTGGCTTGCGAGCCACATGCGGCTCTTTGGCCCCTTGAATGTGGCTCTTTCACAAAATACCATGGCCCGGGCGAGCCTATTTTGAAGAAGTGGCGTTAGAAGAAGTTTAAGTTTAAAAAATTTGGCTCTCAAAAGAGATTTCAATCGTTGTACTGTTGATATTTGGCTCTGTTGACTAATGAGTTTGCCGACCACTGGGCTAGGGTCAGACATGCTGGCATCTTGGCGAGGCCACCAACTAGGCTGGACTTTCTGTGGGTACTTACCCACTCACCCACCGCACAGACCCATGGCCCAATAGAAGGAAGAGGGAACCAGAGCAGCTGGGGGGCGGGAGAGGCCTGCGCCTGGCTCTCTGGAGTAGACTAGATAACCTGAAATGCTGTCCAGACCTGTCCTCAAGAGGTCCCCGGGTAGCAACAGCACAGAGCACCCGCAGCCTCCTTCCTTCTCCTAGGGCAGTGAGCTCTAGACACAGGACCAGACAGGTGGAGGATCCCCATTCATTCCTCAGCGCATGCTCAGTCCCATCTTCCCCGGGGCAGCCGTGGGGACTCCAGACTGTGCAGCAGGAAGAGCAGAGTGGAGGAAAGTTTTCAACAGGCCCCTTCACTCCACCGCCTGCCTGGGGCAGAAGGTCACCGCCCCACCATCCTAGAGAGGAGAAACCCCTGAAAGAAGGCAACCAACTTTGTAAAATTTAAGCAATAATATGAAAATTCCTGGTTTCCAATTGTGACCAGCTAAGTGAGGAAGGAAGGGGGTAGAAAAGAGAACAAGGGATACAGAAGAGAAGAGTCGAGGAAGAAACAGAGTGAATATTGGATGAATACTGATTTCAGGTCTCAGCTCTGCCACCAAATTGCTGGATGACCTGGGACTATCCAGTCTCTGGGCCTAAGTTTCCTCATCTGTCAACAAGGCTAAGCCATAACATGTGAGATCCCTGGTGAACACAGCTGGTAAACTGGGAAGCATGAGGCCCCCAGAGATTATGAGATTCCTCTTGAGAATTCCTCTGGAAGGATCAGGACAGTAACATTGTAACATTTAATGATGTGCCTAGTTGGGGCCAGTTGCTTCTCTCATTTCATTCTCTGTGGGCCCCTCTCAGGTAGGAACTGTCATTTATGTCCTATCGATGAGGAAGCTGAGACTGAGAAAGATTAAGAGAGGAAGGACTTCCACCTCACCCCACTCCCGTACCCACATGGAGCAGAACCCCCTCTCTGGGTTTCATAACTGCAAGGGATTTAATAAGGAGCCCAGGGCATGAGTCACCTTCCCAGGAAACATCTTGCAGAATTCTAGTCATTAGGACAAGCAATGAATGATGTCTCCCACTCTCTTCCACCTGTCCACAGCTCTCCATTAGAGTCAATTGGATTCTAGAGCTCCAGCTGGGAACAGTTCCTAAATTAAGAATGACCAGCAATCACTATCAATAACAGGACTATTTCATCTTAGACTCATTCACTATAGTTGATGGGTCTTTCACATTAATGATCTCTTATCTTATAAAGAGATGAAGGTTATTGATGCCATCTGACAGGAGAGGAAACTGAGGCACAGAAATAGGGGTGATTTGTTTAAGATCAAACAGCTAGTCAGCAGCAGGGTCAGGGATGAATCCAGGATTGTCTGGGATCACATCAAGGTCTTTTCCTCTGCACTTTTTTCCTTTGGGGTCAGGACTGGGGTATGGGAGAGAGCACACAGGAACCTCCTAAGTTCACAATTCTGCTGAGCTGAGCCCTGGAAACAGATGAGTCTCAGGATAGGGAGCAAGGATGGTAGCAGATGGAGACAGACCCTAGGCATCAACTTGGACAGGCCTGGACCACACATGACAGGCACAGCAAGTAACTGTGACCCTCTTTTCCAGGAGCTGCCCAAACTCCCAGTGCCCCCCCTGCAGCAGACTCTGGCCACTTACCTGCGGTGCATGCAGCACCTGGTGCCCAGGGAGCAGTTCTGGAGGAGTCAGGCCATCGTGCAGCAGTTTGGGGCCCCTGGTGGCCTGGGTGAGACCCTGCAGCAGAAGCTCCTGGAGCGGCAAGAGAAGACTGCCAACTGGGTAAGCATTGCTGGGAGAGGGCTGACTGGGGGGAGGGGGACAGGCAAGGGACCCATGGGCAGGAGGCAGACTTGGAGACAGAGGGATTTGGGTAATAAACAGGTAGGTGACAAAGACAGGGCAGATGGGGCACAGGGATGGGGGAGAAACGAGGAGAGCAAGGAGCAAGGGTGAGGAACAGACAAGATGTGGAATGTGAAGTAGGTATGGGGACAGAAGGCTGGCAGATAGGGGAAAGGGATAGGAGACAGACAGGGATGAGGATGGGGGCAGATGGGGACAAGTTTGAGCTACAATGCATGACAGGGATGGGGCAGCAGAAGATATTGATGAGGTCAGGGAAGCAGAGAGCGTGAAAGGCAAGATGGGCCCTCCTAAGGAGGCAGGGTACATGGATGAAGCACCAGACACCAGGATGGGAACCTGAATGGGAGAGAGGAGAGAGTACAGGGCAAGGCTAAAGGGCAGGCTCGAGGGCTGGGAAACATGGCCCTAGCACATAACTGGGTGCAGTGTATGCTTGTGGAATGAATGAATGAATGAATGAATGAATGAAGTGCATGATCCATTGAAGTGTCCTGATTGGCCCTTAGGGCTGCCAGGATGCGATCAGTGTGCTCCACAGGCAAGGTGCCCTTTCTGGGTGGGGGTGATGTGGCCCTTGTGGGTAATGGCTTCTCTTCCCTGCTCTCCCCGCAGGTGTCTGAGTACTGGCTGAACGATATGTATCTCAATAACCGCCTAGCCCTGCCTGTCAACTCCAGCCCAGCTGTGATCTTTCCCCGGCAGCACTTCCAGGACACCAATGACCAGCTCAGGTGAGGCCCCCCGTGCTCCCGGCTCACAGCTGGGGAGCTGCCTGAAGAAGGGTCCTGGCCCCGGCACCAGGAAGGAAAGGCTGAAGCTTGTGTCTTGGTGGAGCTTTCTGAGGCCAAGTGGCACTGAGACAGGGGCCCATGCGGTCAGGAAGGTTAGGTGAGGCTGCACCTGAGGAACAAACACAAGGTCTGCCTCCGATGCATTTATTTGGAGGACATGGGCACCCAGGTGTCCTCATAGCAATCTTGACCTGGCTGAGGCCCTGGGAGAAGGTGGGTCCCCTCTGATTCTGCCAGTACTTGAGGCTGGGACTTGTCTGTGGGACACACTGCCCAGGTGATCTGAGAGGCCCCTGCAGCTCCCAGCTCCAAACAGAGGCTCCGAGGGGTTGGCAAAGGTTTCTTCCCGCCAGCCGCCTTCGCCAGAGCCTGTGCCATCTGCTGCAATCTCACAGCTCACTGAGCCACTACAATGGCCTCTGGGCCCACTGATGACGATGGAGGAACCATTCATGCAAGGGTGGGGCAGGACAAAGGATCTCCCTACAGGAGTCAATGAGCTCCAAATCCAATCTCTGGTTTTAAGACCTGAATGGGACACAGTGTGGGACAGTTCAGGGGAGGAAAAGAACAGAAGGCAGGGCCCATTGCCTAGAGGTGGGGCTCAGTGATGGTTGGGAGACTCCCAGCCCGTCCTTCCTCACCAAGACCAGTCCAAAGGTCTGGGAGCACCTTCCCCCTCTCCTGCAGCCAGAGCATCCCCTTGGCAAAAGGAAGTGAGTGGATGGATGAACAACTTCTGAGAACAGTTCCCAAAATTGCACAGGAGCGGGCATTTTCCTCCTGATGCAATTAAGCCGGGCTCGTCATCCATGAACAGTAAAGGTGACACCATTCTGTGGCATGGTTCTCTGGTGTGTTTTCCTGCAGCACCCACTTCCTTTTTATTAGCACTTAGGGGACCAAATTACTGACTTTCCCCAGGAGACTGAATTGCCCAAAACCCAGGGTGCTGGCCCAGGCCAGCCCAGCACGAGCCTTTCTTGGGCAGAACCCCTGCTCTTCCAGCCATTTCCGGAGGCTCTGTGGCCTCTCCTGGCTTCCTCTCCCTCCTCCTTCGCCTCCTCATTCACATTCTAGTTTCCTCTCCTCCCCGAAGTTCTTTCCAGGGCACTGTTTTTAATCCAAAGCTTGTGAAGTACTGACAACATAGAGGTGGGTAGGGGCATCCTATTAGGGCACCACTAAAACCTGGCATCTGGTTGGTGGTCATTGAGTTTGGGAGAGATAGAAAGAGGGAGGGGGAAAGGGAAGGAAGGAAGTAGGGAGAAAGAAAGAAGGACGGAAAGAAGGAGCAAGGGAGAGAGAGAGGGAGGTTGGAGACAGAGAGGGAGCATGGTCCCCGGAGAGGAGAGGCTAAGGCTTCATCTCTCTCTGCAGGTTTGCCACCAACCTCATCTCGGGAGTGCTCAGCTACAAGACCATGCTGGACAGGTAGGACTGAGCGCAGCCTGCGAAAGGCAGTGCCTTTTGATTCACCTCTCTCCCGGCCACAATACACAAGGAGCTCTAGAGGGCAGTGACCTTGACATTTTTCAGCTCTGTGTTCCTGGCTCCTATCAGAGTAGGTGGGACCACACCCACCCCAGCATCAGGATGATCTTTACTCCAGCTGCCCCAACCACCAATAGTTCCTTTTCCTGGTGTAAGCACTATCCTACCTGGATCCCTTTAAAATACCCCGCTTCCTCCATACCTTATATGTACACACGAGCATGTGTACCAGAAATCTGGAGCACACACATGAGAAGGTGGAGAAGGGAGAGTTGTAGGAGCAAGACAGGTGAGTCAGCTTTGCCACCTGCTACTTGAGGGGCAGGTTCTCCTCAGTCCAAGCCTGTTTACTTGGCTTCAACCCCACTTTCCTTTCTGCCTCAATCAAACAATCTGTGGTGTTTGTAAATATAATGAAATGTTTGTAAAACATTACAAAAATTAATTAGTAAAAAATTGTACAAAGTATGAGATCACCTTTTGTTAATTAATGTCTTATTTTATTCTTAAATTACAGTTTACATTCAATATTATTTTGTATTAGTTTCAAGTGTAAAGATGTGTATTTAGATAATCATGTACTTTACAAAGTGTTCCTCCTGATATTTCCAGTAGCCAACTGGTACCATATATAGTTATTACAATATTACATTCCCATGACTATTTTGAACTACCAATCTGTATTTCTCAATCCCTTCACCCTTTTCACCCAGTTCCCCAATACACCCCTCTCCTTTGACAACTGTCAGTCTACTGTCTGCGTCTATGAGTCTGTTTCTGTTTTGTTTATTCATTTCTACTGTTCTTAGATTCCACATATAACTGAAATAATATACTCTTTGTTTTTCTCTGATTGACTTATTTCACTTAGCATAATACTCTCTAAGTCCAACCATGCTGTAGCAAATGGTAAGATTACATTCTTCTTCATAGTAGAGTAAAATTCCATTGTACATATGTACCAACACTTTTTAATCCATTTGTCTATTGATAGGCACTTGGGTTGCTTCCATATCTTGGCAATTATACATATGCTTCAATGAACATGAGGGTGCATATATTCATTTGAATTAGTGTTTTGAGTTTCTTCAGATATATTCCCAGAAGTAGAATGATGAGGTCATAAGGCAGTTAAGTTTTTAATTTTTCAAGGAACTTCCGTATTGTTTTTTTAAAATGGCTGTACCAATTTTAAATCCCATCAACAGTGAAAAAAGTTTCCCTTTTCTCCACATTCTCATCAACACTTTTTTTTGTTGATTTAGTGATGATAACCATTCTGATAGGTGTGAAGTGATATCTCACTATGGTTTTAATTTACATTTTCTCTAATGATTAGTGATGTCTATAGGCTATCTGTATGTCCTCTTTGGAGAAGTATCTATTTAGGTCCTTCACCCATTTTTTAAATGGTTTGTTTGTTTTTTTTGGTGTTGAGTTGTATATGCTCTTTATACATTTTGGATATGAACCCCTTATCAGATTTATTGTTGGCAAATATGTTCTCCATTCAGTGGGTTGTCTTTTCATTTTGTTGATGGCTTCCTTTGCTGTGCAAAAGCTTTTTAGTTTGAGATAGTCCCATTTGTTTATTTTTTCTTTTGTTTCCCTGGCTCAAGAAGATATATATGAAAAAAATATTGCTACAAGAAATACCCAAGATTTTACTGCCTATCTTTTCTTCTAGGATTTTAATGGTTTTGAGTCTTACACTTAAGTCTAATCCATTTTGAGTTTATTACTGTATATGGTGTAAGAAAATGGTCTAGTTTCATTTTTTTTTGCATATATCTTGTTTAATTTTTTTCAACATTATTTATTTAATAGACTGTCTTTAACCCATTATATATTCTTGCCTCCTTTGTCATGTATTAATTGACCATATGGGCATGGGTTTATTTTTGAGATCTTTGTTCTGTTCCATTGATCTAGATGTCTGTTTTTATGCCAATACCATGCTGTTTTGATTACTATGGCACTGTAGTATAGTTTGATATGAGGTAGAGTGATTCCTCCAACTTTGTTCTTCTTTCTCAAGATTGCTGTGGCTATGTGGGGTCTTTTGTGATTCCATATAAATTTTAGGGTTATTTGTTCTAGTTCTGTGAAATACACCATTGCTATTTTAATAGGAATTGTGTTGATCTATGGATTGCTTTGGGTAGTATGGACATTTTTACAATGTTTTGGTTTTTTTTTTTAATCCGTGAGCATGGTGTATGCTTGGTTTTATTTTTATTTTCTCTTCAGTGTTTTATAATTTTCCAAGTATAAATTTACCTCCTTGGCTAAATTTATTCCTACATATTTTATTTTATTTGATATGATTGTAAGTGGGATTATTTTCTTAGTTTCCCTTTCTGATAGTTCATTTTTGATATATAAAAATGCAACCAATTTTTGAATATTTATTTTGTATCCTGCTTCTTTACTGAATTCATATATTAGTTTTAGTAGTTTTTGGTGGAGTCTTTAGGGTTTTCTATATACAGTATTATATCGTCTACAAATAATGACAGTTTTACTTCTTCTTTTACAATTTGGATGCCTTTTATTTATTTTTTCTTGCCTGATTGCTGTGACTAGGACTTCCAATACTATGTTGAATAAGAATGGTGAAAGCAGACATCTTTGTCTTGATCTTGAATTTAAGCTAAACACTTGTAATTTTTGCCTGTTGATTGTTGGCTGTGGGTTTGTCACATATGGCCTTTATTATGTTGTGGTATGTTCTCTCTGTTAGAAGTAAGGCAAGCCCCCAAATTCAGGGGTCCTGGTAGGACACAAAGCATACTGCAGAGCCAGGCAGCAAGGCAAACACCTTTACTCCTGCAGAAGGGTGCACAGCACATGGTCTGGGAGCACATGCACACTGAGCAGGTGGTCTGCTCAGCTTTTTAATTCTGACGCTCATGACCTGCCCCTCACTCTCGATTGGAGCTCAGGAGCACAGTCTTTCACCATTGGATAATTCAAAGAAAGGGTTGACCTTTGTCATTTCAAGATGGCGACCCCCAGGGAACTGCAAGTCATGTGGCCAACATGGCAGCTGCCAAGTAACGTGAGCCAACATGGCGGCTGTCTAAACTGTTCTTTGACAGAAAAGGTTACTTATTTATTCTCACACCTCTATTCCCACTATCCTGAGAGTTTTCATCATAAATGGGTGCTGGACTCTATTAAATGTTTTTTTTTGCATCTATTGACATGGTCATATGGTTTATTCTTCATTTTGTTTATGTGGTATATCACATTTATTAGTTTGCATATATTGTACTAATCTTGCATCCCTAGAATAAATCCTACTTAATCATGGTATATAATATTTTTAATGTATTGCTGGATCTGGTTTGCTAATATTTTGTTGAGGATTTCAGTATCTATGTTCATTAGGGATATTGGCCTATAATTTTCTTTTTAATCCTCACCTGAGGATATTTTTCCATTGATTTTTAGAGAGAGTGGAAGAGAGAGGGAAAGACAGAGGGAAATATCGATGTGAGAGAAACACATGGATTGGTTGCCTCCTGTACAAGCCCCAAGGAGCCTGCAACCGAGGTACATGCCCTTGACCGGAATCAAACCCAGGACCCTTCGGTCTGCAGGCCAACACTCTGTCCACTGAGCCAAACCAGCTAGGGCTGGCATATAATTTTCTTTCTTTGTAGTGTCCTTATCTGGTTTTGGAATTAGAAGAATGTTGGCCTTGTAAAATGGGTTTGGAAGCCTTCCCTCCTCTAGATTTCTTTGGAATCATTTGAGAAGGTTAGGTGTTGTTTCTTCTTTGAGTGTTTGGTACAATTCACCTGTGAAGCCATCCATCTGGTCCAGGACTCAGGTTTGTTGGAAGTGTGTGATTCATGCTTCAATTTTATTAGTTGTAATTGGTCTATTCAGATTTTCTGATTCTTCCTGATTCCGTTTTGGAAGAGTGTATGTTTATGGGAATTTATCCATTTCTTGCACTTTGTCCAATTGGTTGACATATACTAGTAGTTGTTCATACTACTTTCTTATAATCCTTTGTATTTCTGTGATGTCAGTTGTTACTTCTTGGTTTTCATTTCTGATTTTATTTATTTGGGCCCTCTATCTTTTTTCCTTGATGAGTCTGATTAAAGGTTTGTCAATCTTGTTTATCTTTTCAAAGAACCAGCTCTCAGTTTCACTGAGAACCTTAAAGATTCCACCAAAACATTATTATTAACTGATAAATAAATTCAGTTAAATAACAGAAAGCAAAATAAATATTCAGAAATCGGTTGCATTGTTTTGTATTTTTTAGGTTGTATTTCATATATTTCCTCTCTGATCTTTATTATTTTATTTCTCTACTGTCTTTGGGCTTTTTTCCTAGTTCTTTTAGGTGTAAGGTTTGGTTGTTTATTTTAGATTTTTTCCTGTTGTTTTGAGATAGGCCTGTGATGCTATGATTTTTCCTCTTACGTGGGTTTGCTTTTGCTGTGTCCCTTAGATTTTGTGTTGTTGTGTTCCCATTTTCATTTGTTTTAAGGTATTTTTTTGATTTCGTCCTTGATCTCATTGTTAACTCATTCATTGTTTAGTAACATGTTATTTAACCTCCACGTGTTGTGTGTTTTTCAGTTTTTTTCTTATAATTGATTTCTCATTTCAAAACATTGTGGTCAGAGAAGATGTCTGATATGATCAATCTTCTTAAATTTATTGACTTGTTTTGTGTTCTAACATGTGATGAGACCACTTTTATTATTAGATGCAAAGACATAAGATTCCTGCTACAAATGTTTCTGTAAGCCCCCCCTGTTGTGGTTTGGTCTTTACAGTTCAGTTCAACACTCACACTTGGAGCAGCAGGGTAGTGGGACACCCACTCAGTCACCTTGACTGGCCGAGTTCTTCTCATGGCTGCCTCTTACCCTCAGGGCTCAGCTCACATATCCGGTCATCAGCAAGACTGTCTCTGGCCACGCCTCCTTGTTACCCTAGCTCACTACCTGAAACCCTCCCATTTACCAGTTTGCTGCTTGTTATCTGTGCCCCACTGACATATTCCAGGACCTGCACCCCATTAGAACAGGAAACTCATCTCTTGTTTGCGGCTATATCTTCCCAGATCCCAGAATGGTGCCTAGCACAAAGGAGTGCTCGATAACATTTGTTGTCTGAAAGGTTAGAGGGAAGGAAGGGGAGAGAAACATGGGGGAAGAAAGAGAAGGAGGAGGAGGAGGAAGAGGAGGAGGAAGAGAGAAAGGGAGGGAGGAAGGACACAAGACATGCTGAAACCACAGGGAAAAGAGAATATTCTGCCTTGAACTCAGAGGAGGCTTCTAGAAGAGGTGATGAACTAGAAGGGGTTTTCTAAACAAATTAGCTGAGCACAAGGTGGGGGTGAAGGCATGCTAAGCAAAGATTAGCATAAGCAAAGGCAAAGGGGGCTTAAATGGTAAGATCTGCACTGAAGTGCATGAGGCAGGGATGAGGGAGACTAATGAAGGTGTGGGAAATCCCTGAGGATCTTCTTGGCCATGGAAATGGGCATTCCACTACTTTAAAAAGTGGAGGTTTAAGCTCTTTGACTGCCATCATAGTGCGGTTCTCATTTCTGTGCCCCGCTTTGCCTAATCAAGTTGCAGTAGAACCAATTCTGACTTCCTGCCTTGCTCCCCACTTTCCCCCTCTAGTCACTCCATCCCCACTGACTGTGCCAAGGGCCAGCTATCAGGGCAGCAGCTCTGTATGAAGCAATACTATGGCCTCTTCTCTTCTTACCGCCTCCCTGGCCACATCCAGGACACTCTGGTAGCCCAGAAGAGCAGTGTCATGCCTGAGCCGGAGCACATCATTGTGGCCTGCTGCAACCAGGTAAGTGGCCCCCGCTGCGACAGCCTCTTGGGCCCGGGGAGGACACATGTGTGCTCAGGCCTTCCTACTTTTCCAAGGGTGCTCATCCCCTCCCAGAGCCACACAGTGAGCTGGGGCAGAGTGGCCCCAAAGTGGGACCTCTGCACTCCCTGTCAGTTCCATTTCTCTCCACTGGTTGGATTTTCAGAATGAGGAGAGTCATCAATTAAGAACACTTTCAGTGGGCTCCCATTCCAGCCTGACCCTCCAGGTCAGGTCAAAGAGTTGCCTGGATAATGGACTCAGGGTCATTAATGAGATCCTGCAAGGCCCCAGACCCTCCACATGCAGTGACCAAGGCCATGACCTTCCCAGAAACTATACACAAACAGACAGCTTTGCAGATTGTTGGGACCTCCTTGCCTTTTTATATGCACTCACTAGTGTGTTTGAGATCCATCCCTATAGCTGAATATGGAACTAGTTTGTTCTTTTTAACTGCTGGGTAGGCATGCACTGGACAAGTACATACATTTTACTTAGCCGTCTCCTCCTGGAGACATTTAAGTTCTCTCTACCATTTTGTTGCTGCAAACTGCTCATATGTACATTCCCATATACATGATAAGAACAGGGGAAGAGAGGGCATGGGGGAGCAGGGCACAAGGGTATATGTTTCTCTAAGCTTTAGGCTAAAATGTGCATTTATAAGAGCAATTGCTGAGTCATATGGTATGCACATTTTTAGTTTTAATAGACACTGTCCCCCAACAATGGTTGTGCCAATTTATACTCAATTCCTCATAAAGGTAGTGCTTTTATAAGAACTAAGAACCACAAAAGCAAGGGTTCACTTAGCTAAGTTTAATGTGAACTTCTTTGAATTGGAGCAGCTTGGCGTCCAGCATAGTTAACAAAGTTGAGGTGGTCCCCAAATTGTGACTACTCGGAGCCATGACTACATGGAAACCTTGGGCCTGAACATCTCCATCCATTCTCAGATCTGAAGGTTCAGTGAAGGCCTGGCACCTGGCCCGGCTGCCGTGAGTGATGTGTTTGACCTGTTTCCCCACAGTTCTTTGTCTTGGATGTTGTCATTAATTTCCGCCGTCTCAGTGAGGGGGATCTGTTCACTCAGTTGAGAAAGATAGTCAAAATGGCTTCCAACGAGGATGAACGCTTGCCTCCAATCGGCCTGCTGACATCAGACGGGAGGAGCCAGTGGGCTGAGGCCAGGACAGTCCTCATGAAAGGTCAGCCGCAGTGCCCAACGCATCTCCAAGCCCATCTCATCCTCACATCCATTGGCTTTCCCTCCTCCAGGGTCGGGAACCATGCCTCATCCCCATCTGCCATCGCACTGGAGCTGAGGCCTCCCTCCAACTCAGGACCCGGTGGCAAGTCTTGCTGTCAGCTGAGGTTCCTTGATGCTGAAAGGCACCTTTGGTACCCTCTTATTTCATCTGACCATGCTCCAGCTCTGGGTGACACTGGCTAGCATTGGAATCCTGGGATGTCTGGGAACACTGGGGCGGGAAGCTTTTGAGCTGGAGGAAGGCTAACAGCAATTAAGCAGTTGTGTTTTACTTGTTGGCAGGGGTGGTTCTCATTTGAGAGGTCTGAGTTGCTGGGAGAGCCATCAGATGAGGATTTGGGATGGAGCCCACCTCTGGGAGGGTGGTTGGCTGCCTTCTTTATATGAAATTTTGGTCCTAAACTTTTCATCGTTAAGCTGAGAGTTTCAAAGCACCCCTCTAAGAAATCCAGTTATAGTCTTAACATTTTAAAACCATCCTTCTGGAAACTACTTTTCAAATCCAAAGCCAGCTCTATTCCCAGGAACTGGGAGAGCCTTCCTTTCTTGCCCTGTTAGAGACTCCTGGATGAGAGGTGAGACTTCCATAAGCTTCCATCTGCCCCTCAAGTTTTCATTTGGCCAGGTGTCTATCTAGACTCCCCAAGTGTCTGCAAGCTGAGGACTTGTGCTAGGCCTGGGGAGTGTAAGAGATAGAGAGGATGAAATGCCCTCCAGCCCACTAGATAAAAACAGGGGAATAGAGGGCATTGGGGAGCAGGTTCAAATACACAGTAATGCGATATCTACCCACGTAAGGTAACAGAGACAGCAATGCCAAATAAGTGCGTCAGGACTTCAGAGCAGGAAGGGAGCCCTTCTAATTGGGAAGCTTTCAAAAGGCTTTGTTGGGAGAGGTGGAAATTGTGCAAATCCCGGTGACATGAGTGAGAGCTGCAGGAGGGATGGGTGGCATACAGGCTGGCAGACTAGGGGTGGGCAAAGCGGACTGCCCATCAGGGACATCTGCCCTGCCCAGTACCATGAGGAGAGCAGAGGGCTGGCAAAGTGGCCATGCTGACCGTACTGGTAGAGTGAGGAGGTAGCGGCAACAGGCACTGCATTTTCTGGTTCCCTCCCTAGAACGTTCGTCCCCCAAGGCTGTCTGGCTCTTTGCACTATCCAGAGCGCAGCTCAGTTTCAACACCTCAGGTCTTCCTTGAGCATTTCTCCCCAATTATATTCTGTCCATTGGTCCTGTTTTCTCCTCTTGATTGCATTTTTCACTCCCCAAAGTCAGCTTTCCATTTGCTTGATTCCTGATGATTATCTGCTGCCCTCCCCCAGTCAATAAGGTCCAAGAGAACAGGGGCCTGGTCTGTTTGCTTCAACTTTGAACCTGCTGTGCCAATTACAGTAAGGGCCCAGTTGTATTTGTTAAATAAAATAATGAAGGGTTATTAGGAATACTGGGGCCCAGACTTATTTCCCACTTACCAATGAACTATTTTTTCATTCAATTATTGGGCACCTGTGAATGCTTGGTTCTAAATTGGGGTTGCACAGGCCACAGGGAAGTTTGAGAGCTGAGCCTGTTCTCATGAACCTAGCCGCCAAATTGGAGAATTAATAACATCATTTGAAAGTGAGTTCATTCCCTCAGTAGACCATGGTCTAATCAAATCTCACTCTTATCCCCTCCGGGAACAGTGACAGGCATCAAAATAATCACTTTTGCTTCCAGTATGGTTTCCACTTTATTAGCAGGCCAGGCCAAGACATCTCCCTGCAGGACTGCCAGGGACTGCTTGGAGGTCTCAGTGCTTGGGCTGCCCTAATCGGAATTAATTTGTTAATGGCACTTGATCTGGTTTTCTGAATGGAAGTACTGTTTCTGTGGGAAGCATGACAGAAAGGAGGGGGCGCACACGCCTTGCCTTTGGAAATTCAATTAATCCAGTTAGCACTGACTGTGTCATCTGTGTGGCAGGAAACCATTTCTTCCCAGAGCCCTCTTCTCTGGAGCAGCCCTTTCCCACAGAAGGCAAATGGGGAAACCATTTAGAAAACAGTTTCTGTGTAAAAGTAAAAGATTATGACAGCTTGGGCTAGGATTAAGAGGGAGGATGGAAAGACATAGGTGGGGTCTAGATATGTTTCAAAGTAGAAGAAGAATGATAAAAGAAGTGAGAAGTGTTTCCAGATCTTTTATTTGAACAACTGAATAGATGGTGGTTCTATTCGCTGAGATGGGAATCAGGTTGAGAAAGTGGCTATGAAATGGAGAAGTGCTTTCCAAGTATGTCAGGTCTGAGATGCCTTGAGTCATCTAAGTGGAGACATCAAATTAGATCTATGTGTCTGGAACTCAAGAGAGAGGTCAACATGGAGATATAAATTTGAGAGCCATCAGCATGTAAGTGATATTTAGTCATGGACCTGAGTGAGATCATCTAGAAGCAGAAGAATGGGGCCTCAGAGGTCAGATAGAGAAAGATGCTGAGGGCATTGAGAAAGCAGCCCTGAAATTAAGAGAAAACCAGATGAGTCACAAAGATCCAAGATGGAAGGAAGAAGTGGCCAGCCACACCGAATGCTATAGAGAGCTCAAGGAAGCATCACCAGTGACCTTCACAAAGGCCAGACTGGAGTAGTGGGAAGAATGAATGGTCATATGCTGATGGAAGTGATCCAACAGCAGAAGGAAATTGTGTTTGAGGTCAATGAGTAGAATTAGTAAGTGTGGAGGACTCTTTTCAGACATTATGGGATTAAAAGGAGCAGAAAAATGCGGGAGTTGCTGGAAGAGGGTTGGGGTCAAGGGAAGTGTTTTTATTAGTAAACGCAAGGGCATGGTAGTATGTAGACAAATACATGGCCATAATCCCATAGGAGAATTGTTAATGAGAAGAGAGGAGATAAATAAAGGGGTAAAATTATTGCAAAGAAAGAAGGAGATGGAACCCAGATAATAGAGGCCTTTGGTTGGTGCCAGGAAAATGGAGACCAGAGGTCCACAAGACTGTGCTGTGGTAGTGAAAGTATGAGGAGGTTTCCAACTGGTGACTTCTGGTCTCAGATTAGCAGAGCATGGCCATGAGCTGAGTGGCAGAGGATGGTATTCTGAAGACAAAAGAGAATGCATGAGTCCTAACCAGGTTGGCTCAGTAGATGGAGCATTAGCCATAGACTGAAGGGTCCTAGGTTTGATTTAGGTCAAGAGCATGAATCTCAGTTGCAGGCTCGATCCGTGGCCCTGATCATGGTGCATGTGAGAGATAACCAATCAATGTGTCTCTCCCACATCAATGTCTCTCTATCTCTCACCCTCCTTTCCATTCTCTCTAAAAGTCAATGGGAAAATATCCTCAGGTGAGGAGAGAGAGAGAGAGAGAGAGAGAGAGAGAGAGAGAGAGAGAGAGAGAGAGAGAGAGAGAGAATGCATAAAATACCCTCTTGGAAAGTAGGAAAGAGAGCTTACTCATGAAACTTGATAAGATTTATGGACTTGTGTTGAGCTCATATTTGAGGATTTTGGGTCATACATTTAGGAAAAGTAATTAGCATCGTTTTTGCAGTTTCCCTCCACAATGTTCAGCTCCTCAGGGTTAGGCAAGGAGAAGGTATATCACCAGGTTTAACTAAGGTTGGTGAATAAGACGGAGCGAAAGGGGGAAGGTGTGGGAAAGGAATGGTTATAATGTTGGAATCTAAACTGAGTCTGCTAGGGCTGCCATAACAAAGTACAACATGCTGAGTGCTAACCCAACAGAAATGTATTTTCTCACAGATCTGGAAGCTACAGGTCTGAGATCAAGGTATCACAGGGGTCAGTTTCTTCTGAGGTCCCTCCCCTTGGCTTATGGATGGCTGTCTTTTCTTTGTGTCTTCACATGGTCTTTACACTGTGTCCTAATTTTCTCTTCTTATAAGGTCACCAGTCAAGTTGGATTAGGCACCATCCTAATGACTTCATTTTACATAATAACCTCAATAAAGACTCCATGTCTAAACACAGTCTCATTCTGAAAAACTGGGGGTTAGGACTTCATCTCAGGAATTTTGGCAGAACACAATTTATCTCATGATGGGAGGGAAGTGAAAGACAGAGGTGGATAATGGATCATGGAAATAGGTAGTGTGGTTCATGGTTTGGGGGATGTCATTGACACAATTCATGTTGCAATGGGGATAACAGACTGTGTGAACCAAACCGTCATGAGTATGGTCAGAAGGTTGGATGCTTGAAACTGAGACTTCAGGAGGTGTCCCTGGTACTGAATTCCCAGATGTGATTATAGGAGTGGGGACTGATGTTGGACTGCCACAGTTGGGAGGTTGAGAGTCTGAGAGAAGAGGATGTGAGCTGGGTTATCCACATGGACATTGAAACTACTGGGACAGTGATTGGAGTAGTGATGGGGAGGAGGAAGCTGAACCAGGAGCCCAGATCTGCACGATGCTGAGTTGTGAGAAGGTCGGTGGAAAATAGCAACTAAGGGAGTGTTGGTTGTGATGCGAAGATAAAAGTCTAGCAGGTGCAACTCCAAAGGGAAGCGGGGGGAGGAGTCATTTAGGAGTGGGAACAGGGAGAACTTAAGTCACCTACCTGACCTGGCCCTTGGGTACATGAGTCTCAAGGAAAAGAGTCTTTGAAAGGGCACAGGGATGTGTAACCCTCAGGGGATACCACTTTCAGTTGAGGCAGAAGGTGAACAGAGAATGTGTTCAGAAGAAGTTAATGATGCAAGGGGTCCAGCCATCCCTAGTCAGGCATCATGAAGTGTTCAGGAAGGAGGAAAGGAAGGGCAACAGACCCAGGAACAGTGGTTGTCATTGCAAACAATACTCTCAAATTCTTAACTTCTGGGAAGCTATTCTCTCCTAGTTCCAGACATGCCTGTCTGGTGGTTATGGGGATGGGGACATCTTTCCAGCCCATAGCGGTATCACAATTAACACCATGGGATGGGTGCTTTTCAGGTCATCTCTGCTGAAGGTCCAAGGTCTCCACCTCCCTTCCAAGAAATGGGCACGAGGCCTACGCTCAGATGAAATCTGCCCTTAAATTATCATCGGGTCAACTGAGGCCTAGTGAGGCAATTGATTCCATTAACCCTCTCTCCTCAACAAAAGAGGTGGTCCACCTACCCCAGGCAGGCTGGCTTCCTCTGTGAGGTCCCAGGTTCCTCAACCCAACCTCCCTGCTATGCCACTGAGATGGTGGAGGTCACAGAGGTCCAGTAACACCACTGTGGCACAGCCCACAAGCAGTGGGGCCAGATGTCTGCTATGAAGACAAGCCTCCCTATGTGCCCAGTGTCCCCACACCTCCACTGCCCCTCACACAGCGCTTCTCATACAGCGCTCACTGAGAACCTGGTGCAGGACATGTGTATGTATTGTCATCTCCATTGGCAGCCTGGTCATCCACAGCCAATGCTGAGAGCCCTCCTGGGAGAGTCAAAGCTACCAGCCCTACCAGGACCATCACTGGTTTTTATCGGGGAGACTGGAATAAGCAGGATTATTAGGACACAAGTAGACAGGATAAAACCAAGGAAGTATCTCCAAAAGGAGTCCGAGGGCATTTGTGGGCCTTACCCCTCTGCCTGTCCTAGCCCAGGAGGGCTTCCTGTGCCAACTAGGACTTGAGGCTTATGCCAACTGCCATCCTCGTGACTGGGGCTGGCCGATGACATCAGGGTTCTCTGGCTAGTGCCTTAAAACACACACACACACACACACACACACACACACACACACACACCCCAGATTCCTCAGGCCCAGTGCTTTCCCAGTAGGACAGGTGGAGGCCCGGGATCTCCATTTTTAAGCACCACCTGGTGCAGCAAGGTTGGGACACCATTGTTAGTGGCCTCTGTGCATAGCAGTCCCCCTTGATGTTGGGCCCTGTCCTGGGCACTTTGTTGCTTTAGGTCTTCATTTATAGCCCTGAGGGGAATTTCATCCTTAAGGAATGGAGGAGGCTGTGTCTCCCACGGGTTGAGGGAACCCCAGCCTTAGCCTTAGAGGTGTCAGCTGCAGAGCTGGGCCTAATCCAGCAACAGGGCTTGGCAGGCGCCCATAATTTAGGGACCCCAGGAGGGCTGTTCATGTCCTCTCAGGACCTCCCACCCCAGCGAGCTGTGGCTTTCTGAACCCAGAAGGAGCCAACACTGTTATCCTGGTCTGGAAATTTAATTATACATTCGGCCCTGAGTCTGGAAGACTACAGTGCTTGTCAATTTATAGGAAAAGGATAGCCAGCTCAGAGAGCCCCCACCCACCCCACTCCAGCCTGCTAGCTTTCATGGGTGCTGCTGTGGAGATCCTGCCAACAGGCTTGGAGGCAGATGCCTCCATTTACACAGTCCCGTAAATATTTATCCCCAGCAGCCAATCAGAGCTGGGACACTGCTTTCAAGGAGGGAGCTGACAGAAGGCGGCTGCCTCAGCAGAAGGCCTCGGTCACAGTTTACAACCACCACTCAGAATGGGGCGTTTGGCTATTTAAATATTGTCAACCAGAGATAAGCAAGTCTGCTGATTTTAAAACCAATTACACATTAGCAGCCTCTGATTTAATTGGCCCAGAAATACCACCTGGGCTCTTGAGGCTGAATGCTGTTTTCCCTCTTGCAGGGAGGTGAGGCTTGATCCAGTGCTCCCTCCCATAGAGGACACATGAAGGCCAGAGCATCCACACAAGAAGAGGCACGTGGTCCAGGGCAAAAGGGCTGGCCTTGACCCGGTATCCCTGTTGTGCCCTGGAATCCGGCTCCCTAGGCTAGGACATGAGGACGGCAGACCTCCCTGTGGCTAGGCTCATGGCGATGCAGAGGGCCTGCAAGCAGTGGTCTGGTGCCTGGCACACAGAGGATGTTCACTAAGTGATAAGTTTTATTAGATTTGGGGAATACTCTGGGGACACAGCCTCTCTGGAAAGATCTGGTGAGCTGAAAATCGGCACCTGTTGAATGGGCACTGTCCATGCAGCAGTGACGGTGGCCTGTGGCCACAGACTGAATGGTCTGTACTCCTTGCCTGGAACCCTAACCCTCATTAACTCTGGGATGCTCTCCTGCTTTTCTCAGGCCCACCACATACCACACGCCCCGTGTGCATAGGTTATAGACACCTCTCTTTCATTTTCCCCTGGTGGCCATGCCCTCACTTCCATGAAATCGTGGGCAGCACAGTGGTATTTGGGGTATAAGGCAGCTGGGAGGTGGTTTGGGTATCTCCTGCTTTTCTTTACTCACCACCCCTCCCCTGATTCCAGAAGTATGGTAGCACTTTACATCTGCCTTTGTGGGAAGCGTGGTTAGCACACAGAGGAAGAAGCAATTCTTGGCTCTTGAGTTCTGTTTTTTAAATTAAATTACTGTAAACATATTTGGGGGTAATTGTAGGTGCATATGCACTTGTAAGAAATAATCTTGACTCTCCCCTTGCTAACATCTCGCCAAACTCTAGTACAACATCACAACCAGGATGTCACCACTGAGATAGTTAAAATACAGGACTTCTCCATCCCTTTATAGCCACACCCACTTCCTCCTGCCCCCATCCTTCTTAACCCCTGGCAACCACTAATCTGTATTATTTCAAGGATGTTATATAAATGGAATTATATAGTATGAATCTTCTAAGGTTGGCCTCCCCCCCCCACCCAACACCCCACTCAGCATAATTCTCTAGAGCTTCATCTACGGTGTTGCATGTGTCAGAAGTTCATTCCTTTCATGTAGTCCATCGCACACCTGCATCATGACAGGTGATGTAGCCATTCACCCATTGAAGGACGTTTGATTTTTTTCTCTTCATTGTGGCTATCCTATCTAATAAAAGAGTAATATGCAAATTAACCCTCACTCCGCTACACCCACAAGCCACTCCCACAAGCCACGCCCATCAGCCAATCGGGAGTGAATATGCAAATAAACCCAACCAAGATGGCTACAGCTACAGAGAGCAGGAGGGAGGCTTGGGTTTCCCTGGCAATGGAGGAAGCCAAGCTTTCTGCCTGCCATTGCCGGCCTAGGCCTCCACTCAAGGCTACAAAGTTTCAATGATAGAAGATACATAAAACCAAACAGAAATGGCAGCAGCCACAGAGCTGGAAAGAGCAGGAGGCTAGGGTTGCCCACGGCGATGGAGGAAGCCAAGCTTTCCACACACCCTGGCCAGCCCAGGCCTCCGCTTAAGGCTACAAAGTTTCAATTATAGAAGATACATAAATCCCAAAAGAAATGGCTGCCGCCATGGAGCAAGCAGAAGGCTTGGCTCCGCTCCAGGCTACAAAGTTTCAATTGTAGAAGATAAATAAACCCCAGATACCAGGGCCTCCACTTGGGTTGCCGGGGGGCATGGCCGGCCTGCAAACCACCACAGGTGCCTCACCCAGGCCGCCCCACACCCCAAGGGAACCCCCACCCTGATCCGGGACACCCTTCAGGGCAAACCAGCTGGCCCCCACCCATGCACCAGGCCTCTATCCTATCTAATAAATGAGTAATATGCAGATTGACCATCACTCCAACACACAAGATGGCTGCCCCCATGTGGTCAAAGATCCTGCCCCCATGTGGACACAAGATGGCCACCGGGATCGGGCCTAAATGGGCAGTCAGACATCCCTCAAGGGGTCCCAGATTGGAGAGAGTGCAGGCTGGGCTGAGGGACACCCCCCCCCCCATGCACGAATTTCGTGCACCAGGCCTCTAGTTACAGATAAAGCTACTATGAACATATATGTATAGGTTTTTGTGTAATTATAATTTTCATTTCAGGAAAAATGCCCAGAAATGAAATTGCTAGGTCATTTTGATATCTGCATCTTTAGCTTTTTGAAGAGACTATATTCCCATCAACAATGTCTGAGCAATCTACTTTATATGCATCCTCATCAGCATTTGGTTTGTCACTATTTTTTATTTTAGTCATTCTGATAGGTCTGTATTGATATCTTACTATAGTTTTAATTTACATTTCTCTTTATGATTGATGGTGCTGAATATCTCTCTTCACCTGCTAATTTGCCATCTGTATATCCTTTTTGATGGAATAGTTGCTGTTTGGGTTTTTGTATTGTTTTTCGTTGTTCTGTGAGTTCTAAGAGTTGTTCATGTTCTTTACTAGCCCTTTATTGGATACGTAGTTTTATATTTCCTCCCAAACTGTAGCTAATCTTCTCACCTTCCTAATAGGATGTTTCACTGAATAAATGTTTTAGTTTTGATAAGAAGTCCAACTTATCAAATTTCCTTTTTATGGATTCTCCATTTGGTGTCAAGTTTAAGAATTCTTTGCCTAGCCTTAGGTCCCAAAGATTATCTTTTTAATTTTTTTCTGAAAGTTTTAAAATATTACATTGTACATTTAAATTGATGATCCATTTTGAATTGGTTTTTTATAAGGTGTGAGATTTATGTCCAGGATTTTTATTTATGCATTTATTTATTTTTGCCTATCGGTGTCCAATTGCTCTAGCAACATTTGTTGAAAAAGCCCTCCTTCCTCCTTTACTTTTACACCTTTGTCAAAATCAGTTGGGCATATTTATGTGGGTCTATTTGCAGGTTTTCTATTCTTGTTCATTGGTCTATGTGTTGATCTCTTTGCCAATTCCACACATGCTTGGTTATGTAGCTGTATAATGTCTTGAAATTGGGTATACTGATTTCTCCAACTTTATTCTTTTTCAAAATTGTTTTAGCTATTCTAGCTCCTTTGCCTTTTCACACAGACTTTAGAAAATCTTGTCTATACATACAAAAAGTCTTGCAGGGATTTTGATGGGAGCTGTGTTGAACCTATATATAAATTTTGGAGAATTGACATCTTTGCTGTGCTGTCTTCTGATGCCTGAACACAGTGTATCTCTCCATTTACTTAGACCTTTTTGATTTATTTCATCAGTGTTTTGTAGTTTCAGCACACAACTCCTGTACCTTTTTGCTTGATTTACACAGAAGTGTTTCATTTGTTTTGCATGATAGTAAATGGTGTTGTATTTTTAATTTTGGTGTTCATGTGTTTGCTACTGGGATACAGAAATACAATTGATTGCCATATGTTATTTTATACTAGTGGCCCGGTGCACGAAATTCGTGCATGGGGGGGCAGGTTCCCCTCAGCCCAGCCTGCACCCCCTCCAATCGGGGACCCCTTGGGGGATGTTCGACCACCGGTTTAGGCCTGATCCCACAGATATCGGGCCTAAACCAGCGGTCAGACATCCCTCTCGCAATCTGGGACTGCTGGCTCCTAATTGTTTACCTGCCTGCCTGCCTGATTGCCCCTAACTGCCTCTGCCTACCTGCCTGATTGCCCCTAACCCCTCTGCATGCCTGCCTGATTGCCCCTAACCTCTCTGCCTGCCTGCCTGATTGCCCCTAACCTCTCTGCCTGCCTGCCTGATCACCCCTAACTGCCCTCCCCAACAGGCCTGATCTCACCCCCAACCCCCCTTCCCTGCCAGCCTGGTTGCCCCAAGTGCCCTCCCCTGCTGGCCTGATCTTGCCCCCAACTGCCCTCCCCTGCTGGCCTGATTTCACCCCCAACACCCCTCCTCTGCCAGCCTGATCTCACCCCTAACTTCTCTCCCCTGCTGGCCTGATTGCCCCTAACTGTCTCTGCTTGCCTGATTGCCCCTAACTGCCCTCCCCTGCTGGCCTGATCTCGCCCCCAGCTGCCCTCCCCTGACAGCCTGATCTCATCCCCAATGGCTCTCCACTGCCAGCCTGATCTCGCCCCCAACTGACCTCCCCTGACAGCCTGATCTTGCCCCCAACTGCCCTCCCCTGCTGGCCTGATTGCCCCTAACAGCCTCTGCCTTGGCCCCCACCACCATGGCTTTGTCTGGAAGGAAGTCGGATGTCTGGAAGATGGCCAGTCAACCCGGTCTAATTAGCATATTACCCTTTTAGTAGTATAGATAGATTATATAGGATAGGATTGCTTAAATGGGGAGGGGAGGAGCCTTTTTCATTAGGAGGAGATGCTCTTGGCAGACAAAAATACATAATATTTTTATGATAGCCAGCCATATGCACTATGCTGCCAAACTGGTCATTAAAAAATTGAACCGCTTTCTTATACCTTACACCAAACAGCCGTTGCCCTTAAAACCCCTCCTCAACCCCCACCTTAGGTCCTGCCTTTGCAGTTCACCCATATTAGGTTCTGATTGGTCAGTTTCTATGCCAGTCAGCGTCAAAAGCTCCGCCTCCTAGGCAGCCATTGGCTCCTCACAGTTGACCCAGATTTGGTTCTGATTGGTCAGTTTCTATGCCAGTCAACATCTCGAGGCCTATCAACAGGCCTGATCAGAGAGGCAGGGCTGATCAGCAGCCCCAGCAGAGGCCTGAGAGAAAGAGAGATGTGGCTGCTGGCCAGGCCCCAAGTGAAAGAGAGAGGCAAGGGCTGATCAACAGCTGCCACGGAGGCTACAGATCAGATCCTGCTTTTCTCTCCAGGCCTCTCTTTGGGCCTGATCCGCAGCCCCCTCAGCAGTCAGTGCTGAGTCCGGGCTCCCGCAGCTGCGGCAGTCAGTGCTAGGTCACCATGGCAACGCAGAAGTGACTTCCGGTTGATTGAGCCTTTAGTTGTTTTGGATGTTACAGACCCTGGGTTTTTATTTATTAGGATCCTGCAAACTTGTTGAACTCATTTATTAGTTCTAGGAGAGTTGGTTGTTGTTTTTTTGTTTGTTTGTTTTTTTGTAGATCCCCTGGGATTTTCTACATAAACAACCATGTTGTGAAAATAGGGGCAGTTTTTTTCCTTTCTGATCTGTATTTCTTCTATCCCTTTTCTTGACTTGTTGCACTGGTCAGAGCACCTGGTACTATGTGGAACAGCATTGGCAAGACTGGGTGGTATCTTTTCTTGTTCCCGATTTAGGCAAAAAGCATGTAATCTTTCACTTTTAAATATGATGTTAGCTATAGGCTGTTTTGTAGATGGTTTTTATGAAGTTGAGGAAGTTCCCATCTATTCCTAGTTTTCTGAGATTTCATCATGAGTAGATGTTGAATTCTGTCAAATACTTTCACTGCATCAATTGATATAATGAATTTTTTTTTGTAGTCTGTTAATATGATGGATTACATTGATGGGTTTTCTTGTATCTCTGAAATAAGGCCCACTTAATCATGGAACATAACTCTTTTTATATGATGCTTAATTCCATTTGTTTATGTATTGCTTACTATTTTCGTATCTATATTCGTTAGGATTACTGGTCTATAGTTTTGTGTGTGTGTGTGTGTGTGTGTGTGTGTGTGTGTGTGTGTGTGTGTGTGTCGCTTTGTCTGTTTTGGTGTTAGGGTAACACTGGGTTCATTAACTGAATTGGGAAGTGTTTTCTCCTCTTATAATATCTGAATAAATTGTGTATACTTGTGTTAAGTCTTCCTTAAATGTTTGGTAGAATTCTCCAGTGCAACTGAAATTTTCTTTTTTTGGAAGTTTTAAAATTACAAATTCAATTTCCTTAATAGTTATAGAATTATCCAATTTTTATATTTTATGTTTGGTGTATTATAATAGTTGATACTTTTGAAGGGATTGGTCCATTTCAGTTAAATTGTCAAATTTATGTCTGTAGAGTTGTTCATAGTATTTCCTGATTATCCTTTGATGTGTGCAAGGTCTATAATGATAGCTGTTTCATCCTGATGTTGTGTCTTTTCTCTCTTGGATTTTGTTGTTGTTGTTAGACTTGCTAGAGATTTGATTGATCTTTTAAAGGAACCAGCTTTCTTTTCATTGATTTTCTATTTTTTGTTTGTTTTGTTTTCAATCTCATTGACTTCCTTCCTCCCGCTTGCCTTGTGTTTATTTTGTCTTCTTTTCCTGGGTTCTTGAGGTGAGAGCTTATATTATTCATTTGAGACTTGTCTTCTTTTCTAATGTCAGCATTTGTGCTGTACATTTTTTTCTCAGCAATGCTTTAGCTGTGCTCACAAATTTTGATATGGTGCATTTTTATTTTCATTATTTCCATTTTCAGAACATTTTCCTTTAAGACTTCTTCTTTGACCCATGGGAGTTTTCTTGAGTATTTAAATATTTGAAACTTTTCCTGATACTTATTCCTACTTTGATTCCAGTGGTCAGAGAACACATTTTGTAAGATTTCAATTCTTTTCAGTTTGTTAAGGGTGTTTTATGGCTTAGAATATGGTCTATGCTGGCATATGTGTTCCATGGGAACGTGAAAAGAAAGTGCATTCTGCTGTTGGTGTGTGGAGTGTTCTGTAAATGTCAATTAGATCCTGACGATTGATTGTGCTGTTGAGTTTTTCTGTGTACTTGCTGACTTCCTATCTAGTTTTATATCAGTTATCAAGACAGGGGTGCTGAAGCCTCCAAATGCAATTGTGGGTTTGTCTGTTTCTCCCTTCAGTTCTATCAGTTTTTGCTCCACATGTTTTATCTTGTTTTGTGGTATGTTTAGTATATACACATTTAGAATTATTATGTCTTCTTGGTATTGTTTGTTTTACATGTAATGTCTATGGTAATTTTCTTTTCTCCTAAGTTTATTTTATCTGATGTTAATATAGCCACTCCTGCTTTTTTTAAATTAATGTTTGCTTGATATACCTTTTTTCATTTTTGTTTATTTTTACTTGCAACCAACCTATAGAATTATATTTGGTATGAGTTTCTTGTAGGTAGCATATATCTGGGACATGTTTTTAATCTACATTGTCAATATCTGTCAGTGTAATTATTGATATTCTGGGGTTTAATTCTGCCATTTTTTTCTCTTTTTCAGTTCTTGCTTTCTTTTTCTTGCCTTCCTATGGGTTACTTGAACATTTTTTAGAATTCAATTTAAATTTATCTGCAAAGTTTTCAGTGAATCTGTTTGTATAGCTTCTTCTGGTGATTTCTTTTTTTTTAAATATACTTTATTGATTTTTTACAGAAAGGAAGGGAGAGGGATAGAGAGTTAGAAACATAGATGAGAGAGAAACATCGATCAGCTGCCTTCTGCACACCCCCTACTGGGGATGTGCCCGCAACCAAGGTACATGCCCTTGACCAGAATCGAACCTGGGACCTTTCAGTCTGTAGGCCGATGCTCTATTCACTGAGCCAAACCGGTTAGGGCTGGTGATTTCTATAGGTATTACATGATTTATCATAATCTACTTCTGTTAAAATTTTGCTACTTCTAGTGAAGTGTAGAAGGTTTACCACCCTTTACATCTCTTTACTCTTCTCTGTTTATAATATAATTGTCTTAAATATTTTCTCTAATATAAATTTAAAACCACACCAGGCAGTGTTATAATTTTTGCTTCAACAGTGAAATATAATTGAAAAAACTCAAAAAGAAAATGAAAATTTGTTTATAAGATTGCTGGAGACAAATTCTCTTCGAGTTTTCTTACCTGAGAATGTTTTGATTTCCCTTTATTCCTGGAGGATATTTTGCTGGACATAGAATTCTGGGGTGACAGTCCTTTTCCTTTAGCACAGAGAAAGGTCACACCACCTCCAGCCAGCCATAAGGCTTCTGATGAGAAATATGCCGCAATTTCTATTGCTTTTATATTTCTGCATAGGCAAAGTGTCATTTCTCTCTCTCTCTCTCTCTTTCTCTCTCTCTCTCTCTCTCTCTTCTCAACTTTCTTTTCTTTGTCTTTAGTTTTCAGGAGTTGGACTAATACTATGCCATGGTGTGCATTTCTTTGAACTTATTCTGTTTGAGATTAGCTGAGCTCCTTCAATCTTTAGGTTTATGTCTTTTGCCCAAGTTGGGGAGTTTCTAGCCATTATTTCTATTAGTGAGATCCTAATCTTTCCTGCCCTGTGAGATCTTTTGTTTCACAGATCCCTTAGGCTCTGTTCTTTGTCTTAATAGTCTATTTTCTCTCTGTCAAATTGGCTAATTTCTATTGTTTTATCTCCAAGTTCACTGATTTTTTTTCTTGCCCACTACATTCTGCTGTTGAGCCCATCAACTGGCCTTTTTATATTGGCTCTTATATTTCTTAGTTCTAAAATTATCATTTTTTTATCTTTTAAAAATTTTATTGAATTTATTGAGGTGACATTGGTTAATAAAATTATACAGGATTCAAGTGTACAGTTCTGTAATACACCATATGTATATTGTATTGTGTGTTCAGTGCCCCAAGTCAAGTCTCCTTCCATCACCATTTGTCCTCCCTTAACCCTCTCCTACCTGGTCCTGTTATTGCACCGGAGCCTGGTGATGTAGTGAGAAGCTGCAGAGAGGAGGGCATTCTATAATCTTACGATTAAATCTCAGTCTTTTAATGGGCCTATGTCTCCTCTGGGCTCCCTCTCTGAGCTGTGCACATAGATCTCACCCTAAACTGGAAAACTGTTGCTATTTTATTTTAAAAATTTCAGCTTTATTGAGGTATCACTGACAAATTAGATCCTGGTGACTGGTGCGGGGAGTAAGTTACTATATAAAGTTTTCTGTCTTGCAAGTCTGTCTCTTACCTGGTCCTTTGGCTAAAGAGAGCAGGCTTTTATCAGGTTGCTGTTGTGTTTGTTTATTTTTTTTGTCCACTCTTGTTTGTGTTTTTATGTTGCTGGCTACTTCAGCTCCAAGTCTGAAGTTTTCTAGAACAGAAAACCTAAAGATTCAGTGGCTTGAACAACAGGCATTTATTTCTCACAGTTTTGGAGGCTAGACGTACAAGATCAAGGTGTTGGTAAGGTTAGTTTCTCCTGAGGCCACTCTCTCTGGCTTCCAGATGATTACCATCTCAGTGCATCCTCCCATGGCCTTTACTCTTTGCAAATACATCCCTGGTCTCTTCCTCTTCTTATAAAGACAACAGACATATTGGTTTAGGGCTCCACCCCCTTATTATTTCATTTAACCTTAATGAACTCTTTAAAGGCCCTGTCTCAAAATACAGTCACATTGGGGGTAGGGTTTCAATATATAAATTCGAGGGCAGATGGAGGGGACATAATTCAGTCCATAACAGCCAGGGAACCCACTATTATATGTTCCTTGTGTCCTGAGGTTCTTAGTCATTCTGATTTCCTCTTTCCATTCTTTCAGAGTCTTCTATGTTTGTTTTAAATATAGTGGGAGCACCCTGGCCAGTTTGGCTCAGTGGATAGAGCGTCGGCCTGTGGACTGAAAGGTCCCAGGTTCGATTCCGGTCAAGGGCATGTACCTTGGTTGCGGGCACATCCCCAGTAGGAGGTGTGCAGGAGGCAGCTGACCGATGTTTCTCTCTCATCGATGTTTCTAACTCTCTATCCCTCTCCTTTCCTCTCTGTAAAAAAAAATCAATAATATATATATATATATATATATATATATATATATATATATATAGTGGGAGGAGTAGGGAAAAGTCCATTTTTTCTCCTTAGAAGTGGAAGTCCCTCCTTCTTGAGCTTTCTAAAGAGCCCTTGTAACTCAAGTCAAAGCAGTTCTGATTTGCAAAGACCAAGTTTAATTGTGCAAGAGATACATTTCTTAGAATTCTCATAACCTCTGGGGATGGGGAGCATAAAGATTACCCCATAAGCCATAGAGTAGACAAGTTTATGGCATGTGTGATGGCAGATTTCCTCTCGAGGGAGGTACAATCCCTTCATCTGAGGAGGAAGGATGCTCAGATGGGGTTCACAATGGTTTAGAAGCTATAAGCATCTGAGGAGGTGCTAGGTGCCTCCATCTCCCTAGACCATATGAAGCTGACCCAGGCCAGCTTCCCAGAGCAAACAAGTGTCTCAGCAAAGGCTGTGTGTGTGTGTGTGTGTGTGTGTGTGTGTGTGTGTGTACAGCACCTGAGAGTTCTACAGACTTCCAAAGGCAGAGGTGCTGTGCTGTTTTCTCTTTGCTCACCTTAATCACAGTCTGTAAGCTTTCCACCACTAACAGAAGCTCCAGGGCCCTCCAAGACCCTGGTGGCCTCTGGAATTTCTGCATCACCAAATCTGTCAACTCCCCCTGGGTGGGTGGCAGAACAAGCTCCTCCTATTACTCAACTCCAACTTCTCACTATTAAGCAGGGGCTCCTTGAGGAAGATTGATTTACCGAATTAAATGAGCCTCCATGTGCTCAATGACGATGTCACAAGACAAACGGCCCCTGCCGTGTGCCTCCAGTCCTCGGCTCCACATTTCCATCACATTTGAGCCAGAGTCATGGTGGATGAGTTTGGCTATAGTTTATTTTCTGCCTGACACGATAAACTTGTCAGCGTTTGACCGATCAACTCCTTGTATGCAGGGAGTTCATTTGCAAGGCCACCTGGCATCCCCATTCGGCTGTTCTGCTCCCATTTCACTCTGTCTAATGAGCCAGGACCTGGTTCCTGTTGGTTGGCGCTGAGCTCCAGGGCCCTGCACAACCAGCATGCCAGGAGTGATGGCTCAGCTCTCCCAGGAGCCCCCCTCTCCTGTCTGGAAGAGGGCAGGGCACTGATGCCTGGGAAGCTATCCTTTTTTCCTGCCCAGCTGGGAAGGAGTATGCCAAGCCTCCACTTTCCTACTCAGAGGCTTTGTCAAGCCTGCTCCCTATCCTCTGGCTGGACTCCTGTGGGGTTCCTGGGGAGCTGCAGCCTTCCCATGCCACCTTGACCTTGGAGTTGTTCCTAGGGAAACTTTGGTGTGGGCAGACACCAAACCTGGGTTCTCAGAGCTCACTGAGACATGGCCAACTGGTCCAAGGTGGAGAGCATTGGGGCTGCTCATGGCCCTTGTCTGGCTCCAGGCCCATGCCCTTCCCAAGGGCCCTTCTCAAGCTGTTGGCAACCTAGACTCTCTCAGACCACATCAGCCTCTGCCCAGACCTGCCAGTGGCTCCCTGCTGTGCTAGATGAAGCCCATATTCCCAATGCTGCTATTCAGTCCTTGATGATCTGCTCCCGCCTTGGCATTAGGTGTGGATCAAGGGCAGCTCCCTTCATTTCCTGGGTGACCTCAGGTAAGACATGCAGCTCCTCTGGGCCTCACTGTGAGTGGGGATGATAGCAGTGCCTGTTCAATAATCACCTATATGAGAGCTTCGATTGATGCCTGGCACATAGCAGGAGCTCAGCAGGGTTAGCTAACAGCACCACTGTACTGTGTCCTGCCAGCCTCACCTATACCCTGCACGCCTTCAACCACAACCTGTTCCCTGCCTCCCAGCCCTCGGAGCCTGTTCTCGTATTGTTGTCCCCTTCCTGACAAGCTTCTCCCTTCTTCTCTGTGTATCTGAATCTGCCCCAGGCCTCCCCAAGCTCTGAAGTCATTATCCAGCCTGGGAGCCCAAAGGAACCCCCAGAATAGCACATGGTGCAGGACCAGACAACATGGTAACTGTTCAGGACACCTACTGGAGCAGAGACGGTAGAGCCTGGAGCTTTGCAAAGCATCATGAATCCCTTCCAATCTCCTTCCCACTCCTCACTCCCTGGTGAAGCTCCATGCCCCACAAGGTAGTGGTTTTCTGACCCTCCAGCAGCCATGGCCTTTCCTGTTGGCCAGCTAGGCTCCTCTGGGCTCCCTCTCTGAGCTGTGCACATAGATCTCACCCTTACCTGCCCATACATATCAAGTCCATTGCCAGCCATAGACATTGCCTGCCTGAGCTTGGGGCCCAGACTGCACCCTCTGCAAGCTCATAGATGGAGGGAGGGGGCCAGATTAGGGCTTCTGGGGATGGACTGGCAGTGCCTGCTTGAGGCATGGATGTCTGGGGATAGGATGCACTGTAGGGTCATGTGCTGTGTGGTAGTAGACAGTTGTGTAGAGGGAATTGGACCAGCCCTGGCTCAGGTGCTGTGTAAGGCTGGCCTGGTGACAGAGCCTGGGTTCCTCATCTGCACTGAGCAGGTGGCGCCAGGTGCGAGGAGTCCTGGAAGACAGGAACTCTGTCTGGGCTTCTCCCCCGTGCCCAGACACAGGGCCAGCACTGTTAGAGGACTGGGAGCTTGAGAGGGTTCTACAAGCATGGCTTTGATAGGCAGCCTGGGAGAAGGGGACAGCCTGTGCAGTGGTGAGGGGATATGTGTGCACAGGGGTCCAGGGAGTGGCATGAGGCAGGTATGCGGTGCATGCAAAGAGCAAGGGGAGTTGAGCCCTGAGGGCAGCAGAGGCTAGCTCTGGACCCAGGAGTTGTGTTTAGAAGTTTGGATTCTACCTGGCGGGCAGGAGGAGCTGTTTCAGGTTGAAGGGGTGACACGGTGACTCCACCACACTTAAGGAGCAGAGGGAAGGCAGGGCCACCGGTCTCATTTATCTTTAGCTCCTCAGCTTTGTGTTCAGGAGATTGAGGAGGAGAGCCTGAGGCCATGTGGAAGGTGATGAGTCATCCTAGCCCCATAGAGAACAAGGGGCATCCTGAAAATACGGTGCTCCCCAAACCCTCATTATTCTAGGAGGCAGGGTGGATGGCAGAGAATGGCTGGTCACCCTTCTTCCCAGAGTGGAAGTTCTACTCTAGGTGATGGCTCCTTCCCCCAGAATTTTCAAAAAGTGGGAGGGAGGGGATGGTTAGAGACTGGAAACGCCTTTCACAGGAAGACATGTGGAAACTTCTCATGAACCTGGAGGAACCACCTGGACAGGATAGGGAACAGCACAGGTAGCCTTAGCATCGCGTGCCCAGCAGGTGTTGAGCAGACCCAGGGAGAGCCTCAGGGATTACCTCACTCGAGGCCCACAGCACCAGCAGGGGGAACTTGCCACAAGCCTGAGAGGGAGCAGCCCAGAGAGGCTAGGTCAAGGCCAAGGTAAGGGGGAGCAGACAGGACCTCACCTAGGACCACTCCAAGGCCCAGCTGGACAGAAGAAAAGACAGGCACATTCTTGATGTGGTCCTCCACTGGCTTCATTGGCCGTGCGTGGACTCAGCCTCCCACTGCCTGGGGACAGTGCTGTGTGCTGGCTGCGACCCACAGGCAGGACCGGGCTGGTGAGTAGAGCCTGCGAGGAGACCTCGAGCCTGAGAGTGGGAGCTGCGTCTGCTCCCACACGTTCCCTTCAGGAGGCCATTCCAGGTGACTGTGAGTTGGTGGGCATAATTCTTGGCTTGAGGCTCTGGAAGAAGAGAAGGCTCCAAAGTTGGGCCCTGAAAGGGGGAGTCCCAACTCAGCAGGATCCCAGTGGGGAAGGGAAGGCACAGGAGCCGAGAGTGCAAGTGGCTGCACGTGCAGAGGGCTGTGCACCTGGGCTCAGAACCAAGGGGCACAGGAGAGGGGAGGCCAGCGGTCAGAACCAGTGGGAGGAGGGGGGACTTAAATGTCATCTTGGAGCCCCCCATATTCCACAGAGAGAATAGCCTTCCAGACAAGCACCTTGAATTTAAATACCTGCAGAACCCAGGGGTCTGTATTATGAGCAAAACCTGTGCAAAGCAAGGATGCATCTTCTCAGCTGCAGCTAATTCCTGCAATGTAAAAATGTGAACCCAATGCACAAGACCATGCACGTTAGGTTAAATATGGCCACAGGTGACAGAAAACCCACAATAACAGTGGTTTAAAAAATACAGGGGCCTTTCTCACTTTCATGTGTGCTGGAAGTGACCAGCGCTGACTCAGGCGGCTGGGGCTCTTCCATCTCGTTACGAGGGCGTGGCTAGATGGAGGCTAGAGCTCCAGTGATTACACCTGTGTTCTGGGCAGCAGGATGGAGGAAGGCAGGAAGAAGAGCAAAGAGCACATGTCAGTCATCTCTAAGGAGGTTTCTTAGAAGCTGTCTGATAGTGCTTATAGACCTTGCTGGGAGGACTCAGACACATGGTTACCCTAGCGGTAAGGGGGGCTGGGCAGTGCAGCTGTACATCTGGTTGCTGCTGTGCCGAGCTGAAGACCAGGTGTCCTGCGGCTGAAGGCAGCATGGACATTGCAATATGCAGCCAGCAATCACATACTTGCTGCCCGTCTGCCTCAAACACCACCCCACCTTCCCTGCAGGCAGTCTCCTGGGACTTGGGGTGGTGATGGTAGCTCTCATTCTGGCACAGCAGCCAGTCCGGAAGGCTGGCTCTCTGGGTGATGTGCCCCTCTCCAGCGGTCCTGGTGCCACACCCTGTGTGGGTGGCGGAGAGGGACACAGCCGCCACCAGGAAGACTCCTGACTGGAGAAGGGCCAGGGCAGACCAGCCCTTGTCCCCGGGCAGGCTTTGTGGTGGAGGAAGCTGCCGGCAGCCCATCTGGCTGGCCTAGCTCTGCTCTGGGAGGAACCCCATGCCCAGTGTCCCCGGTGAGGGTTCCAGCTCCCTTGGCAACAGGCCTCCTGCACAACTCGGTGGCTTTTAATCTGTTTGTCGTGATGAGTCCATTGGCCTGAAAGGGCCCCATGGGCTCATCTGGTCACAGGTTTAGGGCAGCCTGGCCCTTCCATCTGCTTCTGCAGCTGCAGAGGGGGCAGTCGGGGGGGAGGGGGTGTGGGCAGGAGAGCAGTACCCTGGCTCTCTTACTTCTGACTTCCATGTGAAACAAACTAATTTTAAAATTCTGGAAACTAATGTTTGAAAAGCATAATTCAGGACAAATAAATATGCCTGTGTGGCAGATTGGGGTTGTAGTGTGGAACAAGGTGCTGTGGATGGGGAATTGGCGCTGTGGATGGGGGCATTGGAATTGCATAGAGTCTAGTGTCCATGGAGAAGGCTCTGCACCAGCTCCTTTCACTTAGACAGGCAGAGCAGTGGCCACACATCTGGAGGTAGAACTGGCCACAGCTGGAGGGAATCTCAGGCTAGTACAGAAGCTCAGACAGTCAGGCTGACTTCACAACCCACCCACTGGGATAGGGGAGGGGTCAGGACTGGCTCCAGATCTGGGTGTCTGGGTGTGTGTCTGCCTGTGGAGTATGAGGTGGTACAGAGGGGGCACCAGGCCCCAAGTGGGACAGGTGATAAGTCCTTGCTTGCCTGCCCTGCAGACTCCACCAACCGGGACTCGCTGGACATGATCGAGCGCTGCATCTGCCTAGTGTGCCTGGACGCCCCGGGGAGCTTGGAGCTCAGTGATACCAACAGGGCGCTCCAACTCCTTCATGGCGGAGGCTGCAGCAAGAATGGGGCGAACCGCTGGTATGACAAGTCCCTGCAGGTGAGCCGCCCCTGCCACATGGCCAGTGACCTGAGCCAGCGCTGTTCACATGGGGCAGACCTGCTCGCTGGCCACTGCTGACCAGGACTCTGCATGCGGGGCCCAGGGAGCTGAAGGGGTTGGAGATGTGGCCTTGGTGTCAGGCCTGGACTGGCCAGGACTCTTTAGGAGCAGGTGGCCAAACCCCACTCAAGCTCAGTAACCTTCCTGCAGCCTGTGCCATGCCGGGTCCTCTGGGTCGGCCCTGGGCTCACTCCCCATCTCCCACCACACACTGTAAGGTGTCGGTCTGCCAGGGCCCCCACTAAACAAGTCCTCAACACGTTCAGTAAGAATCACATCTGACGCCCAGAGATGTTCAGCGTTTCTGAGTTTCTGTCACCTTGGCCTGGCCATTGGACACACCTCCTTCATCCCTGGGAGGTAGGGCAGCCCAGCATCTCCACAGAGGAAAAATCAAAATAAAATGAAGCAATTCATTTTTTTTTTTTTTCATTCGTATGACGTTAGCTCAGAAACAAGGCACTCACCTTGGCCTGGAGAAAACACTCATGCAGATGGGGGGAGGGGCGGTTGGCCCACTCATTCCTGTTCTTACATCCTTTTTGCCCCAGCATGCCCATCCTAAATCTAATCTTGCTTGTTTTTAAAGCCACCACACTGTCACAGTGACCTAATTAAATAGTAGAACGATCTCTAGCTTCACATAGTGAGCATTTAGGCTCATTTTGTCCTCCTCTGCCCTGCATTCCGCAGCTACCCTTTTCGTGGGGGTGCATATTGCTGCTGCTACTTCTGACGCGTCCTCGCTGCTGCGCTGGCTGTGTCAGCCTTCACAGCGATGCTAATGGCTTACCTTCCATGGAGCAGCGGTGGGAGGGAAATGATATAATGGATGTACAGGACATGAAGCAGAGTCAGGCTTGGTAGCAGTTGTTAAAAGGCACTGTTTGCCTGCCTTTCTTTTAGTGGCAGGAACAGAAAAACATCAATGTGTGAGTGGGCACCGTCCTCCCCTCCCTGCCTCATGAGGGGACTGTACCCACCTCTGCATTCTGTTCGAAGGTGGAACAGGTTACCAGGCGAGCTGGAGAAGCCCCGCTGGTTTCATGGACAGGAACTGGAAGGACAGAGAGCATTCCTGGGACAGAAGGCAGGGGCACTGGGGGAGGCGCGAGAAAAGGGAGGAGCTTTGAGAGATTCTCTATGCCATAGAGTCTAGCAGCCATGGGCAAACTACGGCCCACGGGCCGGATCCGGCTGTTCTATCCAGTTCTCTTGCTCTCCCCTCTGCTCCTTTACTTTGAATTTATATTAGTTCACACAAACACTCCATCCGTGCTTTTGTTCCGGCCCTCCGGTCCAGTTTAAGAACCCATTGTGACCCTCGAGTCAAAAAGTTTGCCCACCTCTGGATAGGAAGTTTGAAGAATGGGAGTGAAGATTTGGTCAGCTGACAGCTGTGGGCCCCTGGGGGAGAGTAGAGACAGTGGCCTCGGTGTGTGCTGTGTGCTGTGTGCCCGGCAGGGTTCAGTAGCTCATTCGCTCGTCTGGTGGGTTACAGCTGGTAGGCTAGTGTCTCCTGAGTGTGGCTGTGCGGGCTGAGCTGCAGGTGGCCCTGCTTTAGTTGGGTTATGCTTTTCTCCCAGTATTTTTGTGCAGAGTATGTCCCTTTTCCATGTCAGCTGACTACAGCCTTTGTAAGATCATGAAAAATCCTAAGTAATCTGCCCAGTTCCCATGGTCCTTCCATGTGCCTTCTCTGGAGCCCTCATATCAGTGCTGCGAGCCAGCCTTGTCGGAGGCATGTCAGCCAAGAGCAGACTGAAGCCAGAGGAGATGCCCGTGGGCCTCTCCCCGCCGCGGCCCCAGCCAGAGTGGAATCGGGTCCCTGAAACACCTTTTCCTCGCTCCTATCGAGGGAGGTTTGATTTCTCCCTAGGAATCTGTGTGCTGTCCATATTCGAGTGTTATCTTTCACTCGGTCATCCAACAAAATCATTGAGCACCTACCATGGAGTAGTAGACACTGGTCTAGATCCTGGGAATAAAACCAGTGGTGCCCAAACACACAGGGGCCACCAGGCACCCCTCACACAGTATAGTACAAGACGGTGGCCCTGCCACCCCCTGTGAAGGGGGCTCAGGGCTCACAGACGCTGAGGGAACGGGCCCACGACTGACAGAGAGTGTGCCCAGCTGTTCAGGAGTCACTGGGACCCTGGGCTGCGCCTGCCCTGCCCAGAGCATTTCTGGGAGGGGGAGGGCGTGCAGGCCAGTGCTGAGTGTGATGCCCACAGTCTCGGGCCCTGGCAGCTGCGTGCTGTGTTCTTTTCGGGTGATAAGGGCCTCAAGAAGAGATCCCCTCCGGTGGCCAGGGGCCCCGGCCTGGAGCCGAAGGGCAGGTTTGAAACGCTGACTCCCAGAGGCCTGCTCACATCTCTTCCTACTTGCAGTTTGTGGTGGGCAGGGACGGCATCTGCGGTGTGGTGTGCGAGCACTCCCCGTTCGACGGCATCGTCCTGGTGCAGTGCGTGGAGCACCTCCTCAAGCACATGTGAGTCTGGAGGGCAGGACCCCCCAGCAGCCCGGCAGCCACGCCAGACTGCCCAGTGGTCA
Source organism: Plecotus auritus (assembly GCF_963455305.1). Lineage (NCBI taxonomy): Eukaryota > Metazoa > Chordata > Mammalia > Chiroptera > Vespertilionidae > Plecotus > Plecotus auritus. The sequence continues at coordinate 59,219,842 of NC_137783.1, read as the reverse complement.
AGCGGCCCACGAAACCGGGTGGCCACAGGGGGGCTGCGTAAGCCTGAAAAGTGTCTCAGCAAAATTGGATTTGCAAACCAGCTTGAAAGGGACATTTTACACTTTACTAGCCATGGACAGAAGGGGCCATCCAGGCAACAGCAGGTTTAGGGCAGTTAGGAAGAGGTGTGGCAACTCTTAGCTAATAAGAAACATCTTCTTCAGCCCAGGGAGGCCCCCATCCACCCTACTGTGTGCCCCGAGTCCCGGATGGGCGGACTGAAGACCCAGCATGGAGGGAAGGGCTGTAGCTACACCTCCTGCCGTCCATCGGCTGGGCTGCCCTCCCTAGCTTTCGAGCTGGTCAGACTAAGGGCTTCGCTGGCCTTTAAACATACCGCGTTCCTGCTCCATTTACGACTTTGCTCATTCTCTCCTTCTAGAACCTTCTCCCTGAATCTAAATTCTAAACCTCTTCCATGATGTGGGAGCTCTTTAGGGTCACTGTAAACCCAACCAACCCTTGCAAACAGAACAGCACAGTTTGCTTCAATTTATATCTAAATGTTTTATAATTGTTAGTGGTATATGTAGTTGAACAGGAAAGTGCAAAATAATAATAATAATAATAATAATAATAATAATAATAATAATTGGCTTTGGAGTCGGGTGGAACTGGAGGGACCCTGGTCTGCCACTTGCTAGTTTGGGTGGCCTCTGAGCCTCACTCTTCCTCAGGGCAGTGGTGGGGGCAGCTCCTGCCCACTGACCCTCCAGCCGCTGGGAGGGCTGCAGAGGCCCCGAAGCTGCTGCCCGCAGCCCCAGCACAGGCTGCAAGAGGTCCCTCTTTGCCTGCAGGATGAGCAGCAAGAAGCTGGTCCGAGCTGACTCCATCAGTGAGCTGCCGGCCCCCCGGAGGCTGAGGTGGAAATGCTCCCCCGTAATTCAAGGCTTCTTAGCTTCCTCAGCAGAAAAACTTCAACGGTAAGGAAAAGCCCGATTCCTGTGGGGTGATGCTCTGGGAGTTACCCCGTGTCCTCCTTCCTGTCCTGGCTGCTGAGCACCCTGAAGGGTTCCAGGGACCCCGCTCCTCCGCCCCCCACCCCACATGGAAATGTAGGCAAAGTAAAGGGGAGTCATAACTCGGGGGAAATGACCTTGCTGAAGGATCCATCATTTCCATAAAATGCAAATGTGCAGCTATTTTTTTTCAAGGGTTCCACCTGACTGAGCAGAGTCGAGGCGGGGACACCATCCTGTTGGAGGAGTAGTAAATAACTGGTTTGAATAGTTCATTTGAATCCCAGCTACTTCCATTTGCTTGAATTTACACTGCAACTTGATAAGGGAACTTCTATTCCCAAGGGCTGTTCAGGCCCTAATGTAGTCTATGCCAGGCCTGTGCTAAGACTCTGAGGACACAGAGGTACTGTGCCAGGGGCCTGCCCTCAGTACTCCAGTGGAGGAAGCGGACCCCCCAGCAAAGATGTGTGATGCAGCAACCTAAACCCACAGAGGACACAGGAGCCGGATTCTGCCAGGATGCTGAGGGAAGGCTTTGCAAGATGGGTCTGGAAGGATGGAGAAGAGTTTGTATTGTAGGCAGCTGGGGAAGTGGTGGGTTCATTAAAGATCCAGCAAGTGAGAGAATGGCCAGAGGTGGGAGCCACATTGTCAAGAGCTCCCCGCTCCTCACGTCACAGGCCTGGATGCTGTGAGGAGCCCTGGAGGACTTTGTGCATGGGTTTCAGAGAGCCAGGGAGAAGCCTTGGGAATAGGGTAGGTGAGCTGGATAGAGTGTGGCTGGGCTCGGAGGCTGAGGGTTAGGGAGGCCAAGTTAGTTCACTGGGAGCTGCTGGGGAGGTTGGCTGGCCTTCGTGGAGGAAGGGCATTCGCTGTTCATCTATAAGGTGGTGCTGATATCTCAACCTTGGGCAGCCGTGTGGGGGATAAGCAGAGCACCAGGAGGGTGAGCTGGTTGCTGAGCCCTGGGAAAGGGGAGGAGCATGCTCACTTTTAGGGGTTTGAGCAGGCCCGCTGGATCTTGAGGCCCCCAGCTGCTTTCTGGAGGACCTGGAGAAGCCAGAGAGGCCTGTAGGTGGGGAAACAGGAGGGTCCTGAGCTGCACACGGAAAAGGGTGGGGTCCGAGTGGGCAGAGTCTGGGCAAAAGTTTTCCAGGGGGCTGTGGTGACCGTGAGCTCAGCCTGTGTGGGGCTGGTGAGTCAACAGGCCAGATGTTCCCATGGGAACGGGCTCTCTGCGTTCTGAGTTCCCAGACCTGGCATGGCCCCACCGAGAGCTGAGGCCACGTGCGGCAGGAGAAACAGTTCCGGGGAGCAGGCAGGGAGTGCCAAGTCCAGAGGGAGCGAGTGTGAGTGGGGCCAAGGTTGCCCCCAGGGCTCTGCTGGCACATGGCTGCTGGGTGTGTCGTGTGGACCTTGCTGGGCACTGCTCCAGTGGGCAGTTAGCACAGATCCCAAGCTCATTATGAAGGAAGAGATTGGTCATTAATGGGCAGCAGGAAGGGAGAGACCTGTGGCCACTATTGGGGGGCAGAAAGGGAGAGACCTGTGGCCACTATTGGCGGGAAGGAATGGAGAGACCTGTGGCAACTATTGGGGGGCAGGAAGGGAGAGGCCAGTGCTCAGGGTTCAGTGTAGACTCAGGGAACCTTCCTGCTACTCTGACAATGACTCACGGGCATCAAGGGCCTGGGTGTGGCATGGAGCGGTAGCAGCAGCTTCTGGGTAAAATGGATTTTTATTCACTGGCAGGCAGCCTTTGCTGCGGTGAAAGTGACCCCAGGCACTTCCCAAAGTGCAACAGGGGTAAGTCTCAGAGAGGAGTGCTACGCGCCACCATCTGAAAAATGGGCTTTTCCCTGGACAAAGAAGGTTTGCGGATCTGGTAGAATGGCCAGGATGCCAAAGGAATTCATAGGGAAGCTGGACACACCTTCCCAAACAGGTCAAATGAATGGCCTCTCTCAGCCTTACTTCTGCAGAGCTGCTAAGATTTTGTTTGTTGGCAGTGTTCTCCCTGCCATGCAAATGCCTCTCCTGCCCCAAGTCCCTCCCTACAGCCAGGCCCATCTCCCTCGAGCCAGGCAGGCCACCATCCACCCAGCCAAGCTCCCGCCTTCAGTTAAGAGTGACCCTAGTCCAGCATTCCCTGTGCCATGCTCCATTCCTGCAGGGCAGGCACCATCCTGGACCTCAGAGTGCTGGCACAGAGCAGGCTCAAGAGACTTGGTTAGACTCGGATGTGTGCATTCTATTTTGCATGAAGTCAAAGCATCTTTTCTTTTTTCCTCAGAGTAGTAAAGAATCTCGACTTTGTTGTTTATAAGTTTGACAACTACGGGAAAACGTTCATTAAACAGCAGAAATGCAGCCCCGACGCCTTTATTCAGGTGGCCCTCCAGCTGGCCTTCTACAGGTGAGCGGAGCCGCCCGGGTGGCTGACAAGCTGCTCTGACGCCAGAGTCTAGAAATGCCCAGAGGGAGGAAGACCTCTGTGGGCTGGAAGGTGGGTGGAGGGCAGTGCGGCATGCTTGGAAGGAGGTGCCGCCTAACAGGGTTTCAAGGTATAAAACCTTCTCAGGAGGGAGAAGGCTGTACCAGTCAGGCAGGTGCCTGAGCCACGGCCAGGGGCACAGAGCACAAAGGCAGGAATGAGCTAACCAAGGCCAGGCCGGCGGTGGGGACATCGGATTGAGAAGGTGCACCTCCTCCTGAGCTCATCCAGTCCACCTGGTCCCTGTAGCTGCAGCACAACCTCCCCTGTTTTTCTGGCCTCAGTAGTGAAATAGAACTAGCATCCCTCAATGGGTCAGGTCAAAGATTTAGGACTCATCCTTGATTCGTCTCTGTCTCTCGTCCCCCACCAAGTCAGTTATTTTCCATGTGTCTCTTTGCCCTTCACCTCCACCCCCCTCCACCTCCATTGGCCCCTCCTGAGCCCCTGCCATCTCATGCTTGGCCAACCGCAGCATGCTCCCCAGGGCCTCTGCCTCCCAACCACTGTCGCCTAGATCCTATCGTCATAAAGCGTGACATTGGAAATACGCAAATCAGATGCTCATTTACCACCTTGAACCTTCCCAGTGGCTTCCCACAGAGTCCAGGCTTAGAAAGCTCCTGTGAGCTGCCTCACCGGGGGTCCTTCCCCAAGCTCTCCCATCTCTGGACCTTTGCTCTGGCTGCGTCTCTGCCAATTCACCTGTCACCACCACTCTTCTCCTGCCAGCTCCTTCCCACTACTCAGGGCCTCACGTGACCCCTTATCTAAAGCATGCCCCTCAGGCCCCTTGCCACCCAGTCCTCTGTCAGACCATTGTGTCTCTTTTCCTTCTGTGGCATGTGATTCATGTGAACTACCTTGTCCATTGACTTGCTTTGTTTTCTAGACTGTCCCTCCCAAGCATGACACTCTGGGTACCTTGCACACCTGGCACAGAGTAGGCAACAGGCACTGAATCGAACGTGAGAAGACACAATGTGTCAGCTAGGGGTGGCATGGCCAGGTCTGTGATTTAGGAAATCCTCTATAGTGGTAGGGAGTGAGGGCTGAAGGCAGAGTGTAGAGGCTAAAACTAACATGCAAAGTAGATCTTCCTCAAGATTGGGCTGGCTCCAGGGCTCAGGGCTCCAGGGGCGACAGCTCATAGGCTGGCATGACGGCAAATAGCAGTCGTCCACCAGATCTGCTTTCGGTTTGCAACGTCCAGGGAACACGAAGTGACCTTGTCTAAAGCTGAGCAAAGCAGTCTCGGCAATGAGCAGGCAGCACATGTGGATCCTAGTGTCCTCTGGGGCCATGACTCCTGGGGGAGGGAGCAGCCCCTCTGAGCATCTGTCTTCTTAACTCATTGGGAAAGTCCGGTGTCCCCCCACATTGCTGGGACACAGACCTCGTCACCCACATTGCCGGGACACAGACCTCGTCACCCACATTGCCGGGACACAGACTTTGTCACCATAGAACTGCGGCAGGACCCGTGTCTGAAACTGTAGTCAGTGTCATTCTGCTATTCACATAGCAACTGGCTGAAATGGGCAGTGAGGCCAAGGTCCTGCTGGAGCCATGACTGCCCCCACCCCTCAGTGAGTACTTCAGAGCTTCAGATCCAAAGCCAAGAGGAACCTACACAGAGCACCCTCTCCTCATGCGATCGTTGCTGTCACTGGACCTGGGCAGGAATGAACGTGGCCAGAGGCTCAGGGGCTTATGAATAGCTAAAACATGGAGAACATTCTTCAGAGTCTAAGCTTTAACGAATTAAAAAACAAAAAAAATCTGCTCCTAGATTCAGTAAGTACCTGGAAGCTGCCTCCATTGAGGTTGACCAGTACCCAGCCAACGAGGGGACATGGAGATACAGGGACTGAGCTCCCTGCCAGTGTCTTGGGGAATGAGATAGAAGGGTCATGGAAGTGTATTCACTTGTTCAAGCAAACAGAGCCAAGCACTGTGCCCAGTAGTAGTTGGCCTTCCGCCCTCCTGGAGGCCACCCAACGTGGGAGAGATGTACCCTGAGGAGGCCGAGACCCAGGACCGTGGCTTGCGGTGACTTTGGGCTGTCACTGCTCTTCTTCTCAGTTCTGTGTCTTTCCCTTCCCCAACCCCCAAACCAAGGACTTGACTGACTGGTAAAGAAAGGTGTGTGTCAGCCAGGTCCGCAAGCGCAAACCTAGGGTGCTGGTTCATGCCTAAGGAAGAGAGGGCCCCTGGCTGTTGGGGGGAGTGGCCTGCTGTCCTGTCCTGTCCAGAGGAGAGGCGCACCCAGGGGTGCCCAGGGGTCTGTTGGGAGCCCAGGTGCTTCTGGACTTTACACCCATGACCACTGAGGCCCCTTCCTGCCTCCATCCATAGTTTATGCGTGAATTGTTTTAAATAAAACAGGATTCTCTCGGGGGCGTAAATGATTAATTACACAATTATTCTATTCTGTGCTATTAATCAAAGATTCATCAGGTCTTGCAGAAAATTCTAGGTTTCCCACTAGGTTGGGATTTTTTACAGCTACTTTGTATTTTGTTTTATACCTGTGCAGTGTCACCACTGCATGGAAATGTACACAGCTCTTAATATTAGCGACTCCAGCATTCATCTTGGGAAACCTCCTAGAACTCTGTTAACATTAAAATGAAATACTCTGCCAAGCAAAGCCAGGACTGTGAAACTGAAGCCAGCCGGGCTCTCTTTCTCCCACGTTTCTGAGTCCCTGAGGATGCATTACCTTTGCACTCATCCCTTATCTGTGCAGGCTCCATCGCAGACTCGTGCCCACCTATGAGAGCGCATCCATCCGCCGCTTCCGGGAGGGACGGGTGGACAACATTCGATCGGCCACTCCAGAAGCACTGAGGTTTGTGAAAGCTGTCACAGACCACGAGGCTGCTGTGCCGGTAAGCCCCGCTCCATCTGAGGGGTCTCAAGGGAGCCCCCACTTCGGCCTGCTCGTCACTGAGCAACTCTTAACACCCTACGTGCTTCATGTCTGGTCTGTTTGCAGGATTCGGAAAAGCTGCTGCTCCTAAAGAGTGCCGTCCAGGCCCAGACGGAGTACACAGTCATGGTGAGTGCCAGTGCACAGGCCGGTGAGTGCCCAGGCTCTGCGGCACCTGAGCACGTGACCGTGGGCTGTGCCAGGATAGGCCCATAGCACAGGCTGGGTGACAGCTGAGTCACCAACTGTCCAGCTACTTGGCAAGGTCACTTGGCTCTCAGAACCTCCTCCTCCTTATTTTTAGAGCCTAGGTAACACAGCACTCCTGCTTTCTACAGGGATTTCATGAGAATACAATGAATGGTCTTTGAAACAAGAACAATAATAATAGCACCAAATATGCATAGCAAATTTCCACTTTATACAAGAGAAGTCAAATGCCAGGGGATTGCACCTGGGCCTGGCAAGCTGGAGTGGCCTGTACACCATGCACAGTCACAGGCCAGGCAGCATTAATCCCACCCAGGGCTGATTTTGCCTTCTTATTCTCCATGCTTTTATTTATGCTGCCTGTAAATATAAAGTCAGTGAAAATTAATAGTGACATTAAAGTTGTAAGGGAAATGTTTCCCTAGTTTAGAGAAATGATTTATTTTCTAGCACTGCAAGCCAGCATACAAATAATAGAGAATAAGCTAGTGCTGGTGATCAATATATTAATTGCAAATCATTCTAATACAGCCTTTGAAAAGAAGTTGACCAGATTTCACTTTATATAGTTGAAAGCAAGTACAATGCAAATCTGGGTTTTAGAACTAGCCAATGTAGACTTTTCTCCTTTTCAGTATGCGTATCCTCTAGTAGAGTTCCCTAATTCCTCTGAAGAGTGAAGTGTTTGTTCTGTTTGGGGAAAACCAAGCTCACTCTCATGTATCCAATAGGTATTTTTTGGTTTCTGCTTTATGCCAGATAAAGTGCTGGGTGTTAGGAAATAAAAAATGTAGTTCGTAAATCCTGTCATTAGGGAGTTTCCTGAAGACTTCCTGGAGGAGGTGATGCTTAATATGAGACTTGAAAGATGAGGAGATTCTTGTAATAGACATAGAATGGGAGGATGGCCCCAGAAGGGAGCAGCATGTGCAAAGATAAAGTCTTGAGGAAACAAGACACATTGGAGGAAAAGCAATTAGCTCAGTGTGTGCACATTGACAAGCATTCTCACTCTTCTACTCATCTTTCCAGGGCTTTATTCTCAAATATAAACAGATAGCCATAAAACAGAACTAAGAAAGTCAATGCCAAGTGTTCTGAGTGGTTGCCTCTGTGGAGTGGGAAACAGTGCTGGCAAGGTGACATAAGCCTTTGGTTTATTTGGGTTGTTAAACTATATAAATGCATAACTTTGATAATAATTTCAACTTTTAGGGAAAAAATTTAGAGAGCTGCTAACATAAAAGACTAAAACCAGTGCAAGCAAAATATTTTGCTTAAATTTTTAAAAATTTAAAAGAAACAAGTGTAATAATAAAAAAACAATGTAGGAAGCAGAATCACCTTTTAAAAACTATAATTGAGCCAAAACTGGTTTGGCTCAGTGGATAGAGCGTCGGCCTGTGGACTGAAGGGTCCCAGGTTCGATTCCGGTCAAGGGCACGTAACTTGGTTGCGGGCACATCCCCGGGGGGGGGGGGGTGTGGTGTGCAGGAGGCAGCTGATCGATGTTTCTCTCTCATCGATGTTTCTAACTATCCCTCTTCCTTCCTCTCTGTAAAAAATCAATAAAATATATTAAAAAAATAAAAATAAATAAGAACTATAATTGAAATCCTCTAAAATATAAGGGATGTTATTGCATCCATAAATAAAAATAACTCTGGGGGAAAATATGGTGGAAATGTAATTGGACTTCTTAACAACATCACTGGAAGGTGGAAGATGGTGGACCAATGGCTTTCAAATTCTGAGGGATAAAGATTTTTAAAATATATTCCATACCCAGCTAAACTATCATAGTTTGAAGATAGAATGAGTACATTTTCAGACAGATAAGGTCTCAAAATTTTTACTTATTAAGCTCTCTCTCTCTCTCTCTCTCTCTCTCTCTCTCTCTCTCTCTCTCAGTAAAGCTATTGGAGGATGTAGACCACTCAAATAAGAGAATAAAACAAAAAAATAAAAAGTCATCAAGAATCAAAAAATCTGAAGATTAAATACCAGACAGAGAAAGAGGATCAAGTTGGCAGCTATTCAGCAGAACTAGGGAGCAAGAAGTAGGAGAAGAAATGAAACTGATAAATTATTGGATATATTTTAATGTATTGATGGAAGTTTTACATGTCTGGCTAAGAATTTAAGAATCAATTAATTATAGACACAAAGAAACCTCAACAAGTGGGAAAAACCATAATGTAATTATTTAAAATTTGTCAATTCTAGGGAAAACAAAAAAAAATTGAGTAAGAAAGGAAATCTAATTATAACACACTAAGAACTCAGCTGTGAATACTTGCATAATTATAATCATGTAAACACTGAATGTTGATCAAGCAACAAACAGTTAAAATGTAATTAACTATTGCGGCTTTGGCCTGCAAACCGAAGGGTCTTGGGTTTGATTCCGGTCAAGGGCACATACCTCAGTTTCAGGCTCCTCCCAGGCCCAGGTCCTGGTCGGGGCTCATGAAAGAGGCACCAATTGATGTGTTTCTCTCACATTGATATTTCTGTCTTTCCCTCTCTCTTCCACTCTCTAAAAACCAACGGAAAAATATCCTTGGGTGAGGATTTTAAAAAAAAGTAACTATTGGAAATACAAGAGAGTGCGAGTGAATTTGGGGAGCAGAGGAACAAAAGAGCCAAGGTTCACCTTCTATAATTAGATTATTGGTGAAACTAATAAACGCAGCGATGGCTATCTAAGCATGTTGTGTAGAACTAAGAAAGTCAATGCCAAGTGTTTTGAGTGGTTGCCTCTGTGGAGTGGGAAACAGTGCTGGCAAGATGACGTGAGCCTTTGGTTTATTTGGGTTGTTAAACTATATAAATATATAACTTTGATAATAATTTCAACCTTTAGGAAAAAATTTAGAAAACTATCCTCCAAAGCATTGCCATAGGTTACTTTGTGTGAACTATTTTAAGTTGATGGGGACAACTAACAAGAGAGATAGGGGGTGGGGAGAGGAGAGTTGTGAAGATGCTTTGTAGGTAACTCTGGAACCTGGTTGGCCATGCAGGGGAAGGGACAGGGAAAGGCACCAAGGAACCCTCCAAATATCTGGCAAGTGTATTTGGCAGTGGTGGTGGAGAAAGGAAATCCCAGTGAAGGAGCAAATGTGGTCCAGACCCCCATCCCATATTTTCACAGCACCTGTGGTTTCCTTCATAGCATTGACCTCCGTTGTTAATCACAGTTTATTTGAATGATTGGTTAATATCTGCCTCCTATTACACATAAGGCTCCATGAAGGCTGAGTCTAGGACTGCTTTGTTCTCTCTTGTCACTCCAGTGCCCAGCCACATCAGGCACATAGTAGGCACTCAATTAAGATTCTATGAATGAATGAAAGACTGAATGGTGAGTCATTGTACTCATTACTGCTCATGCCTCTAATCCAAATAATCTGTTAAATCACCCCCAGTTGCTAAGTTCAGAGATGGTGAAAACAGGGGTGGGCTGGCTGTTGCACAGAACAACTGCTTCTATCAATCTACAGAAGTCAGCGATTACACAGAGGTAGCCAGAGAAATCAGAAATGCACTCTACTTCCTAGAGGGGCTCCGTTCTTCCCTGTCCTACTGGGGCACGTCTAACGTGAGCTGCGGTTGTATAACATGTCTTTTCAGCCTATAATTAGGTGCATTTGGAGACTGGGGCCTCTGAGTCATCTTTATGCATTCATTCCCAACTGAAAGAGAATAGCTGTCAAATCCCAAACGTGCCTTGTAACAAAGTTCACTGTGATGGGAGGTTTCCTCTTATGTGGGACTTAACAGCTAAGTGACCAACTTATGTAACTGTGACCTCACTCCCAGCTCCCCCACCATCCCCTGCCCCAAGAGTTATTCACAATTGCCTTGATGTTGACCCAGAAGTTATCACTGTAGGTCAGAGGTGGCTCCCACCAAATTGTCCCAAACAGACATGTAATTCAGGCAAAACCAGTGTGTGTGCTACACATACAGCCTCAAGTGGGAAAGCTGTAGAATGAGTGCCCTGGCCCACTGCCCACTCCCAGCCACACCACCACCCTGAGCGCCTCCGACCAAGAGATTCTGGAGCATCTTATCCTTTGATAAGAACTCAAATACCTTGTGATGATAAAAATAAGAAACCTTTCTTCATTCAACAAACTTTCCCCTTGAAAATGTCAGCTGAGCCTCTGCTAAGATGTCTGCTTTCTGTCTCAAAATGACTTATTGGATTTTGAATCATTGAGTTGAATTGGTTCTGGGCCCATGAAATAGCAGCCAAGATTAAGGAACAGATCTTAACACCCTCTGTCCTCATTCCTCGGGCTCCCACTGGAGGCTAAAGTGTTGGTTGTGGTGAGAGTCTGTGCAGTGCCAGCCTGGGCATCCCTCGCCAGGCTTGCATGGGCCTGGGCAGTCCCTGGGCCCTGCATTCGGCCTTCTGCCCAGACTCCTTCCCTACCCAAGAAGGAGTAGGATGGCCAGGCCAGCCTGCTCCTTTCCCTTAGAGCCCCAAGTGGCTGTAATGGTACATGTCAGCAGGACCACGGGAGGGGACTCAGACGCACATTAGAAAGCAGCCAGAGGAAGAAGAAGAAAAAGGTAAAGATAAAAATTATGAACAACAAAATGACAACAGATACATATCTATCAACAAGTGAATCTAAAAATCAAGTGAATAAAAAGTCTGATGAACAGAACAAACTGGTGAATATAATAGGATCAGGGGCATAGAAAGGGAGTGGACTGACAATTCTCAGGGGGTAAGGGGTGTGAAGGGTGCGGGAAGAGACTGGACAAAAATCGTACACCTATGGATGAAGACAGTGGGGGGAGTAAGAGCAGAGGGTGGGTGGGAACCAGGTGGAGGGGAGCTATGGGGGGAAAAAAGAGGAATAACTGTAATAATCTGAACAATAAAAATTTATTAGAAAAAAAAAAAAAAAAGAAAGCAGCCAGGTCTGCACTCATCCTGGGGACATAAAAGTGCACAAGGGCTCGAGGAGCAGAGGCCATGTGGTAAAGCGGTCAGCCCGGGGCTGCTGCCCACACGCACTGTCCGCAGCAAGCACTGCGTAACCGTGGCCATTGGAGTCACGCTTAGAACTGTGGACTAGAGAAGAGGGGAGAAGGCATGTGGGAGCCCACGTCTCATTTCCTATTCTTTGTTCCCTGCTGCCCAGGCCATAACAGGGATGGCCATCGACAACCACCTGCTGGGGCTGCGGGAGCTGGCCCGGGACATGTGCAAGGAGCTGCCAGAGATGTTTACGGATGAAACATACTTGATGAGCAATCGATTCATCCTCTCCACTAGCCAGGTACAGCCCTATGGTGCCCGTCGCCCAAGAAGCCACTTAGTGTCACGAGTGGGCTTTCTAAAGAGCTTGGTGAATAGGGTCCTTGTTGAAGTTAGGCAAGTCCCATATCTGAATCTCACGAGCTTTGTGACTTTCTGCAAAATGACCTAAATGATCAGAGCGCTGGGTGTCATCTTCTAAATGGGGGTGATGACAGACGCCCCCTTAGTAGAGGTGGACAGGACAGGAAGCACCCATTCTGGTGCCCTAACCATTACACTACTGCCTTTCAGTCTGTTACCTCCCAAGCCTGACAGGCCTAGAGTGAAGCTCTGGCCCAGCGAGGTGCAATGATGGAGGTGGAAAGCCAGCCCAGTGCCTGGCCAACAGGGCCCTCCAAGCAGGACACAGCTATTGTTATAAAGGCCGTGCAACCCGCAGCAGGCATGAGCTGTCAGCCCGGCGGCTCCCAACCAGCACCGCAGGCTTGTCCTGTGGAGGATCACTGTCACAAAGACAGGATGAAATCATTCGAGAAAGGCAGCCATTTAGGAGAGAAAATCCCCCCGCCCCACACCCCAATACGTCAATTCACTAAAAGTCACCTCATCTGTGAAAGGCTGGGCATGGGCAATAAAGGAGCGCATAGCATGTGTCTGAGGCTAAAAGCCCACGCAGTGATTTGATCTTCTAATTACTGCAGTGAGCTCACTGACGTGGCTAAACAAGGGCAGAAACAACATAAATTCTTCAGGAAGCCAGCGTGGGCAACAAGTGCTTTGGCATGGCTTTCTGGCCTGCGGCTGACGCATGGCAAATTTATCTGACAAGGAGGGGACTCTATTAGCAAGACTAATGGTTTGTTCTGCCCGTTAAAAAAACACACAAAAAAAAACAGTGTCATTTCTGAAGGCCCGAGTACACAGTGCCCAGACCTGTGGATTTAAAACAGACTGCCCTGCACCTGCCCCTGAATGTGGTCCATTTCCCCGCAAGACACGCTAATAAAGTCAAGGGGGTGTGGTGGGTTTTTTCCATTGGAAATGAGCATTTATGACTTGAATGCCTTCAGAAACACATTTTCTGGGTTTGTGATCTGGATTACAAAATCTTGACGCTCTGAATTAAAAACATATTAGGTGCATAACTAAGTCTCCAATTGATGGCAAACTTTGAAACACCAGTGCTGGGTAACTGTGTGTGGCCAGGCCATGGGGAGAAAAATCAGACCAGTCAAGCACTGCCGACAGTAATTAAGGATGTGGGGGGGATCGACTGAGGTGACAGGCCAGGTTTCCTCCAGTTCATCAATTACCCCCTCTGGGAAGCCACTGAGCCGGTGGGTGTCACCAGGGTGCCATTTAGTAAATTACCCTGATTGCCTCGGTGCCTCCAATGGCCCCCAGGTGAGAGAGAGAGTCAGCCGAGACCCAGCAGCAGGTGCGTCTAGTAGCTCCTGACTCCACACGCAGAGCAGATTTCACACCAGGGAGTGGCTGATGGCCCCTCTTCTCCTGACGTCGTGCGGTGAGATGGGTTTGTTGTTATGACTCTGGCCGTGGCCATCATGCTGATGCAGTCGGTTGGTTTGGTTAGTTCAGTCAAACGCCCGGGTGGAAAAGAGTCAGAGAAGCAAATAATCCATGGAGGCCCCGGTGCCAGACACGCTTCCCTCCAGCAGGCTGCGGTGGCATTTCGGAGCCAGCACTGCTGACCTGTCCTCTCCCCAGGTGCCCACCACCATGGAGATGTTTTGCTGCTATGGGCCTGTGGTGCCCGATGGGTATGGTGCCTGCTACAACCCCCAGCCCGAGAGCATCCTTTTCTGCATCTCTAGCTTCCACAGCTGCCGGGAGACCTCTTCCACCAAGTTTGCGAAGGCCGTGGAGGAAAGCCTTGCGGAGATGGGCGGCCTCTGCAGCCCGCCACCGTCTGCTGCCGGCAAGCCACTGGTGACAAAGGAAAAGTGCCACCAACCGTGACTCCCGCCACCACATCACCTCTCCCAGCCTAGCATTCTGCAGCTGCCAGACCCTGCTGAACCCCTGCTCCCAACCCTCACCCCAGCTTTCTGCAGCTCCCCTGTCCTCAGGGCCCAGAGCGCAGCACAGTGAGATGCCCCAGCGCTGAGTGTCTGCAGGAGAGTGTCCCTGTGGATAGGAGTGTCCTTAGCTACAGACTGCAGCTGGCCGAGCACTGATAACATTGCACAGGAGAGAGAGCAGCCTGGCTCCACTTGCTGCCAGCAGGACCTAGCAGGGCTGGGTCATGTTTTTGCCCAACAGAAGGAAGAATGAGTCGCCTTATTAAGTGCAATGTACCTAGTGAATCATGAGGGAAGAGGCTAATCCAGGTCACTGCCTCTTTGGGGGAGAAGTAGGGGCTTTGTTTTCAGATTCAAAGCAGTCTAATCATTCACAGGGGCCTGCGCTGAGCTTACATTTAGCTGGGTAAGCACTCCCTCCCACACACACAGCCCAAGTTAATTTAAAATAGCGACCTGGACCCAGGAAGACATTGCCTCTTTGCCTCCCAGGGGCAGCCTGCCTGAGGCTCAGCTTCTGATCTGGCTACTCTGGAGGGAAAACCTCCCTGCCTCCCAGGGCCCTCGGGCAGTCCCGGGTGAGGACACACTCAGGCCAGGGCAAGCACGGGAGGGAGGGCGGGCCAGTCCCCTGCCCACAGACCCTGCGCTCGCGTTTCCTCTGGTTGCTTTCTCACTCCCCTTCACTCAGAACATGCCCCGCTATGGGATCTGCCTTATAGAGGAGACGGTTGCGCTGGGAGTTATCTGTTGTTTATTCGTTTGCTTTATTCATCCTTAGAGAGGCTTTTAAGAGCACCGCTGTGACATCAATTTCAAGAAATGATCTTGGTGGCCCAAGCAGGACATCCTTGGAGGATGCTGTGCGGGGATTCTGGCTAAACCCATGTGGAGGGCCCAGGGCAGGGCTCTCCGCCGGTCTCAGGACTGAGGGGCCAGCTGGTGGAGAGCCGGCCAGGTGGGGGCCCCACCTCGTCCAGAGCCAACCCTGAAGGAGGGGCAGACAGTCCACAGAACCAGAGTAAAGATTGTCCCGGAGGCTGTGACCAGCGAGGCGGTCTCCCCATCGGGCACGTTTTTATGGGAATCTAAAAGAATACGGAGCAGGGGGAAAAAATCAAACTGCACATCGCTGAGGCAGCTGCCTCTGTCTGGCTCTCACCACTGCGGGTTCCTGGGTGGGTGGTGTCCTGAAATGTCACCCCCAGCCCCACCTGCCTATCCTGCTGTGCTCTGTGACATTCTGAGCACCCACTCTGGCCCCTTTTTGGGCCGCTGTGCGTGCTGTCTACACTTGGGCCGTGCTGAAGCGGGCAGGGCAGAGAGGGGGCAGGCATTTTGACCTTTGTCAGCTCCTTGAACATACAAGCAGCCTCAGGCTGGCAGGTCCTTGAGGCCCGGGTTTCAGATTGAGGACTTCGGTGGGAGATTCCGGCACTGCCCATCAAAGTCATTGGTCTGAAGGTTCTCGCACCTGCCATCAGACATCACCTGCCTGCTCCCCTGGGGAAGTGGCAGCTGAGTCTAGGGAACACCCGGGGAGCTGCTGCCCCCTCGGTAAGCGGACCCAGAGCCACTGGTCCGTTCTCACCCCAGGATGACCTTGCAGACCTGCATTCTCTTCTGGTTTCCCTCCAAGGACTCTGGGCAGACAGAGGTCTCTGGTCGGGGCTCAGGGAGCCTCCTCACAGGGGAATGAGAATGTCCCAACCCTGTGAGGCTGAGAGGATGGTAGATCATGTGTGTGAAGTGCTTGCAAAAGCAGGTGGGCGCTGGTGCCCACTGTCAGGATGAGGTTTCCCCAGTGGGCACTGTTCGAGGGATATTTATTTCAAACTTTTTATACTAATTTGACAGAATCAAACTCACACCTGCCATTCTTTGAGCTGAGGAAGGAAACCGACTCTGCATATTCAGGTATCAGCCATGTGTGGCGGAGGCTTCCCGAAGTGTGAAGGGCCGTGTGGCAGGAGGGATCCCTCCGCCGGGGGAGGGGCTGGGAGCTGGTCTTCCACCTCCAAGCATAGATGGGTGCAAAGGCGACAGTGAGCCATGGTCATGGGCATCTCTGTGGGGATCCCGGAAAAGGAGACATCCCCAGAGAGATGGCAAATGAAACCTAGAGACAGTCATTTGGGGGGCAGTGCTGCATCATAAAAGTGTATTTGGCCACCTTACAATACTGCTATGTTGCCAAAATATGTCGTTATTTGAGTTCTATTTTTATAAGATAGTTTTAGATTTATGGCAATAGTCACATGTGCATTTATAGCCTTTCCATTCTAAGTTATAGTTTTGTGCTTTAAATAAATATATATGACTAAAGAACTGTATATTTAAAACACTATATTCAAATTACTTAAAGACTGTAAGTCTGTATTCAATAAAAAGTAATGCCAAGAAAGATGGTGTTGGCCCTTGTTTCTTCCCAGAAATGCTATTAAAATTTTGGCATAAATCCTGTGAGCTGGGTCAGCAATTCATTTGCCTTTGTCTGAGGTCTGTCCGCAGCAGTGGTGGGTGTTCCAGGTACGGGGACTGAAAGAGAGGGGAGGAAGGAGCTTTGTCTTCCCTGGTGTGGGGGTGTGGCACGCCACCCTGGGGCTGCTGCGGGGCAGGGAAGCTTCATGGGTGTTTGTGATAAGGGTGTATGGTGTAGAGCTGGGTGCTTCCATTTAGGCCCGCACAACGTGCAGAGGTTAAATGGAGTGGAGGGAAAGCACCAGGCACAGAGGTGGGATGCCTGAAATAGGAACCCAGCTCTGTCTCTAACTTACCATGGGCTTTGGGGATATCATTTCACCTATCTAACCCTCAGTTTCCCCATCTGTAAAATGGGGATGTTGAGATCAGCACTACCCACTTCCAGGGTTGTGATGAGATGACATAAGATGGTCATTGTATGAAAACTTAGGAAGTGAAATAAACAACTAGCATTCTTATTGCAGGCTCACAGGTACCTATGCACACAGGTGCCCTCAACCTGCAAAACCCTGATACATTCCAAGCTGCAAGACCTCTATAATCCTCAAAACCAGAACTGGAATTCCTCCAAACAGAAGTCCAGCACTTCCCAATCAGAGCCTAAAAAGAACCTCAAAGTGTATGATTTATGTGATTGGGATGCAGAAAAGGCATTATCCAAAAAGATACAGGCTAAGGATGTTCCACGGCGAATGGAAGATAGGAAGGTCAAGGATCTAAGTAACCTGGGTTTGCTCTTACCCCATATATCACAACTGGCCCAGAAATAATCAGATGTTGACTACCGAGAAGGGTATGACAGTCAACATACAAAATGCTGCCAGGCACTCGTTGTCTCTGAAGGTCCTGTGGGGTGGATGTTGGTCAATTCAGGTAGAAATGCAGGGAAGAGTCCTTCCCAGTTTCACAAGAGGAACCAGAGGTTTCCAAATTACTCTAAGCAGTTCTTCCCGGGGGGTCAGGTGAGAATCAGTGTCTGGGTTTCCTTTATAGATTCAGCCCATTTCCTGGTTTTGTTTCTCTGAGTTGTCCTTCTAAAGTGAGCAGGATAAGCAATATGCCACCCCAGGGAGAGTTGGCCTCCCACCGTGTAAGAGGACCTTTCTCAAAGCTCTGGTCTTCTCTGCTGCCAAGGACCAGCTCTCTCCTTGTTCTTTTCCTACTGCTTCTTCCATCTCCTTATGGGATTTCACTTCCTATTTCTGTACCTTATATGTCATTGGGCCCCAGGATTCTGTGTTTGGTCTCTAATTTCTTATATTAAAGAAGAAAAATAGCCAGCTGAGCTAATGCAGACGGGCCCCTACCCCTATAAAAACCATACAAATAAGGAGAAAATTCTTTTAAACACATAGATCACTTTGAGAAAGAAATCCTCACATGCCAGGAAAAAAGAAGGATGTGCAAAACAGAGCAGTGAGCAGGAGCTAAAGGTAAATACAACCAGATACAGACTTCAGAGGCTGACACCCTGCAAGTTACAAAGGGCATAACCTCAGCCCACGCAATGTAGGAAATACAGCCAAACTCCCCAAGTAAAAACGTAACCTCATAGAGGCATCCCAACCCTATATAAAGGATTAGAAAACCCCTTCCCGTCAACCCAGGAGAGCATTGAGAGACCATGCCATTCACTCAGAGCTGTAGATAATGGAAAAAATACATCAATGAGAAATTAAACTATAAACTTGTGTCATATGTGGATGTGGAGTCTGAATTTATACAAGTTAAATGTAAAGCTGGAATTACAAGCCAATAATGTTTTTTAATTGTCTGGGTCAATAAGACCCAAAGGGTCTCAGAAGAAGCAAATGCAAAACCACTTTCCACAACCACGAACACCACAAACACCCACAGGGGGGGAAATACTCCATTAAAGATGAGCTCACAATCAAAAAATACAAATGGCATAAGAAATGGCTCACTGGAGGGAAAGTGGCAGATAAAACAAACAGGAAAATTAACATCATAAAGACTGGAGATAATAGATGACTCAAAAAAAGCTATAAAATCGATGTTTAACATTAAAAATAAATAAAAATAGAGAGAAGATACACGTAGGAGTTCAAAAGGGAAACATTGGAGAGAATGGGGGCAGGGGGAATGGAGGAGTAGTGTTCAAAGAGAAAATGGCTAAGAATATTCCACAGTGCCAAAACCGGTTTGGCTCAGTGGATAGAGTGTCAGCCTGTGGACTCAAGGGTCCCAGGTTCGATTCCGGTCAAGGGCATGTACCTTGGTTGCAGGCACATCCCCAGTAGAAGGCGTGCAGGAGGCAGCTGATCGATCTTTCTAACTCTCTATCCCTCTTCCTTCCTCTCTGTAAAAAATCAATAAAATATATTTTTTTAAAAAAAGCATATTCCACAGAGAAACACTTCTTTCTAAAACTCATAGTTCAAAGAAAAATAATACAATTTTAGAATTTAGAGCAGAATGATAATAAAGATACCTCATATCAAAACCTCTGGGATATAACAAAAGTCATGTTTTTGGGTAAATGTATATGTTAAAATACTTACATCAGAAAAAGAAGTCTGAAAATTGATGAACTAAATGTAACGTAAAAAGTAAAAATTTTCCCCCCGGCCGGCGTGGCTCAGTGGTTGAGCATCAACCTATGTATGAACCAGGATGTCATAGTTCAATTCCTGGTTAGAGTACATGCCCAGGTTGCGGGCTCGATCCCCAGTGTGGGATGTGCAGGAGGCAGCCAATCGATGATTTTCTCTCATCATTGATGTTTCTATCTCTCTCTTCCTTTCTCTTCCTCTCTGAAATCAATAAATATATTTTTTAAAGTAAAATTTTTTTAAAAAGGAGCCAAACAATAAACTCAAAGAAAGCAGAAGAAACAGTAAACTCAAATAAATAAAGATTAAAAACAAACAAAAAAAAAGATTAAAAACAGCTTTCAATACAGAATTAGAATATTCCAAAAATTCATATGGAAACACAAGAGAACCTGAATAGCCTCAGCAATCATGAGAAAGAAGAGCGAAGTTGGAGGAATCATGCTGGCTGATATCAAACTATACTACAAGGCCAACGTGATCAAAACAGTATGGTACTGGCAATAAAACAGACATATGGATATATAGAACAGAATAGAGAGCCCAGGAATAAACTCACAATTTTATGGTCAATTAATATTTGACAAAGGAGGCAAAAAGATACAATGGGGTAAAGATAGTCAATTTAGTAAATGGTGTTGGGGAAATTGGACAGATACATGCAAAAAGAGAGAGAGAGAGAGAGAGAGAGAGAGAGAGAGAAGAAACTAC
This sequence comes from Plecotus auritus, assembly GCF_963455305.1. NCBI lineage: Eukaryota > Metazoa > Chordata > Mammalia > Chiroptera > Vespertilionidae > Plecotus > Plecotus auritus. The sequence continues at coordinate 59,200,107 of NC_137783.1, read as the reverse complement.
CATCTTACACCATACACAAGAATAAACTCAAAATAGATTAAAGACTTAAATGTTAAACTCAAAACCACAAAAATCCTAGAAGAAAACATAGGCAGTAAAATCTCAGACATTTCTCATAGTATTATTTTTTTCTGATATATCTCCTTGGGCAAAAATAACAAAGGGAAAAAATAAGCAAATAGGACTACATCAAACTAAAATGTTTTTGCATAGCAAAGGAAATGATCAACAAAATGAAAAGACAGCCCAATGCATGGGAGAACATATTCACCAATGATATATCTGATAAGGGGTCAATAACCAAAATTTATAAAGAACTCATATAACTCAATGCCAGAAAATCAAACAATCCAATTAAAAAATGGCAAAGGACCTGAATAGACATTTATCCAAAGAGGACATATAGGTGGTCAATAGATATATGAAAAGGTGTTCAACATCACTAATCACCAAAAGTTGCAAATTGAAACCACAGTGAGACATCACCTCACACCTTTCAGAATGGCTATCATCAATAAATCAACCAGCAAGTGCTGGCAAGAATGTGGAGAAAGGGGAACCCTCATGCAAGGTTGATGGGAATGCAGATTGGTGCAGCCACTGTGGAAAGTAGTATGGATTTTCCTAAAAAAATTAAAAATTGAACTGCCTTATGACTCAGCAATTTCACGTCTGGGTATATTTCCAAAGAAACCCAAAACACTAATACGAAAGACTATATGCACCCCTATGTTCATTGCAGTATTATTGACAATAGCCAAGATGGGGAAGCAGCCCAAGTGCCCATCACTAGATGAGTGGATAAAAAAAGCTGTGGTACATTTACACAATAGAACATTACTCAGCCATAAAAAGAAGGAAGTCTTATCTTTTGGACAGCATAGATAGGACCTGGAGAGTATTGTGTTAAGTGAAATAAGCCGGTCAGAGGAAGACAAATACCATATGATTTCACTTATATGTGGAATCTAATAAACAAAAGTAACAAACAAAATAGAAACAGACTCATAAATACAGAGAACAGACTGGCAGCTGTCATAGAAGAGGGGTGTTGGGGGGCTGGGTGGAAAAGGTGAAAGGATTAAGCAAAAAACATACAAACTCATAAGCACACACAACAGTATGGTGATTACCAGAGGGAAAGGGGTAGAGGGAAGTAGAAGAGGGTAAAGGGGGATAAATGGTGATGAAAGGAGACTTATCTTTGGGTGGTGAACACACAATACAATATACAGATGATATACAATTCTAGTACACCTGAAACCTGTATAATTTTATTAATCAATTTCACCCCAATAAATTCAATAACAAAATTTTTTAAAGCAGCTATCAATGAAGAAGAAAACAAAAAACAATAGAGAAGCTAAACAAAGTAAAAGTTGGTTCTTTAAAAAGACTAACAATATGCACTCCTATGTTCATAGCAGCCCAATTTACAATAGCTAAGATTTGGAGGGAGAGGGAATAATGGCGGCGGAATAGACAGACGTGTTCCGAGCCTTGTCCCGGAGCAGAAAGAAAGAACAGCTGAGGGTCGCACAAGGAGTGTTTGTTGGCTGGTTGGGAGACAGCTGAATTCCAGAAGGAGGTGGGGGACTGCTGAACGGGGTTCCCCTGACCTGGCAGCACCAACTGTGGCTGGGTCCCCTCCCGGAGCTGCGGGGTTGGACGCGGAGTCTGCGCCATCTTGATCCGGAAAGTGGAGCTTATCTGAAGCCTGAGAATCCATAACGGCGGCACCCCAGGAACAGCTGCGAGCCCCAGAACAACGCTCCCCAACTGGCGCAAGCACACGGGTTCAGAGGAGCTCTACACTCCACCACGGAAAGGTCAGATTTCGCCTGGGATAAGGTGAGGTCTCTGGTCCCGGCGGGAGAGAGGAACGCGCGTTTTGCGGGAGCTGGAGGACCAGGGAAGTCTGTGCCTAGAAAAATCCGTGGCTGTAGGGGCTGGCGTGATCTGTGATTGTGGAAAGGGGTCCTCAGAGCTGCTAAGAGAAGGGCACTCTAAAAAGCAACCCATTTTGATCTGAAGTGCAGGGACACCCTAAGAATTTCAGGCAGTCCAGACTTACGCGCAGCCCCTGCGTTCCCTGGGTGCCTGGGCTTACGCGGAGTCCCGGAGTACGCACAACTGGGCTTTTTCCTCTTGAAATTCTTGCTTCTGATTACTAAGCCCAATACATAGGATCACCCAGTTGGGGACACCCTGGGAGACTGCAGGGGAAGGTTGTTTTTCTGGAACCTGGGGATCGGAGCGGGGAGTGACCATCAGAGAGTCAGCTCTGAGGCAGACCACTCCCACAGGCCGGTGACGAGTGCCACAGAGAAAGAAGGCTCTAACACTGCCTAGAGAGGCCATAGATAGACCCGGAAGTTAATCCAGAAACACTGCCACCCAGGGGCTGAATCACAAATCGACTCTTGTGTAATCAAAAATAAAGGAATACCAGAAATTAAGACACACCGCCTGCTTAAAATCAGGACTGGCTTACAACACCGAAGAGCAGTGGATCGCAGGGAACTGCAATACTGTCCGGACTGAGAAACAGGCGTGCCAAACAGAAAAACAGAGGAAGTGAATGACCTTCACTACTTCACATTTTATTTTTACCTTTTATTTTTTTATTTTTTTTATTTTTTTTTTATTTTCATTTTTTGCATCTTTTAATCAAGAAACTTTTTTTTTCTTTTTTCATCACTTGATTTTACCTTTTTAATGATTACATTTTTATTTTCAATCCGTATTATTACTACTGCTATTTTATCTTTTTTTTTTTTTTTTAAGTGTCATTTTATTTTCTCTTCATTTTATTTTGGGATTAGGGTTCTACATTCTATTTTTATCTTTCCTTTAGCATCGTTTTACTCTATCTCAACTCTACCTTTAGGCCATCACTCTCTTCCTAACCTCCCCCTTTTCAGTGTCCTGTTTATATTACCCTTTTACTGCTTTAGATTTTCCCTATTCTTTCTGTTTACCCCTTGTTAAAATTTCACCCTACTTACATATCTAATCTCCAATCCTCTGCTCCAAGTCCACATACACCTCTCCCTTCGCTGTCTGAGCTATCCATAAACTTGTCCTTCTCTCTGTCCTTTTGTTGTTGTTTGCTTGAATGTAGATTATATCCAATTTTTATGCTTTTTTGTGAGATTGTTTTGCTTATTCTTCTTTTGTTTATTTTTTTGTTTGTTTTGTGCTTCAGCTTTCCCTTGCCTCACTCCATATTAGTTGGTGTGGTAGTTTGTACTAATCCCCAGGCACTTGTTGCTGGCATTTTCTGGGATTAGTGATTGTTCTATTGGAGTTTTATCCCCAATATATATAGTCTGTTCCCCTTTCTCTCTTAGTCACTTTCTTGTCTCTCTTACTTTTTTTTTTTTTCTCTTTACTTTCCCTTTTCCCAATTTCATTTTCACACTCCTTTTTTCTTTTTTTTTTCTTTCTTTCTTTCTTTCTTTCTTTCTTTCTTTCTTTCTTTCTTTCTTTCTTTCCTTTTTCCTCTTCTTCTTTCTCTCCTATCACCTAATTGGCCTTTCTCTGGTGGTCACCTTTATTGGAGGTTATTAATATCGTGAATACATTCCTGTTCAGTGCCTTGTGAGTTGTACCTGGTAGTGCTGTATTTTGTGCCTTTAAATCAACCCAGGAGAGAGAGAACTACATAACCAGACACCCAGAGAAGAGAGACCATGGGGAGACAAAGAAGCAGCCCGCATATGAAAGAAAAGCAGGCATCACCAGAAAAGGAAGTAAACGAAATGGAGGCAAGCAACCTTCCAGAAAAAGAATTCAGAGAAATGGTCATAAGGTGGCTGAAAAGAATGGAAGACAAATTCGACAATATGAGCAAGAACCAAGAGGAAATGAAGAAGAACCAAGAAGAAATGAAAAATGACATCGCTGCTGTAAAGAACTCAATAGAAAGCATCAAGAGTAGACTAGAAGAAGCAGAGGACCGCATCAGTGAGCTAGAAGACAAGATGGAAAAAAATACCCAAGAAAAGCAACTTCTAGAAAAAAAAATTAAAAGGCAGGAGGAGAGTCTAAGGGAACTTTGGGACAACACGAAACAAAACAACATCCGCATAATAGGGGTTCCAGAAGGAAAGGAAGCTGAGCAAGGAATAGAAAACCTCTTTGAAGAAATAATGACAGAAAATTTCCCAGATATAGGGAAGAAAAAACACACACAAATCCAAGAAGCTCACAGAGTCCCAAGCAAAATGAACCCCAAAAGACCGACACCAAGGCACATTATAATTAAATTGGCAAACACCAATGACAAAGTAAGAATCTTAAAAGCAGCAAGAGAGAGACAGAAAGTTACATACAAAGGAACCCCCATCAGACTAGCAACTGATTTCTCAACAGAAACTCATCAGGCCAGAAGGGAATGGAATGAAATATACAAAATCATGCAAAGGAAGGGTCTGAATCCAAGAATACTGTACCCAGCAAGGCTGTCAATCAAAATTGAAGGTGAAATCAGGAGCTTCACAGACAAAAAAGGACTAAGGGAATTTATTACCACCAAACCAGCAATGCAAGAAATGCTAAAGGGTCTGCTGTAAAAAAAAAAAAAAAAAGAAAGAAAGAAAGAAACAGGAAGCGAAGAAGTAACACAGGGGTAAAGAATAGGAATGGCGACAAATAAGTACCTATCAATAATAACTTTAAATGTAAATGGATTAAATGCCCCAATCAAAAGACATAGGGTAACGGATTGGATAAGAAAACACGACCCATATATCTGCTGTCTACAAGAAACCCACCTCAGAAAAAAAGACGCACACAGACTGAGGGTGAAGGGATGGAAAAAGGTTTTCCAGGCAAATGGAACTGAAAAAAAAGCTGGGGTAGCAATACTTATTTCTGACAAATTAGATCTCAAACTGAAGGACATAACAAGAGATAAGGAAGGCCATTTCATAATACTAAAGGGAGCAATCCAACAAGAAGAAATAACTGTGGTAAACATATATGCACCCAATGCAGGAGCACCCAAATACATAAAAAAACTCCTGGAGGATATCAAGGGAGAGATTGACAGCAATACAATCATAGTAGGGGACTTTAATACCCCACTATCATCACTGGACAAATCCTCTAAACAAAACATCAGCAAAGAAACATCAATCCTAAATGACTCACTAGACCAGATGGAATTAATTGACATCTTCAGAACATTTCACCCCAAAGCCACAGAATATACATTCTTCTCAAGTGCACATGGGTCATTTTCAAAGATAGACCATATGTTGGGACATAGGCAAAGTCTCTTCAAATTCAAGAAGATAGAAATCATATCAAGCATCTTCTCAGACCACAGTGGCATAAAACTGGAAATCAACTACAATAAAAACAACCCAAAGAAATCAAACACATGGAGACTAAACAGCATGCTATTAAACCATGACTGGGTTACCAGAGAGATCAAAGAAGAAATAAAAAACATCATGACAACAAATGACAATGAAAACACTACAATCCAAAATCTATGGGACACAGCGAAAGCAGTCCTGAGAGGGAAGTTCATAGCTCTACAAGCCTACTGCAAAAAACAAGAAACAGGGGTAATAAATTACCTAACCCAACAACTCAAAGAGTTAGAAAAAGAGCAACAAGAAAAGCCCAGTGTAAGCAGAAGGAAGGAAATAATAAAGATCAGAGCACAGATAAATGACATAGAGACCAAAGAAACAATACAAAAGATCAACAAAACCAAGAGCTGGTTCTTTGAAAGGATAAACAAGATTGATGAACCTCTAGCCAGGCTCACCAAGAAGCAAAGAGAGAGGACCCAAATAAACAAGATCAGAAATGAAAGAGGTGAAATAACAACAGATCCCGCCGAAATACAAAGGATTGTTAAAAAATACTACGAACAACTCTATTCCAACAAACTGGACAACCTGGAGGAAATGGACATATTCCTAGAAAAATATAACCTTCCAAAACTCAATCAGGAAGAATCTAAACATCTCAACATGCCAGTAACTATGGAAGAAATTGAAGCAGTCATCAAAGAGCTTCCAGCAAACAAAAGCCCGGGGCCAGACGGCTTCACAGGAGAGTTCTACCAAACATTCAAGGAAGAACTAAAACCTATCCTCCTCAGACTATTCCAAAAAATTCAAGAGGAAGGAACACTTCCAAGCTCCTTCTATGAAGCCAGCATCACCCTAATACCAAAACCAGATAAAGACAACACAATGAAGGAGAATTACAGGCCAATATCCCTCATGAATGTAGATGCCAAAATCCTCAATAAAATTCTAGCAAATAGGATCCAGCAGTACATCAGAAAGATCATACACCATGACCAAGTAGGGTTTATCCCAGGAATGCAAGGATGGTTCAATATCCGCAAATCAATAAATGTGATACATCACATAAACAAATTGAGAGATAAAAATCACATAGTCATATCAATTGATGCAGAAAAAGCATTTGACAAAATCCAACACCCTTTCTTGATAAAAACTCTCAACAAGGTGGGAATAGAAGGATCATACCTCAACATAATAAAAGCTATATATGATAAACCCACAGCTAACATCATACTCAATGGGCAAAAACTAAAACCATTTCCCCTAAGAACAGGAACAAGACAGGGATGCCCACTCTCACCACTCCTGTTTGACATAGTACTGGAAGTATTAGCCACTGCAATTAGACAAGAAGAAGAAATAAAAGGCATCCAAATTGGAAAAGAAGAAGTAAAGCTGTCCTTATTTGCAGATGACATGATATTGTACATAAAAAACCCGAAAGACTCTATCAAAAAACTAACAGACTTAATAAATGAATTCGGCAAGGTAGCAGGATACAAAATTAACGCCAAGAAATCTATGGCATTTCTATACACCAACAATGAACTTACAGAAAGAGAGACTAAAAAAGCACTCCCATTTTCCATCGCACCAAAAAAATTAAAATACTTAGGAATAAACCTAACCAAGGAGGTAAAAGACCTATATGCGGAAAACTACAGGACACTGAAAAAAGAGATAGAGGAAGATGTAAACAGATGGAAGAACATACCATGTTCATGGATTGGTAGAATCAACATCATTAAAATGTCCATACTACCCAAAGCAATCTATAGATTCAATGCACTCCCCATTAAAATACCAACGGCGTATTTCACAGACCTAGAAAGAACTCTCCAAAAATTCATCTGGAATAAAAAAAGACCCCGAATAGCCACAGCAATCCTCAGAAAGAAGAATAAAGTAGGAGGGATCTCAATACCAGATTTCAAGCTGTATTACAAAGCCACTGTCCTCAAAACAGCCTGGTACTGGCACAAGAACAGACATATAGATCAATGGAACAGAATAGAGAATCCAGATATCGACCCAAACCAATATGCGCATTTAATATTTGACAAAGGAGGCATGAGCATACAATGGAGTCAAGACAGTCTCTTTAATAAATGGTGTTGGGAAAATTGGACAGATACATGCAAAAAAATGAAACTAGATCACCAACTTACACCATACACAAAAATAAACTCAAAATGGGTACAGGACTTAAATATAAGACGGGAAACCATAAAAATACTAGAGGAATCCACAGGCAGCAAAATCTCAGACATATGCCAAAAGAACTTTTTCAGTGATACTGCCCCTAGGGCAATGGAAGCCAAACAGAAAATAAACAAATGGGACTACATCAAAATAAAAAGCTTTTGCACAGCAAAAGAAACCATCAACAAAACAACAAGAAACCCCACTGCATGGGAGAACATATTTGCAAATGGTATCACTGATAAAGGTTTAATTTCCAACATCTACAGGCAGCTTATACAACTTAATAAAAGGAAGATAAAGGATCCAATAAAAAAATGGGCAACGGACCTAAATAGAATCTTTTCGAAAGAAGACAGAAGGAAGGCCAAGAGACACATGAAAACATGCTCAAAGTCACTTATTATCCGAGAGATGCAAATCAAAACAACAATGCGATACCATCTCACACCTGTCAGAATGGCTATCATCAACAAATCAACAAACGACAAGTGTTGGCGAGGATGCGGAGAAAAGGGAACCCTCGTGCACTGCTGGTGGGAATGCAGACTGGTGCAGCCACTGTGGAGAACAGTATGGAGTTTCCTCAAAAAACTGAAAATGGAACTCCCATTTGACCCAGTAATCCCACTCCTAGGAATATATCCTAAGAAACCAGAAACACCAATCAGAAAGGATATATGCACCCCTATGTTCATAGCAGCACAATTTACAATAGCTAAGATTTGGAAACAGCCTAGGTGCCCATCAGCAGATGACTGGATCAGAAAACTATGGTACTATGCTGCCGTAAAAAAGAAGGAATTACTACCATTTGTAGGCACTTGGATGGAATTAGAGAACATTATGCTAAGTGAAATAAGCCAGTCAATGAAAGAAAAATACCACATGATCCCACTCATTTGGGGATAATGGAAAACATTATAAACTGATGAACAAAAAGATAGTTACAGAGGCAGTAAAGCATCAAACAGACTGTCAAATTACAGGGGTAAGGTTAGGGAGAGGTGGGGGAAATAAGAGATCAACTGAAGGACTTATATGCATGTATATAAGAGTAACCAACGGATGCAAAACATTGGGGGGTGAGGGCATGTATGGGAGTGGGGTGGGGGTGGGGGGCAATGGTAAGATATGTACACATATAATACCTTAATAAAAATTTGAAAAGAAAAAAAAAAGTGAAGGAAAAAAAATAAAATAAAATAAAATAAAATAAAAGGCAAAAAAAAAAAAAAAAAAGATTTGGAAACAGTCTAAGTGCCCATCAGCAGATGAGTGAATTAGAAAACTATGGCACATCTACACAGTGGAATACTACGCTGCTATAAAAAAGAAGGAATTCTTACCATTTGCAACAGCATGGATGGACCTGGAGAGCATTATGCTAAGCGAAATAAGCCAGTCAGAGAAAGGTAAATATCACATGATCTCACTCATTCGTGGAATATAAAGAACATCATAAACCGATGAACAAAAATAGATATAGAGACAAAGAAGCATCGAACAGACTGTCAAACTTCAGCGAGAAGGCAGTGGAGGGGTGGGGATGGGGGTAAAAGGTCAACCAAAGGACTCATATGCATGCATATAAGCATAACCAATGGATACAGACACTAGGGGGGGAGTGAGGGAATGTGCTGGGGTTTAGGGAGTAAGGGTGACTGGGGGAGGTAAATGGGGGGGGGAGGAGACATATGTACTACTATTTGTAATACATTAAACAATTTTAAAATAAAATAAAATAACTAACAAAATAGACATTTCTGATAAAACAAACTTAGAAATGAAAGTCAGAAATAGATAATATTATGAATCAAAAGTTGACATAACTACAAAAAGGTAGACATTTAAAATAAGAGAGTCCATCAATCACTGTATGCCAATAAATTTGAAAACTTACATAAAAATAGAAAAGTTATAAGAAAAATATAATTTGTTGAAACTGATGCAAGAATAAAATTTCTGAATATTTTTATAAATCTTAAATAAACTAACAAAGTAGTTTAAAATCTTCTTACTCAGTGAAAAGGGGGGGGGGGATAAAATTTTATACAGATGTTCTACCAAACATTCAAAGAAGTGATCAACAAATCACAGGCAAGATAAATAAGAAGAAATCTATACATAGACACGTCTCCAGGGTTTCCAACCCGTGCTACACCCCTGAATCATCTGCGAAGGTTACTTGGCCCCTCTGAGCCTCAGTTTTATAAATACTAAATAACAACGTACAACCTATTTTATAAGAAAGGTAAAATGATTACATGAGATAACATATGGAAAGTGCTTAGTATGTTGCCTGATACATGCTTTCTGTAATTGGCTGTAAGTACTGGCTATTGTTATTGATCAACACTTTCCACACTTACCATACCAGGTTAAAATCCCATGTTTACCTGACTATGAGAGTTGCTAAAGCAAATCATCTCTGACCACCACCACACCTTTTTGCACCCAGCAGTGGGCGCACAGTAGGTGGTGCAGGCATCCAAGAGAGAAACGCCTCACTCTCACCCATTACACCAGGCACCGGTGGGTGGGGGGGTACGGAGAATCCTCAAGCTCCACCCGCCTGACCACGCCCAGCCGCGCATGGCCACGCCCACTCCTAAGGGCATAAAGAGCAGTTGCCCAGCAGTGTGTGCTGTGCGGTAGCCCGGGCAGGAGGCCCAGCCATGCCCAAGAATGCAGTGGTCACCTTGCGCTATGGCCCATACAGCGCAGTCGGCCTGTCTGTGGAGCACCGCACCTTTCGCCTGGAGGGCCTGCAAGGTGGGCAGCCAAGCGCTGGAGGGCCATCAACACACGTGTGCCCAGGTATAGCTAGCCTCTGAGCATCCAGGAAGGTTGTGCTTTCTGTCTAGACCTTCCTTCCTCAGATCCAGACTGAGTTCCACCTCCTCTGGAGAGTCTTCCCTGAACCCCCAACACCCTGGGGTGAGTTAGCATCTTCCTCTGCCTTCCACTGCTTCAGTATAAGAATGGGACAAATAAGCATGCTCTGTGAGCCCTCAAGGTGGCAGGCAGTGTATACAAGTTACCTGGATAAAAAGAATTACATATCCCGCTTTACGCAGTGGAACCTGAGGATCAGGAACGGTAAGTGACTTCTCCAAGGTCATATGGCTGACTGGAAAATGGCGGGGTGTCTATCCCTTGATCATTCATTCATGCAGCAGACCTTTATTGAGCACCTAATATGTGTTGGACACTCTTGTAGGTACCTGGGACACACTGGGGAACAAAGACATATATCCTTGAAGTGATGTATGTCCTTCTCATTGATGACTACTAACTGACCATAGTGCTACGACTGTGACAGAGGAACGTAATCGTAGTGGGCCCTGCCACTGCCAGGATTGGAGGGGTGAGGGGAAACATCTGGAAAGGTTTACTTGCTGCAATTACATTTGAGTTCAGCTTTAAAGAATGAAAACCTAATTAGGTAAAGAGAAGAAAGTTCATTCTAAATGGAGGAACTAATATCTGTAAAGACTGGAAGCATGAACAAATGATATATTTGTTGAACTTATGGGAAGATGAGGTTGGAGAGGGAGGCAGGGACCAGATCCTGCAGGGCCGTGTAAAAGTTCTAGGCAGGGGGATAAAACACTGGCTGCTGTGAGGACAGATGAGAGGGGACTAGAATGGAAGCATGGAGACAAGTCGGGGGCTGTTGGAGTGCCCGTGGGAGAGATGAGAGTAGCGTATACCAGGACAGTCATAAAGGGGTGGTAGATGAAAGCAAAAGCAATGGTATTCCCTAAAAAATTGTAGCTGGGAGGCAAGGGTCAAGTCTGTTCTGACTTGAACCAAGTGCTGATGGATGGAAGTGCTCTACATTGAAATTGACAACACCAGAAATATTCCATTGGAGGAACATGCTTTATTTTGGACATTATTGAACTTACTGTGCTTTCAGCTATGTAAGCAGAGATTCTGAGTCAGCTCTGCAGTTCTGGAGTTCAGAGAAAAGGTCTGTTCTGGAGAGAGAAAAGTATGAGTCGTTAGCTTAGGAAGAACACATAGAATGAGAAGAGAGCCTGAGACTGAGTCTTCATGAACTCCATTATATGACTCAAACCCAGAATCTTCCAGGCAAAATGCTATGCAAGTCCAGAGGACACAAAGTCAGCAATCATGGAAGGCCTCCTGGAAGAGGCGATATTTGCATTCTAGTTAGAGTGTGGGGAGAATTTCAGTGATCAGAGAAAACTGCTTTCTCTGAGAGAAGAGTTGATTTAGAAATTTCTGTTGTAAATAACCCAGTATTATTTGGTAATACTTAAAATGTTTGTAGTCTTGGCTAAGGACACTGCCTAAATAATTAACTTTTTGCTTCTTCCTCATCTGATGAACTGGGCCCACTCACCAACTCATCACCTCATAACCCACTTTTAGTTTGTTCAATAAATAATGAGACTAAGCAATTATAGCATTTCCTTAAAAATAAGGTAGATCTGGCTTCTGATCAAGATGGCAGTGTACTTGGAACATGGGACTTGGAAACTCCCACAACACATCAAAATTACAACCAAACTACAGAAGAACCATCATTCAGAACTGTCTGAAATCTAGCTGAACAGAAGACCTATAACTAAGGTATAAAGAAGAAGCCACATCAAGACTGGTGGGAGGGGTGGAGACACAGAATAGGCTGGTCCCACACCCAATGTGGTTAAAAATTGGGAGGAATATCTTGGCTGCCAAGGTTCCCCCTGAAAAGCCAGAGGTCCCAGCCCCACCCCAGAATCCTCAGCCCAGGATTCCAGTGGCTGGAAGAGAAATCTTCAAAACTTCTGGCTGTAAAAACCACCGGAGACTGTGGCTGAGTGAGATGAAGGGCCTGCACGTAGATGGACTCCATTTCGCTGGCTCTGAGCTCCAGCACCGGGGCAGCAGCTTGAAAGACACCAGGGGCATGTGGGATGAACTGAACTGTCTGGCTTGAGGATGAGTTCTGGAGGAGCAGCTTTCTCCCAGGCAGAAGTGCTGGCAGAGGCCATGGTTCCTTTGTTGAGCCCTCCCCCAAAAGAGCCAGCAGGCAGGCACCATATTTGAGTCTCCATCAACCTGTCTGACACCATTTGCCCCACCCTGGTGATTCCCAGAGGTCCCCCCAACCACTCCACCCCCAAGCCCTTTCCAGTGTCTTTCCATACAAATGGCCTGTCTTGGCTCATGCTGCCGACTTTCCTAAAAGCTCTCAAACCAGCAACATCTGGCCTCTGTGTACCCTGTACCTCTTGCTAAGTGGCCCCAGTACTAGCACTAGTGGCAGCTGGCCATGGTCCTCAACTTGGTCTCTCCCAGGCACCTCCAAGCCCAGCATAAGTAGCAGCCATCTGTGGATTGCTTAGCTCATGCTGTGTGGCCTTGGGCAGGACACAGGTGGCAACTGACCTTGGCCCACACCTCCCAGAAAGCCCCAGAGCCAGCACATGTGGTAGACAGCTTCAGAACAAACTGAAGCACCACCCAATCACCTCAACAAGCAACACATTCAAGGCGTGGACTCAGTGGGTACCTGAGACCTGGTAAAGTGAGTTCAGCTCACTGGGGTTGGCCTCTGCACTGCTGATTCTCCACGGTGGTCACAGCCAATATTTGCAGCCGATTGGCCTGGAGGTAAAGCCATCCCATTGACTTGCCAATAGCAAAAAAGGCTCAACTATAACAGGAGGATGCACACAGCCCAAATGGAAGGCACACCTGGAGCTCCCAGCTTGGGTGACTGGGGAGGCTGCATGAGACCTACAGTGGAACCTGGGTTATCAACCTTAATTCATTCCAGAAGACTGTTTGAGAAGCAATTTGTAAGAAAACTGAAGCATTTTTTCCCATTAGAAATAATGTAAATTTAATTCATCTGTTCCGGAACCCCAAATGATTCCCTGTTTTAACCTTTCTTATATACAGTACATGTCTAATGTACTGTTTAACCTATAAATAAACACATTTAAAACAAAAAGGAGATGAAATATAAATGAAAAAATTTTAAAAATTGAATGAAATGTACAGTAAAAAAATAAAAATTTATGTCCACACCAGAACTTAACTTTACTGTTGAGAGCTACTGCCTCTGAAGTGCTTTCACTGGCTAACTGCTTTTCATTTATCCAAATCAACTATTTTTCTACCTCTTCAGCATGTGATCATTGTTTCATGAGCACTTTCACACCCTTAACATCAGCACTCTTGATGGCCTCTTTATGTTTTAAATTTTAGCTAATCAGCGATTTCTCCATGTACCCTGTACCTCTTGCTAAGTGGCCCCAGTATTAGCACTAGTGGCAGCTAGCTATGGTCCTCAGCTTGGTCTTTCCCAGGCACCGGGGCAGCCTCTTAAAAGACACCAGGGGTGTGTGGGAGGAACTGAACTGTCTGGCTTGAGGATGAGTTCTGGAGGAGCAGCTTTCTCCCAGGCAGAAGTGCTGGCAGAGGCCATGGTTCCTTTGCTGAGCCCTCCCCCAACAGGTAGCCAGATTAGACACATGAACACCTTGATTATACTTTGCAGTTATTTCTTTTGTAAGCTCTATTGTTGTTCTCACAACTTTCCTTTCCCTTTGCTGCTGTCACTAACCTACTTAGGACCCATGGTGACTTACTGTATGTATTTAATAATAATAAGCAGCAACAAAAGAAACAAACAAACAAACAAACAAAATATTCACAGCACAATTTCCTGAGGGTTTAACAATGCAAAGTTTAGCAGTAAGCTGGCTCATACTCATACATTCTCTCCTTTGTTTGTCACCTGAGAGGTATCATACAGGTATCATCATGAAAGGGTTTTTGGGTGGGGAACCAAAGTTTTATTCAACAACCAGGACATTTTTCCATTGATAAATTTGGTTGAAAACCAAATTGTTTGAGACGGGAGACGTTTAAGAACCAAGGTTTGACTGTACTCCATAAGGTCACTCTACCAAGACTAGGAGATGTAGCACCTGTAACCTCATACATAGAAACAAACACAGGGAGGCAGCCAAAATAAGGCAACAAAGAAACATGTTCCAAATGAAAGAACAGAGAAAAACTCCAGAAAAAGAACTCAACAAAATGGAGACAAGCAATCTACCAGATTCATAGTTCAAAACACTGGTTATGAAGATGCTCAATGAACTTAGGGGAAAAGTAGAAGAACTTAGTGAGAACTTTAACAAGATAGAAAACATGAAAAAGAACCAGTCAGAAATGAAAAATACATTACAAGGAATCAACAGTAGAGTAGATAAATCATGAGGATCAATCAGTGATTTGAAGATAAGGAAGTAGAAAATACCCAATCAGAATAGCAACAAATACATTTTTTTAAAAATGAGAATAGTGTAAGGAACCTCTGGGACAACTTTAAGTATACCAAAATTCACATCATGGGTGTGCCAGAAGGAGAAGAGAGAGAGCAAGAAATTAAAAACCTATTTAAAAAATAATGAAGGGAAATTTTCTAACCCTGTGATGGAAATAAACATAGAAGTTAAGAAGCACAGAGAGTCCCAAACAATATAAACTCAAAGACAAGTCAAAGAAGCACAGAGAGTCCCAAACAATATAAACTCAAAGACAACCACATCAAGACACATCATAATTAAAATGTCAAAGGTTAAAGACAAAGAGAGAATTTTAAAAGCAGAAAGAGAAAAGCAGTTAGTTACCTACAGGGGAGCTCCCATAAGACTGTCAGCTGATTATTCAACAGAAATTTTATAGACCAGAAGAGATTGGCATGAAATATTCAAAGTGATGAAAGGAAAGGACCTACAACCAAGATTACACTATCATTTAGAATTTAAGAACAGATAAAGAGCTTCCCAGACAAGAACAGCTAAAGAAGTTCATCACCACCAAACCAGTAGTATAAGACATGTTAAAGGGTCTTCTTTAAGAAGAACAAGAAAAAAAAGTGAAAATCTGAATAATAAAATGGCAATAAAGACATATCTATTAACAATCACCTCAAATGTAAATGGATTAAATGCTCTAATCAAAAGACAGAGTGGCTGAATGGAGAAGAAAACAAGACCCATATATATGCTGCCTACAAGAGACTCACCTCAGACTAAAAATACACAGATACTAAAAGCAAAGGCATGGAAAAATATTTTTATGCCAATATATATTTAAAAAGCTGGGGTAGCAATACTTATACCAGACAAAATATACTAGTACTTTAAAACAAAGGTTGTATAACAAGAGACAAGGAATGACCCAGCAATTCCACTTCTGGGTATTTATCCAAAGAAACCCAAAACACTAAATCAAAAAGACCTATACATCCATATGTTCATTGCAGCATTATTTATAATAGCCAATATATGGATGCAACCTAAGTGTCCATCACTAGATGAATGGATAAAGAAAAGGTGGTGCATATATACAAAGGACTATGATTCAACCATAGAAAGAGTGAAATCTTGCCATCTGCAACAAAATAGATGGACCTAGAGGGTATTGTGCTGAGTGAAATAAGTCAGACAAACACAAATGCCAGATGATTTCACTTATAGGTGGAATCAAAAAAATAAAAATAAACCAAAAAAAAAGCAGAACAGAAACAGACTCTTAAGTACAGAAAACATTTTTTAAATATATGTTATTGATTTCAAAGAGAGGGAAGGGAGGAGAGAGAGAGAAACGTCAATGATGAGAGAGAATCATTGATCAGCTGCCTCCTGCACATCCCCTAGTGGGGATCGAGCCTGCAACTCAGGCATGTGCCCTGACCAGGAATCGAACCCTGACCTCCTGGTTCATGGGTCGATGCTCAAGCAACTGAACCACACTGGCTGGGCACAGAAAACATTTTGATGGTTGTCAGATGGGAGGAGATTTGAGGGGGGGGCAGTGAAAAAGGTGAAAAGATTAAGAAGTACAAATTGGTAGTTACAGAATAGTCATGGGGATATAGCCTACAAAATATAGTCAATAATATTGTGATAACTACAGGGTGGCCAAAAAAATGCACTTTGAATAATTATTAATCCCAGTGGACTAAATCTGAAAAGAAAGTAACATCAATTGAGCTATCAGCTGCTAAGTGTGTATACTTTTTTCGGGGAGGGGGGCACCCTATATATATATATGGCATCAGATGGGTTCTAGATTTATCATGTGATCACTTTGTAAGTTATTTAAATGTCTAACCACAGGGTTGTACACCTTACAGTAATATACTTTTGAATGTCAATATCAAAAATAAGGTGGATTTTAGACTGCTGGAAAATAATCTACATTCAAGAGTTCTATGAACCTTTGTGCTTCCTCTGTTAGGCTTTTGACTTTTGCAGACATTTCCTTTCCCCAGCCCTAGGGGTTACGAATTCCTCCTTCCCAACCAACTTGCACATTTTCTGTTTTAGTTCAGCTATTTCTTTTCATACTATTTTTATTGTGGTAAAATATAGGGTGTCCCACACTTTAACAGCTGATAGCCCAGTTGATGTTTCTTTCTTTTCAGCTTTAACCCATCAGAATTAATAATTATTCAGTGTTATGCATTTTGCTGGAATACCCTGTATATAACAAAATTTGTCAGTTTAACTATTTTTACATGTACAATTCAGTGCCATTAATGACATTCAAAATGTTTTGCAATCGCCCTGGCTGGTTTGGTTCAGTGGATAGAGTGTCGGCCTGTGGATTGAAGGGTCCCAGGTTCGATTCCAGTCAAGGGCACATGCCTGGGTTGTGGGCTCGGTCCCTAGTGGGGGGCATGCAGGAGGTAGCTGATCAAATCATCGTTGATGTTTCTGTCTCTCTCTCCCTCTCCCTTCCTCTCTGAAATAAATAAAAATATATTTTTTAAAAATGTTACGCAATTATCATCTCTATGTATTTCCAGAATTATTTAATACCCCAAACAGAAACTCTGTATCCACTGATCAATAATTCCCTACCCCACCCTCAGCTCCTGCTAACTTCTAACCTACTTTCTGTCTTTACAACTTTGCCCAATATAGATACTTTATGTAAGTAAAACCATACAATATTTGTCTTTTGTGCCTGGCTTATTTCACTTAGCATACTATTTTGAAGTTTCATCCATGTTGTAACATGAATTAGTATTTTCTTCCTTTTTATGGCCTAATAATAGTCTATTGTATGTATATATCACTTTTTTTATCCATTCATCTTTTGATGAACTCTTTCTTGTTTCCACTTTTTGGTTATTGTGAATAAGCTGCTATAAATATAGGTGTGAAAGTATCTGAGTCCCTGTTTATAATGTTTTGTGGGCATGTAACTAGGAGTGGAATTGCTGAGTCATATGGTAATTCTATGTTTAACTTTTTGAGGAACTACCAAACTGTTTTTACAGCAGCTGCACCATTTTACATTCCACTAACAACATATAAGGATTCCAATTTCTTCACATTATTGCCAACAATTTATATATTCTGGATACTAGACCCTTATCAGATAAATGACTTGCAAATACTTTCTCCCATTCTATAAGACACTCTTAATATTGTCCTTTGATGCACAAAAAGTTTTAAATTTCATGAAGTTAGGTTTTTCTGTTTTCCTTTTGTTGTCTTGCCTTTGATGTTTAAGAAATCATTGCAAAAATCTAAGGTCATGCAGAATACTATGTTTTCTTCTAAAAGTTTTATAATTTCTAAATTTAGGTCTTTGATCCATTTTAAGTTAACTTTTCTATATGGTGTAAGATAAGAGTCCAATTTCATTGAAAAGATATTCATGGGGGAACTTCTGGTAAAGATGGCAGAGTAGGTAAATGCTATGCTCACCTCCTCCCATGATGACATAAAAATCACAACTAAATTATAGAAGAATCACACTTGATAACCACCTGAAGATTAACTGAATTTCTATAACTAAGAATATAATAAAGATGTCACAATGAGACTGGTAAGAGGGACAGATACATGGAACAGGAAGTCCTACCCACATCCATGGCATGAATATTAAGAAAAAATTGGGAGGGATACACCAGGTTCCCCAGCCCAGGGCACCACTGCTGGGAAGAGAAGTACCTATAACATCTGACTGTGAAAACCAGTGGGGTGTGTGGCCAAGTGAAATGGAGGGCTGCTGGAATCCTAGACATTCCTCTTGAGGAGCTGCCAATGGACTCACTCAAAAACTCACTGTAGGATCCAGTGCGGGGAAAACAGCTCAAAATGTGCCAGGGACCTACAAAGAGGAATTAAATTGACTAGCTTCAGGGTGAGGGCTGGAGGGGCTGGGCTCAGGGCAGCTCTCTCCCTAAAAGTGCTGGTAGGTGCCATTGTTTCTTTGTTGAGCCTTCCCAGCACTCGGCTAGCCCTGGTACAGGCAGGTGCCAAATTTGTTCTCTCCATTAACGTAAGTAACACTGTTCCCCCTAATGGTTCCCTGAGACCCAGCTCCACCCAACTTGTGTGCCCAGCCTGAACTGCTTCCAGTGGCTTTTGAACACAGTGGTCTGCCTCAGCTCATGCTGGGATTGTCCTAAAATCTTTCAAAGGTCTACACACCCCAAACAAGCAGCAGGCAGCTGCACCTCTTGCTGAGTAGCCCTAAGCCTGGCACAAGCACTGACAAATCTCAACTTGCATTATAACACCATGAGGTTGGCCCCAAGACTGGCAAAGCTGTGGCCAATGGTGGCTTGGAAAGTAGCCTTAATTAAATGACCACAAGCTGGGCCCAAATGCAGCTGACCTCAGCTCACATCTCCTGGAAATAGTGGCAGCTAGCCTCAGTCCACAGCATGGCCTCGCCCAAGCACCTCCAAGCCCAACACAACTGGCAACCAAATGCATATTACTTTGTAGCTCCCACCAGGTGACTCCAAGCTGGCACAAATGACCATTACCCTGGCCTGCACTATAAACCTTCCAAAGAGGCTGCAGAACCAATATACCTAGTGGCTATCTTCACACCTCACCAGAGCACCACCCAAACAGCCCCACAAACAAAGTACCTGAAGGATTAATTCAATTGACACCAGAACCCTACAAAAGTAACTCCTGCTCTATGGGGGTCGCCTCCATACAACAGCTTTCTTGCTATAGTTACAGCCAGCCCTCATAGTCAGTAAGCCTTGGGGTCAGTCCCACCCACTGATGTACCAACAGTAATCAAGCTCAGCTAGAATAAGAGGGCACACAAGAAATACCCTACATGATCAGGGAGACTGCACAAATATGCCATACAGGACACCTCCTACATAAGGCCACTCTGCCAAGACTCGGAGATGTAGCAGATCTATGTAACACAAAGAGGCAAACACAGAAAGGCAGCCAAAATTGGAAGATGGAGAATCATAACATAATTGGAACAATAAGACAAAACTCCAGAAAAAGAACTAAACAAAATAGATACAAGTAATCAACTAAATACAGTGTTTAAAACACTGGTCATAAGGATGCTCAATGAACTTTGTGAGAACTCAACAAAGAGATAAAAAAAAAACATTAAAAAAGAATAAGAAGTAAAGACTGCAATAATTAAAATGAAGAATACATTAGAGAAAATCTACAACAGATTAGATTAAGCAGAGGATCAAATCAGTGATCTGGATAACAGGAAAACAGAAAAATCTCAATTGGAACAGCCAAAAGGGAAAAGAAATTTTGAAATGAGGACAGTTTAAGAGATGTTTGGACAATATTAAGCAAGATAACATATCAAAGGGGTATCAGAAGGAGAAGAAAGAAGAAAGAAAACCTATAGGAAGAGATAATGACCAAAAACTTTCCTAACCTGGTGAAGTAAATGGACATACAAATCCAGGAAGCACAGAGAGTCTCAAACAAGATCCAAAGAGGCCCACACCAATACACATCATAATTAAAATGCCAAAGGTTAAAGACAAAAAGAGAATCTTAAAAGTAGCAAGAAATAAAAGCAGTTTCCTACAAGGGAGCTCTCATAAGAATGTCAGCTGACTTCTCAATGAAAGCTTTGCAGGCTAGAAGTGATTGACATGAAATATTCAAAGTGATGAAAGGCTAAGACCTACAACCAAGATTGCTCTACCCAGCAAGGCTATCATTTAGAATCCAAGGAGAGATAAAGAGTTTCCCAGACATTAAATAACGTAAGTAGTTCATCACCACTAAATAAGTAACACAAGAAATGATAAACAAACTTCTTTAAGAAGAAAAGAAAAGATAGTCATGGGGGAGGGGGGGATTTCTAAAATGGTGGTAGATTAAGTAGAAGCTACATTGACACTCTCTCAGGACCAAACTGGAATTACAACTAAAATACAGAAAAAAAATCCTGAATAATCTACTGAAAACTAGCTAGAGAGAACCCTGATAACCAAGGACTGAAATTGGAGACGACATAGAGACAAGTAGGAAGTGCCGAGGCACAAGAGGGCTGGCTAGGCTCCCACAGACAGCAGCTGAGGTTCTGGAGGGATATCTCAGCTATGAGGGGTTCCCACTGAGAACTCTGGGGTCTAAACCCCAAGCTTGGCTCCCCAGCCCAAAGTACCAGAACTGAGAAAGGTGCCCACATAACATTTGGTTGTGGAAAGCAACAGGGTTGCTGTCTGCTAAGGAAATTGGCTGGAAAAGCAACAACTCACTTTGGGCTCTGGCAGAGGGAGGGCAGAGTGGACTAGAGCTGTGTGTGGAGAATCCCAGGGTAAGCGCTCTGGGGTTAGAGCTTGGAAGGCAGCCTCCCTGGTTTCCTGTGCTGAGTCATTTCCTCATAATACAGAGGATATCTTTCTCGAGAAGACATTTTCCATCCAGGCAGCTTTTGCCTGGGAGGGAAGCAATTGCCCCTCCCTGTTGGAAAACCTCTCACCCACCCTGTAGAGTCTATGCCTTGCTGTGGTCTATAGCCTGAGACAAATTAAGACTGAAAATAACAATCAGATCACAGGCAGAGGTGGATCTCTGGAGGCTTTGAGCCTTTGTCTGATCTCTTTCTGGACCTGGGGGTTGGAAAAGCAGACTTTGGTGCACATCTTGGTCATTTCCAAAGGCACCCAGCCCAGCAGAGGGAGGCACAAGCTGTGGGTTGCTTATAGCTCCATACAGTGCTCAGGACCAGTCACAAACCGTGTCTGACATTATCCTGCACCAGAGATTGGGACCCCTAGCTGACTTACCTCATACACAGATTCAAACCCAAACAGGAAGCCAAAATGGGGAGATAAAAAAATGAGCCCCAGATGAAAGAACAAGAGAATTTTCCAGAAGAAGAGCTAAATTAAATGAAGATAAGAAATTTATCAGATAGTTTCAGTTTTTTTCTTGTAATTGATTTCTAGTTTCTTACTGTTGTGGTCAGCGAAGATGCTTGATATTATTTCAGTCCTCTTAAACTTACTGAGCCTTGTTTTGTGTCCTAATGTGTGGTCTAGCCTTGAAAATGTTCTATGTGTACTTGAAAAGAATGTATATTTTGCAGCTTTGGGGTGAAATGCTCTGAATATATCAAGTAAGTCCATCTGATCTAGTGTGTCATTTAAGGCTGCTGTTTCCTTGTTGATTTTCTGTTCAGAATATCTATCCATTGATAGCAATGGTTTATTAAAATTCCCTACTACGACTGTATTACTCTTGACCTCCAAGGGAGCAGGGATTCTTCTCTGTTCTGTTCTTTGCTGTGTCCCAGTGTCTGGAATTGTGCCGGGCATATTTTAAGGATCAAGAAAGATTAGTTAAAATGAACCTACATGGAGCTGAATGCTAGAACCATTGGAGATGAGCCTGTAGAGGAAGCAAGGAAAAACAGACCGGGCAGATGGTAGGACATGACAGTGGTCCCTCAGGTGGGGGCTGACGTAGGAGAGAACCTGGAGGCACAGGAGGCAGATGAGATGAAAATTGCAAGAAGAAAATAGCTAATGGGCACCAAACTGTTAAGTAGGAATTATCTTTAGAAAAAGATGAATTCATAGTTGATGAAGGACCTGGGAAAAAAGTGTTCTCAAAGACTTGAGGAGGGAGGGTACACTGGCACAGTAAGTAACTTTGGAGGGCAACTTGGCAGTATCTTAAAATTTAACATGTACTGTGGAATCCAGCTATGCCATTTCTCAGTTTTACACACACACACACACACACACACACACACACACACACACACAAACTTGCACATGTACCTGGAAGCAACTTCTTCCTTTACATTTCTTGATGACTGAAAAATAGGAAACAACCAGAAAAAGGAATGTCTGAATAAATTGCTGTACATTTGTCACATGACATGCAATGTAGCTGATCTATGTATATTGCAGGACTGGATCACCACACCACAGTGCTCAAGGAATAAAGTATGTTCCTGAATTCCATATGCATTGTGATCCCACCTCTACTGAAAAAAGACAAAAGGCAGGAGGGGGGAGAATTATGTGTAATTTAAAATTTTTTGTTCATTTCTATAATTGTAAGGGTTTTTTTTAAGTCATGGGTCTGCATCATAACCTGTAAAATTTTAACATAAAAGTATTTTATTTTATTTCTTTACAGGCAATAATAAAAAGGCTATTTATTATACAACAATTCAGTGAATTTTACCTAGTTTCAAGAATAATGCATGCAATTACAATGAGAGGTAGAAACACTGTATTAAAGACCTAAGAATACAAACATCATATAAATAAGTGTTCAAATTAACTGCTGGAATTTCATACAGATAAATAAGGTAAATTACATTACTTCGTCAAAATAAAGGGAAGCCTTGTTTTTGTTTTTATCATGACACTAGATTAATGACAAACAGCTTCTGTGCAATTTATCAGTTCAAATTTATTATATAAAAGGATTAAAATAAAAGGATTAAAACTGGAGAGTGGTTTATTCAAGTATTCAAGCAGGTGAAAAAAGAAACCAAATAATGTACAAGGTAGGAACCATTTCTGGAAGGATGTTAACTGCCCACCTTCTCCATAACCAGCTATTTAGTAAACTTTCAGGATTAACATGAAAAATACATATTAGGCTAGAGAGCTGCCATTTTCCTAAGAGAAAACAAACCTCACTTCTCACTAATTCCATGTAGGCACTCCCCATCATTAACAAGCCTTAGCTCCCCAACATGACTTGGCCCTATTAGAATTCTAGACAGTATTCCTTGATTGACATTTTTTTCTAATACTGCCCAATAAACCAGCTGTTAAGAAGCCAAGAAGTCCCAGGCATCAATGTACATTCCACGTGCACAATAAAGAATGCAACCAAAGGCCAACAGCTGCAACTCAAAAACATCACTGAGAAAACCTGGGGTGCAGATGAAGAGGTTAAACACATGCAAAGGTTCACCTGAACACAGGTTCTTACCACTGAAAAGTCTACTAGCGATTATGTGTGATTCTGGAAAGGGTGTGTGTATACAATCAAGTAAAGTATTTTTCCAAAAAAAAAAAAAGTATTTTAAAGCAGTAATGGAGATGGGCCTGAGCGTTCATCTTCTGAGGGGTAGGAGAGACGGGGTGAGCCATTGACTGTGCGGACGGTTCTTCACTTCTGAGAGCACAGGTTTAGAGTGGGCAGAGGAAACAGAGGGCACAGGCAGCTCTTCCCACAGTAGGAGAGCAGAGGAGTATTTTGAGAAGATCAAGGGGAGAATTTTTATGGTTGAAGGAGACTTTAAGTATCGCAAGGTATCAGCAGGTGGTTGATTTTTAAAGTTAGCTTTGTATATTCCTGAATGATGATTCGTATTATACTGGCAGCCAACATTCACTGAGGGCCAGTGACACATGCCAGAGTGTTAACCGAAGCCAGGCAGGCAGCAATCTGCTCCTCCTCCCTCCCGGCCCCACATTCCCCAACCACTGTAGCCTCAAGGCTAACACCACACCAGGCAGAGCGGTGCACTTGCAGGCCCCCTTCTGTAAAATCTGCATCTGAATTCTGTGTGTTTCTTTAAAAATCATAGCTCTTTATCATTTCCCCAAGACTGCTGGCTTTGGGAATATGTTTGATCTTTCCTGAACTTACTATGCCTTAAGCAATCTGAACCTTTTTGTTCTTTCTTCATTATAATAGCTCAGCAAAAATGTCTCTACTATGGCTTCAATCCTGATGAAACTAAATAACTAATGCTTAACAAAAATTTCTAAGTAATTCCCCAGGCCATGTTGCTCCTTGCCTGGTGTACTTAAGTTTGCCAAATGACCTGCTGAAGGGAACTAGAAGGAACTGAAACCATCCACACAAATCAGAGTCTGCCTTATTTAGTTAGGGTGCTGTGTGACATCCACCCACCCCTTGCTCTGCATTAGCCACACACTAACAGTCATCAGAATTGCATCTGCATAAGCAGAGAAGGGGGACAGGCCTGTCTGTCTGTTTGCCTTGACTTCCTAACCAGAGCGTTTAAATCATTCACAGATGGTGCACACTCCCCCAGCACCGGGAAGAGGGGGGCTTTTCTGTGTCCCTTCCGTTTACCCAGATCCCACTTGAAGAATGAGGTGCCACTTCAAAGAAGCAGGCATTCTGCGGGGGGCCTTACAGCTTCGGGTTGATTTATGCTGGAGGTTAGCCACTGCCTTTGCAGAGACTTTGTTGCGTGGAGTATATTTATCTGACCTTTCTTTGAATAGACAACCCATGGCCATTCATAGAACAAATGGGTCCTCCATGTAGAGAAGTTGGCATTTGCATGAGCTGCAGGAATTCTGGTGCTGCTTCGAGTTTTATCCCTTAAGCCTGCACTGGCCGCCCTCCTGCTGGGCTCAGTGCATCCTGGACTGAGGAGAAAGGATGGGTGTCCTGAGAGTAATTTACGATCTAGTCTCAGATGGCTTATCGCTTTAGTAAGTCAGACTCGGGTCACTCAGGGTCCAAAACAGTTATTGGAGGTGCCCAGCGCCATTGTGAGCTTGTTTATTCCGTGAGTTTCATTAACACCAGGCACCCAGTAAGGGTGGGGGTGGGGTTAAGAGGGTGCTGTGGTCGGTGAGGGAGAGGCATGCCCTTAAAGGCCACGAGAGTGCAAAGTGAGGAGTTATTTGCTCTCTTAGGACTTCTTGTTGGGCTTCATTCACTTAGATCCCATTAGTCGGCACCCCCACTTCCACAGGGTGGCTTGACTATTTGATGGTTCAAATCCAGTGTCTTAGCTACACCCTGCCATGAAGAGTGCCGCTGTTCTCATAAAACAAACCCCAAACTCACTGCTGCATGAGTCTTGGTCAGACGGGGCCCCAGGAAAAGGGTTGTGGCAGCTGCAGGGTGCACAGCCTCCCGGGTCTCCCCTGCAGCACCCTCCTCACTTACACTGTGTTCACTGTGACCAACCCCAGGCAGGGCCTGCACCCTCCTCCCCAGAAACCCCAGGCCTTAGCACCTAGCCCCAAAAGGGGGTTGGGAAGTAGGAGTGGAGAAGCTGTTTTGTTCCCGATTTTTCCTGTCATGTTGAACTCCATTTCCCAGGAACATCTTCAGACAAGGGAAAGTCAAGGTCACAGAGGCTGAATTGCCTCCTATTTACCCACTGGGAGCTCTTCCCTCTCCAGCTTACCCCCCGCCCCCTACACACACACACACACAGGAAGGTGCTGCTGGGGACTGTATGATCCCCGAACCCTGTAGAGATCTATGCTTCCTAGAAGACCCACTGGCCATTCCCACGGGGGTCCTGCTTCATTTAAACCAGTCATGGGTCCAAGCTGAGTGCCTTCCTCCAAAGATATTTAAGAACAAGACCTTTAACTAGGATGCAATAACATAAATATGCCGAAGGAAAAGATGAGGTGTCTGTAGAGCCTGGGTTGGCTGACACAAAGTCAATTAGGGCCGCCACTGGGTGCCCAAGGAGCACTGTCTTGTTAATGGAGATCCTCGCTGAGTTACTTTCTGAAGTTCCTTTCCAGAAGTGAAATTAAAATCATGCAATTAAAATGCTCACAGTCGGAGCTTGCTGTTCTTGAACTGATTGAAAGATGAAGTGGACATGCCAACATTTTGAAAAAGCAATTGTCTCTGATTAAATACAATTAACTGACATAACTGTCTGCTTTTCGCCACGTAAGACTGATTGAAATGCTAAGGCTTTAAAAAAAAATGGTCCCATCTGATTTCTCTTTTCATCCTCACCCAACTTCTCACCCTCTCTAACACCAAGGTTAGGGGGGAACACATCGAAAAACTGGGGAGAAACATGTTGGAAACCACAGAGCTCCAGGCTGTTCCATGCACACTGTTGCTGCTAAGCCCACACAGGCTTGCGTTTCTCCAACATAGAATAAACCTAACAATGTTTCTGTCCTGATCTCTACAGAAGGAGCTGTTGAATATGATAACCAACATGCCCGTTCCAAAGGTGAGAATAAAAATTTAGTCCATTAGCTTTATTAAAAAGATTTTTTTCTGACTATTATAGAAAAATCTGAAAACATGATAAGAATAAAGAGAAAAAACTCATAATCTCACCAGAGAAAGATAATCACTGGGCATTTTTTTCTACTGCATATACATATTTTAATTAATATTGAATATGTAGTTTATCTGTAGGCTGATTTTTGCTTATATTACAAATATTTTTGTGCTATTAAAAAATTCATAGACATCCTCATAGTATTGGGCATGTAAGTTAGTCACAGTATTTTGCTATTATAAAATAGAGAATGAAATATCTTGTTGCAAAAAAATCTGATTTTTTCCTCAGGAAGACTTCTTATAAGTGCAATTTCCTTGGCCAGAGATTAGAATCATTTTTTAATTCTATTTTTTTTGAGGCTTTTAAGTTTTTTTTCATGTACTGTCAAATTGCCCTGGACAGGTTCCATCAGCAAGGTAAGAAGTCACCTAATTTCACAAATTCTCTAAAACACTGAGCATTGTCTCTATTAAAAAAACCTCAGAAGCTCTTCCTAGAGAACATTCATATTCTCACAGATCGTTTGGGTCTGGATCAAATCACAACCGATCTTGAAATGTTCAGTCTAGGGCTGTGCCTCTCAGAGAAGGGGACTGTATGATCCCCAGAAACCTTTAGAGATCTATGCTTCCTAGATGACCCACTGGCCATTCCAGACCGGGGGGTCTGCTTCATTTAAACCAGTCATGGGTCCAAGCTGAGTGCCTTCCTCCAAAGATATTTAAGAACAAGACCTTTAACTAGGATGCAATAACATAAATATGCTGAAGAAAAAGATGCGGTGTCTGTAGAGCCTGGGTTGGCTGACACAAAGTCAATTAGGGCCTCCACTGGGTGCCCAAGGTGTGGGCACTCTGGGGCCAGCACCAGGCAGTGACCACCAGGACACCAGAGTTGTAGCCATGAGCAACTGGAGAGCAGACCAGCTGCTGGGATCCGTGAGGACATCTGCATGCTATGGTAATCGGCAGTCTGCCCTGCCACCACACTTTCTCTCTTTTGCAGCTGTGCTGGCTGCAGATGGACACCTGGTCATTCTAGAGAAGATGGAGGACTGGAATGTGGTGGAGCTCAAGGTGAACGAAGAAGTTGTCTTCCACTGCAACATCAAAGACTTGGAATTCGGTAATCCCCCCCAACCCCGGCACCCCAGCGTGGCCTTCTCTCAAGCGCCCTCAGCTTCCAGCTGAAGGGGTCAGTGTGTCATGCCCAGATTCAACCCGGGCTTCTTTCTGAGTCTCGCACTCTTACTTAAAGCCCCGTGCCCTGTGGCACTGAATGAGCGCATCCTAAACCACATACAGTAAAGTGCTTGGTGCTCTCGATTTCTTCCCAGAACACTGGGGACAGAGAGAGACAGAAAGAAAATGAAGTTTTAGCTCTAGACTTCAAATAGATGATGGGAATTTAGGGATAATCGGTTGTTGGGGGAGGGGGTGTGTACATTTTAATAATGTGTGTTTTATTATGTTATCTTCAAAACAAATGTTGTTTCATTTGAGTATTCTGTCTAAGCTGCATAAGACAGAGTTGATATGCCAGTCATACTGTTTATCAGCGATATTCTAAGGATTTCTTTGCACTGGTGAGCTGCTGGCCTGGCAGGCTGGCATCAGGCATACCTCACTCTGCCCAGAAGTAAATGCTTTCACAATCCACTAATGCTCTATTAAAGACCAACTAACCAGTACCATGCCTGTGTAATGTGAAAATGCTCTCCTAGTGGAAGCCATATGTGTGTCTTACATGACATTAAATTGCATATAAAGCTGGTCACAAGGAAAGTCTACCTGTCTCCCTAGGAGGTGATGGTAAACTAGACCCTCTGTGCCAAGAGGCCAGGATAGCCGTGCTAAATGCCTACTGATCTCGTGGAAACGGGCATCTCAAGCCAAAAGAATAGCAACTGCCTCAAGCGTTTGGTGATGCAAACAAAAGCAGCCATTTGGGCCACGGGCGCCAGCACTACCTTCAGAACAAGGCGACTCCAGCCTGTCCTTCTGCTGCATGGGCTGCGCACCTGGCTGCAGGGAAGCGGGTCCACACAGCAATCAGACCACGTCACTGGCTGTGTGTCTCATCTGAACCCATAGGGAGGCCCTCCAATATCAGGTACATGTCGAGCTGAAGGAAATAATAAAATGCAATCTCATACCAAAGCGCCATCTCTTACTAATAAAGCACAGCTGCCGGAAGCATCTGGGAGTCCATCCTATAGTTAGTGAAGCGCTAGGAACAGGTAAAATTAAAAACGGGCAGAGGAGGGGGGGAGAGGGAAAATAGTGGCCTTTGAAAATCTGAACAAACAGTCCATTTCAATATTTGGAAACCTGGCTAATCCTACAGTTTATTTCTTGTTCCCAATGGAATACTACGTAAAATGCTAATAGACAATTACCTGAAGCCAAATCTTTGGTTATTTGCCCGGCCAGCATGGCTCAGTGGTTGAGTATTGACCTAGGAACCAGGAGGTCACGGTTCGATTCCTGGTCAGGGCACATGCCCAGGTTGCAGGCTCAATCCTGTGTGGGGCCTGCAAGAGGCAGCTAATCAATGATTCTCTCTCATCATTGATATTTCTATCTATCCCTCTCCTTCCTCTCTGAAATCAATAAAGAATATATTTTTTAAAATCTTCAGTTATTCTCCTTTCACACAAGAAAATGATCTGCCTCCTTTTGCATTAGCCAGTCCAACAGGCTGTTCTGAAGAGGGCCCAGTGGAGGCAGGACCTGAGGGAAAAGGGGCTCCCCTCCCTCTGGAGGAAAAGACAGCCCTAGGAGTTAAAGAGGGGTTTCCTTATGGTCAGTGTGAAGATCAACAATGTCAAAATGACGCTCTTGTTACTGCCAGGTCCATGCACCAAGCCGCAGCCATGTTCTTAGCTATGAGCAGAGAGGAGGGAGAGCTGCAGATAGTGATCTAATGGCGCTAATGTGAGGTCACGGGAAGAAAGCAGTGCGCCTTGGAGATGATGCACAGGAGCCTGGGCATGTGGGGACAGAGGGGCTCTCAGAGCTGCGGGCCTGCTGCGCTGGGCTCGCCCCTCGGAAGTGGCTGCCCCGCCCTGGGCTTCCCTGCACCTGGGAGCTACCCTTCCCTTTGCTCCTGCACCCCCAGACTTAAAAGGCATCTAGGACTTGATGAAGCCACTGCACACGTTCTCTCTCCATGGGTTAAAATTTTCATTTTCAGCCCAAACTTCACTTATCAGATTGTACTCGTAGCTGAGGACTCACTTAGGGCTCCTTGGAAATATTTAGTCATCTGTCCTGGGAACCTGAGACTAAAGCATTCTTCCTGGCGTCTGGCGCTGGTTTTCCCACGGTTAGTAGCCCTAGAATTAACCCTCTTTCTCAAAGACCAGCAAGTTATCTCAATGTAGCCTTCTATCTTTGTCTTCATATACACATATTACTACAAAAGAAGTGCATTTTCACTGCAGTAAATGGAAAAACATATGTAAAAGTAAAGTATAAATTTGATAACATTTTGGTATATTTCAATTTGGGTTTCTTCTATTTATGACTGAATACTTATCAAGAGATAGACATATATAGAAGTATATGTCTTTTTTAAAAAACTTAAGATTTTTATGTTTTGAGCTCCTTCCGTTTGACTAAAGCAGTTGTTGACTAAGAATTCCATCTTAAATCAGGAAATTTCTTCCTCCTTGAACAGTGATCCCTATTTTTATTGCCAAAACTTTTTCTGCTGAGAAATGCAGTGGCCAGCTTTCCCATCTGCGCTTGCTGTAACTTCAGCTCCAAGGACAGTAGACCCGCCCAGGACTCTGAGATATCAATGTTGAACTGGTGAAAGCGCTCCCTTCAGCATCCCCTTGCCCCCCTCCTACACAGCCCCTCAACCTGTACTGGTGCCTCAGGGCAGCCTCCCACATCCACCAGGACCTGCTCTCCGCTCTATGACCAGAGCGGAATTGCAGTGAGATGAGATTGCACTTGGATTCCACAAAAAACCCAGGGGCAGGAAGCTTCTGAGAGATGCCTGTGCGCAGGGCACTGTGTTCCAGTTTACTTTAGTTAAATGACATATAAATCAGCATCAGCAGGCAAGGTTACAGGGTTAGCTCTAGGTGGTCCTTGGAGAGATGGATGGGTGAGGAGAGGGGGAAGGCCTGCAAGACCATCATTTCTTCCAAGCTAGAAATATTTTTAAAACATATTTTTATTGATTTCAGAGAGGAAGGAAGAGAGATAAAAACATCAATGATGAGAGATAATCATTGATCAGCTGCCTCCCCCTACTGTGGGTTGAACCCTCAAACCAGGCATGTGCCCTGACCGGGAATCTAACCATGACCCCCTGTTTCTTAGTCAGCATTCAACCACTGAACCATGCCAGGGCCAGCTATACTAGAAATACTTTCAGGGGTGGAATTGATTTTATTTTGCATGATGTTCAAACATTTAAAATAAAATCAATTAAGCCAAAAATAAAGCAAAACTTTGACATCGAGGTCATCTGTCTATATGGCCCAACCCTTCTCTGTCCTGGATTAGGAAGAGCTATGTCTTTGAAAATGTAATCATTTTTAGCCTAAAGAAATGTGTGCTCAGAGAGAAACCAAGGTGGCGGCATAGGTAAACACCTAAAATGCTGCCTCGCACAACAATTTCAAAACTACAACTAAAAGACAAAATAGACATCACCCAGAATCACAGGAAGGCTGGCTGAGTGGAAATTCTACAACTAGAAGGAAAGAGAAAAGCACACTGAGACTCACAGAAGCTGCAGAAGGCAAAGGTACAGAGGCACACGCGGAGAGGGCTGGCAACTGAGTAGGCGGCTGGCTTTCTCAATTGGGAGAGAGACAAAAGCTCCCAACCTCTCTGAACTCCAATTCTGGGAGAGACTCTGGGGACCCAGACTCATACGGGGAGAATCTGGACTGTCTGGCAGTGGGCGAAACTCCAGGGCAGCTTTCTCTCAGAGGTGCTTGCAGCGATTACCGTGGGACACTGAGATCCAGAGGGGCTTCTTAGGGCAGGGCTGACAGGAAGCCATAGTTGTTTGCTCTGCCCTGAGATCCCACCCCACGAAGCCATTGCTGGTTGCTCCGCCCTGAGACTCCACCCCATCCAAGCTGAGTGCAGAGGCTTTTGCATATGAATGGGTCCTTTGAATTCTAAACTTACCTAACAAACTGCAGCTGAGTCAGTGAGACCCAGAACATCCAAAAGAAGGCCCTTGCATTGCTTCACAGCTGGGCCTCATCTGTGCACCTCCAAAACCCAAACAAAGAAGAGGAATCTGCAGATTTCTCCATAGCTCCTGCTGGGTGGCCTCAGGAAGAGGCTAAATTAGCACCTCCTTGGAGATCCAAGAGCCAGTGTACCCAGGGGTCAGAGTGGGATCATCCAGATTACAACTCCTCAGATCCACAAGGGACACACTCAGGGGGCAGACTCAGTGAGCACCAAAGCCCCACTGAAGCAAGTCTTATCTCATAAGGGTGTCTCTAGCACAGAAGTTCTCCCAGCGTAGACACAGCTGATCCTCACAGCCAATTGGCCTGGAGGTCAATTCCTCCCAGTGATACCAACAACAATCAAGGCTTAACTACAACAAGACTGTGCACACAGTCCACAAAGGGGTGCACCAAGAGTGTCCACCTCGGGTAACTGGAGAGGCTGAGCCACTGGGCCCTATAGGACACCTACCACACAAAGCCACTCTATCAACTCAGGGAAGCAGCCAAAATGTGGAGACAAAGAAACAGGTCACAAATGAAAGAAATGGAGGAAAGCAAATGACTAGATATAGAGTTCAAAACCACGGTTATAAGGTTTTTCAAGAATTTTTTAGAAAAAGCCGATAAATTTAGCGATAAATTCATATCCTCGAGGATATGAAAAAGGACCAACTAGAAATTAAGCATACACTGACTGAAATAAAAAATAATATACAGAGATCCAACAGCAGACTAGAGGATCGCAAGAATCAAGTCAAAGGTTTGAAATACAAAGAAGTGAAAAACACCCAACCAGAAAAGAAAAAATAATCCAAAAATATGAAGATAGTGGGTAAGGAGCCTCTGGGACAACTTCAAGCGTACCAACATCCGAATTATGGGGGTGCCAGAAGAAAAGAGAAAGCAAGACACTGAAAACCTATTTGAAGAAATAATGACAGAAAACTTCCCCCACCTGGTGAAAGAAATAGACTTACAAGTCCAGGAAGTGCAGAGAACCCAAAACAAAAGGAATCCAAAGAGGACCACACCAAGACACATCATAATTAAAATGCCAAGGGCAAAAGACAAAGAGAGAATATTAAAAGCAGCAAGAGAAAAACAGTTAGTTACCTACAAGGGAGCACCCATACAATTGTCAGCTGATTTCTCAACAGAAACTATGCAGGCCAAATGGGAGTGGCAAGAAATATTCAAAGTGATGAATAGCAAGAACCTACAACCAAGATTACTCTACCCAGCAAAGCTATCATTCAGAATTGAAGGTCAGATAAAGAGCTTCACAGATAAGAAAAAGCTAAAGGAGTTCATCACCACCAAACCAGTATTATATGAAATGCTGAAAGGTATTCTTTAAGAAGAAGAAAAAGGTAAAGATAAAAATTATGAACAACAAATACATGTCTATCAACAAGTGAATCTAAAAATCAAGTGAATAAAAAACCTGATGAACAGAATAAACTGGTGAATATAAGAGAATCAGGGGCATAGAAAGGGAGTGGACTGACAATTCTCGGGGGGAAAGGGGTGTGGGGGGTGTGAGAAGAGACTGGACAAAAATCGTACACCTATGGATGAGGACAGTGGGTGGGGGGGAGGTAAGGGCAGAGGGTGGGGTGGGAACCAGGTGCAGGGGAGCTATGGGGGGAAGAAAGAGGAACAATTGTAATAATCTGAACAATAAAGATTTATTAAAAAAAAAAAAAAAAAGAAATGTGCGCTCACCTCCTCTGCCGCCCTGTCTTCTGTCTGCTTGCTTGCATCCCTGCCCTGCAGAGAAACAGGAAACATGCTTGCTCCCAACTAAAGACAAAACACATTCAGGTGCCTTTTAACGCCCTTAAAATACCACCTAATTAAATCACATTTTAAGTTTTGTAAGATGCCAAGCAGTTTTATTGTTATCGGATCATGTAAAGAAAGTCTTTTTAGAACAATGCTATCTTAGTTTTTAAATGAAATTTGGAATCTCTAAGCTTGTTCATCTAGTTTCAAATTTTTTAAATAATGGAGATTTTTAGGGGCCTCCCTGGGCTTGCTGCCTGGGGCGCACTGGCTGCACCTGCTCTCTTGGTAAGCTCACCTTTAAAACATTAAGAAACAATACTTGTGCCCGGCTGGTGTGGCTCACTGGTTGAGCATCGACTTATGAACCAAGAGGTCATGGTTGGATTCCAGGTGAGGGCACATGCCTGGTTTACAGGCTCAATTCCTATTGTGGGGCGTGCAGGAGGCAGCCAATCAGTGATTCTCTCACAGCACTGGTGTTTCTATGTCTCTCTCCCTCTCCCTTCCTCTCTGAAATCAATTAAAAATATATTTTTTAAAAGAAACAATACTGGGGGAGAAAAATGGCGGCGGAATAGACAGACGTGTTCCGAGCCTTGTCCCGGAGCAGAAAGAAAGAACAGCTGAGGGTCGCACTAGGAGTGTTTGTTGGCAAGTTGGGGGACAGCTGAACTCCAGAAGAAGGTGGGAGACTGCTAGACGGGGTTCCCCTGACCTGGCAGCTCCCACTGCGGCTGGGTCCCCTCCCGGAGCTGCGGGCTTGGACGCGGAGTCGCCGCCATCTGGAACCGGAAAGTGGAGCTTATCGGAAGCCTGAGAATCCACAACTGCAGCACCCACGGAACAGCTGCGAGCCCCAGAACAACGCTCCCTAATTGGCGCAAACACACGGGTTCAGAGGAGCTCTACACTCCACCACGGAAAGGTCAGATTTCGCCTAGGATAAGGTGAGGTCTCTGGTCCCAGCGCGAGAGAGGAACGCGCGTTTTGCGGGAGCTGGAGGACCAGGGAAGTCTGTGCCTAGAAAAATCAGTGGCTGCTGGGGCTGGCGTGATCTGTGAATGTGGAAGGGGGTCCTCAGAGCTGATAACAGAAGGGCTCTCTAAAAAGCAACCCATTTTGATCTGAAGTGCAGGGACACCCTAAGAATTTCAGGGGTGTGCTAGACTTACACGCAGCCACGGAGTGCGCACACTTGGGCTTTTTC
Organism: Plecotus auritus; assembly: GCF_963455305.1. Lineage (NCBI taxonomy): Eukaryota > Metazoa > Chordata > Mammalia > Chiroptera > Vespertilionidae > Plecotus > Plecotus auritus. The sequence goes on along the minus strand of NC_137783.1, from coordinate 59,165,051 downwards.
CTCTTGAAATTCTTGCTTCTGATTACTAAGCCCAATTCATAGGATCACCCAGTTGGGGACACCCTGGGAGACTGCAGGGGAAAGTTGTTTTTCTGGAACCTGGGGATCAGAGCAGGGAGTGACCATCCGAGAGCCAGCTCTGAGGCAGCCCACTCCCACAAACTGGTAGTGAGTGCCACAGGGAAAGAAGGCTCTAACACTCCCTAGAGAGGCCATAGATAAACCCGGAAGTCAATCCAGAAACACTGCCACCCAGGGGCTGAATCACAAATTGACTCTTGTGTAATCAAAAATAAAGGAATACGAATTAAGACACACCGCCTGCTTAAAATCAGGACTGGCTTACATCACTGAAGAGCAGTGGAACGCAGGGAACTGCAATACTGTCCGGACTGAGAAACAGGCGTGCCAAACAGAACAACAGAGGAAGTGAATGACCTTCACTACTCCACATTTTATTTTTATTTTTTATTTTTTTATTTTCATTTTTTGCATCTTTTACTCAAGAAACTAATTTTTTTCCTCACTTGATTTTACCTTTTTAATTATTACATTTTTATTTTCAATCCGTATTATTACTACTGCTATTTTATCTTTTTTTTTTTTTTAAGTGTCATTTTATTTTCTCTTCATTTTGTTTTGGGATTAATGTTCTACATTCTATTTTTATCTTTCCTTTAGCATCATTTTACTCTATCTCAAATCTACCTTTATGCCATCACTCTCTTCCTCACTTTTCCCTTTTCAGTGTCCTGTTTATCTTACCCCTTTCCTGCTTTAGATTTTCCCTATTCTTTCTGTTTACCCCCTTTTAAAATTTCACCCTACTTATATATCTAATCTCCAATCCACTGCTCCAAGTCCATACACACCTCTCTCTTCGCTGTCTTAACTATCCAAAAAATTGTTCTTCTCTCTGTCCTTTTGTTGTTGTTCATTTGAATGTAGATTATATCGAATTTTTATGCTTTTTTGTGAGATTGTTTTGCTTATTCTTCTTTTGTTTATTTTTTTGTTTGTTTAGTGCTTCTGTTTTCCCTTGCCTCACTCAATATTAGTTGGTGTTGTAGTTTGTATTAATCCCCAGGTACTTGTTGCTGGCATTAGCTGGGATAAGCGATTGTTCTATTGGAGTTTTATCCCCAATATATATAGTCTGTTTCCCTTTCTCTCTTAGTCTCTTTCTTGTCTCTCTTACTTTTTTTTCTTCTTTTTTTCCCTTTTCCCAATTTCATTTTGACACCCCCCTTTTTTTTTCTTCTTCTTTCTTTCTTTTTCCTCTTCTTCTTTCTCTACTATCCCCTGATTTGCCTTTCTCTGGTGGTCACCTTTATTGGAGGTTGTTAATATCGTGAATACATTTCTGTTCAGTGCCTTGTGTGTTGTACCTGGTAGTGCTGTATTTTGTGCCTTTAAATCGACGCAGGAGAGAGAGAACTACATAACCAGACACCCAGAGAAGAGAGACCATGGGGAGACAAAGACACAGCCCGCATATGAAAGAAAAGCAGGCATCACCAGAAAAGGAAGTAAACGAAATGGAAGCAAGCAACCTTCCAGAAAAAGAATTCAGAGAAATGGTCATAAGGTGGCTGAAAAGAATGGAAGACAAATTCGACAATATGAGCAAGAACCAAGAGGAAATGAAGAAGAACCAAGAAGAAATGAAAAATGACATCGCTGCTGTAAAGAACTCAATAGAAAGCATCAAGAGTAGACTAGAAGAAGCAGAGGACCGCATCAGTGAGCTAGAAGACAAGATGGGAAAAAATACCCAAGTAGAGCAACTTCTAGAAAAAAAAAATTAAAAGGCAGGAGGAGAGCCTAAGGGAACTTTGGGACAACACGAAACAAAACAACATCCGCATAATAGGGGTTCCAGAAGGAAAGGAAGCTGAGCAAGGAATAGAAAACCTATTTGAAGAAATAATGACAGAAAATTTCCCTGATATAGAGAAGAAAAAACCCACACAAATCCAAGAAGCTCACAGAGTCCCAAGCAAAATGAACCCCAAAAGACCGACGCCAAGGCACATTATAATTAAATTGGCAAACACCAACGACAAAGTAAGAATCTTAAAAGCGGCCAGAGAGAAACAGAAAGTTACATACAAAGGAACCCCCATCAGACTAGCAACTGATTTCTCAACAGAAACTCATCAGGCCAGAAGGGAATGGAATGAAATATATAAAGTCATGCAAAGGAAGGGTTTGAATCCAAGAATACTGTACCCAGCAAGGCTGTCAATCAAAATTGAAGGTGAAATCAGGAGCTTCACAGACAAAAAAGGACTAAGGGAATTTATTACCACCAAACCAGCAATGCAAGAAATGCTAAAGGGTCTGCTGTAAAAAAAAAAGAAATAGGAAGCGAAGAAGGAACACAGGTGTAAAGAATAGGAATGGCGACAAATAAGTACCTATCAATAATAACTTTAAATGTAAACGGATTAAATGCCCCAATCAAAAGACATAGGGTAATGGATTGGATAAGAAAACATGACCCATATATCTGCTGTCTACAAGAAACCCACCTCAGAAAAAAAGACGCACACAGACTGAGGGTGAAGGGATGAAAAAAGGTTTTCCAGGCAAATGGAACTGAAAAAAAAAGCTGGGGTAGCAATACTTATATCTGACAAATTAGATCTCAAACTGAAGGACATAACAAGAGATAAGGAAGGCCACTTCATAATACTAAAGGGAGCAATCCAACAAGAAGAAATAACTCTGGTAAACATATATGCACCCAATACAGGAGCACCCAAATACATAAAAAAACTCCTGGAGGATATCAATGGAGAGATTGACAGCAATACAATCATAGTAGGAGACTTTAATACCCCACTATCACCATTGGACAAATCCTCTAAACAAAACATCAGCAAAGAAACATCAATCCTAAATGACTCACTAGACCAGATGGAATTAATTGACATCTTCAGAACATTTCACCCCAAAGCCACAGAATATACATTCTTCTCAAGTGCACATGGGTCATTTTCAAAGATAGACCATATGTTGGGACATAGGCAAAGTCTCTTCAAATTCAAGAAGATAGAAATCATATCAAGCATCTTCTCAGACCACAGTGGCATAAAACTGGAAATCAACTACAATAAAAACAACCCAAAGAAATCAAACACATGGAGACTAAACAGCATGCTATTAAACCATGACTGGGTTACCAGAGAGATCAAAGAAGAAATAAAAAACATCATGACAACAAATGACAATGAAAACACTACAATCCAAAATCTATGGGACACAGCAAAAGCAGTCTTGAGAGGGAAGTTCATAGCTCTACAAGCCTACTGCAAAAAACAAGAAACAGGGGTAATAAATTACCTAACCCAACAACTCAAAGAGTTAGAAAAAGAGCAACAAGAAAAGCCCAGTGTAAGCAGAAGGAAGGAAATAATAAAGATCAGAGCACAGATAAATGACATAGAGACCAAAGAAACAATACAAAAAATCAACAAAACCAAGAGCTGGTTCTTTGAAAGGATAAACAAGATTGATGAACCTCTAGCCAGGCTCACCAAGAAGCAAAGAGAGAGGACCCAAATAAACAAAATCAGAAATGAAAGAGGTGAAATAACAACAGATCCTGACGAAATACAAAGGATTGTTAAAAAATACTACGAACAACTCTATTCCAACAAACTGGACAACCTGGAGGAAATGGACATATTCCTAGAAAAATATAACCTTCCAAAACTCAATCAGGAAGAATCTAAACAGCTCAATATGCTAGTAACTATGGAAGAAATTGAAGCAGTCATCAAAGAGCTTCCGGCAAACAAAAGCCCGGGGCCAGATGGCTTCACAGGAGAGTTTTACCAAACATTCAAGGAAGAACTAAAACCTATCCTCCTCAGACTATTCCAAAAAATTCAAGAGGAAGGAACACTTCCAAACTCCTTCTATGAAGCCAGCATCACCCTAATACCAAAACCAGATAAAGACAACACAATGAAAGAGAATTACAGGCCAATATCCCTCATGAATGTAGATGCCAAAATCCTCAATAAAATTCTAGCAAATCGGATCCAGCAGTACATCAGAAAGATCATACACCATGACCAAGTAGGGTTTATCCCAGGAATGCAAGGGTGGTTCAATATCCGAAAATCAATAAATGTGATACATCACATAAACAAATTGAAAGATAAAAATCACATAGTCATATCAATTGATGCAGAAAAAGCATTTGACAAAATCCAACACCCTTTCTTGATAAAAACTCTCAACAAGGTGGGAATAGAAGGATCATACCTCAACATAATAAAAGCTATATATGATAAACCCACAGCTAACATCATACTCAATGGGCAAAAACTAAAACCATTTCCCCTAAGAACAGGAACAAGACAGGGATGCCCATTCTCACCACTCCTGTTTGACATAGCACTGGAAGTATTAGCCATTGCAATTAGACAAGAAGAAGAAATAAAAGGCATCCAAATTGGAAAAGAAGAAGTAAAGCTGTCCTTATTTGCAGATGACATGATATTGTACATAAAAAACCCGAAAGACTCTATCAAAAAACTAACAGACTTAATAAATGAATTCGGCAAGGTAGCAGGATACAAAATTAACGCCAAGAAATCTATGGCATTTCTATACACCAACAGTGAACTTACAGAAAGAGAGACTAAAAAAGCAATCCCATTTTCCATCGCACCAAAAAAATTAAGATACTTAGGAATAAACCTAACCAAGGAGGTAAAAGATCTATATGCGGAAAACTACAGGACACTGAAAAAAGAGATAGAGGAAGATGTAAACAGATGGAAGAACATACCATGTTCATGGATTGGTAGAATCAACATCATCAAAATGTCCATACTACCCAAAGCAATCTATAGATTCAATGCACTCCCCATTAAAATACCAACAGCATATTTCACAGACCTAGAAAGAACTCTCCAAAAATTCATCTGGAAAAAAAAAAGACCCCGAATAGCCACAGCAATCCTGAGAAAGAAGAATAAAGTAGGAGGGATCTCAATACCAGATTTCAAGCTGTATTACAAAGCCACTGTCCTCAAAACAGCCTGGTACTGGCACAAGAACAGACATATAGATCAATGGAATAGAATAGAGAATCCAGATATCGACCCAAACCAATATGCGCAATTAATATTTGACAAAGGAGGCATGAGCATACAATGGAGTCAAGACAGTCTCTTCAATAAATGGTGTTGGGAAAATTGGACAGATACATGCAAAAAAATGAAACTAGATCACCAACTTACACCATACACAAAAATAAACTCAAAATGGATACAGGACTTAAATATAAGACGGGAAACCATAAAAATACTAGAGGAATTCTCAGGCAGCAAAATCTCAGACATATGCCAAAAGAACTTTTTCAGTGATACTGCCCCTAGGGCAATGGAAGCCAAAGAGAAAATAAACAAATGGGACTACATCAAAATAAAAAGCTTTTGCACAGCAAAAGAAACCATCAACAAAACAACAAGAAACCCCACTGTATGGGAGAACATATTTGCAAATGGTATCACTGATAAAAGTTTAATTTCCAACATCTACAGGCAGCTTATACAACTTAATAAAAGGAAGATAAATGATCCAATAAAAAAATGGGCAATGGACCTAAATAGAATCTTTTTGAAAGAAGACAGAAGGAAGGCCAAGAGACACATGAAAACATGCTCAAAGTCACTTATTATTCGAGAGATGCAAATCAAAACAACAATGCGATACCATCTCACACCTGTCAGAATGGCTATCATCAACAAATCAACAAACGACAAGTGTTGGCGAGGATGCGGAGAAAAAGGAACCCTCGTGCACTGCTGGTGGGAATGCAGACTGGTGCAGCCACTGTGGAGAACAGTATGGAGTTTCCTCAAAAAACTGAAAATGGAACTCCCATTTGACCCAGTAATCCCACTCCTAGGAATATATCCTAAGAAACCAGAAACACCAATCAGAAAGGATATATGCACCCCTATGTTCATAGCAGCACAATTTACAATAGCTAAGATTTGGAAACAGCCTAGGTGCCCGTCAGCAGATGACTGGATCAGAAAACTATGGTACATCTACACAATGGAATACTATGCTGCCATAAAAAAGAAGGAATTACTACCATTTGTAGCAACCTGGATGGAATTAGAGAACATTATGCTAAGTGAAATAAGCCAGTCAATGAAAGAAAAATACCACATGATCTCACTCATTTAGGGATAATGAAAAACATTATAAACTGATGAACCAAAAGATAGTTACAGAGGCAGTAAAGCATCAAACAGAGTGTCTAATTACAGCGGTAAGGTTAGGGAGAGGTGGGGGAAATAAGAGATCAACTGAAGGACTTGTATGCATGCATATAAGAGTAACCAACGGATGCAAAACATTGGGGGGTGAGGGCAGGTATGGGAGTGGGGGGGGGGCAATGGTAAGATATGTACACATATAACACCTTAATAAAAAATTTGAAAAAAAAAAAAAAAAGAAACAATACTTCTGCCCTACCCGGTTTGGCTCAGCGTATAGAGCATCAGCCTGCAGACTGAAGGGTCCCAGATTCGATTCCAGTCAAGGGCACATGCCCAGGTTGCTGGCTTGATCCCTAGTAGGGGGCAAGCAGGAGGCAACTGATCAATAATTCTCCCTCATCATTGATGTTTCTCTCTCTCTCTCTCCTTCTCCCTTCCTCTCTGAAATCAATAAAAAAAATATTAAAAAAAAGAAAAAGAAAAGAAACAATACTTGTGACAAGGCCATCTATAGAAGAAAACCGTGTTAAAATATCAGTTCCCAGTGTACGCTGCTGGGATGTACACTGGGGGATGGAGAGGACCCGGAAGAACACTACATACCCTTGGGGGCAAACGCTATGCCTGTGGACACGTACCCCAGGCAAAGTAGTACTGGGACTTGGTGCTCAAGTTTACCTGCGTCAGACACTCAGCCCCAGCTTGTGGGGGTTGTCGGCTCCATGGGGAGCATGCCCCCTGTGGGTGCCAAGCTTCCAGGGAAACACACAGTTGGCAAATCCAGATGGAGAACAAGAAACTGCCAGCCCAGGTCCCTGGCATGGGCATGGGGAAATTTTCTTCCCGGATGGCATGACCATTCCTTGGGAAAGAGTCTGCTTGTGGTTAGTTGGATGGCAGTGTGATCAGGTGCTCCCGTCCTGGCTCTGAGCTGACGTTCTGACTCAGGGGGCCAGAGTCCTCTCCTCACCCCTGAGGTCACAGACTCAGGACAAGGCAGGCTGATGGCCTAAACTGGTGGAGGGGAACAGCATGATGACTACCCATGGACACGCCTGCTGGGGTGACGGGGGGTAGGGGTGGGATGGCCCCGCGGGGCAGGCACCCCACGACACTGTTGCTGTGAGGCAGGACTGGTAGTAGTAATCTCCTGAATTTTTCCAGAAGAGCCAGAAATCCGGATTTTTATTTGAAATGTTTGGTTTTATAGTGTTGGCTCAGTTTTTCGAAGAACACAATGACAACCACAAAACAAAAAGCAAAACACACTACATCTGGCCCATTAGCGGGACAATGGTCTGTTCCTGTGGACCGGGGACCTCCTGCTTACACCTGTGGCCTGGATGTAATTATCCCCATGAATGACAGGGCCACCCTCTCACCAGGCCCATAACCTTCCTGCCCACACGCTGGTGTGTGTCCACTGCTCTGTCCCAGCGGAACCACTTGGTTATGCAAATGAAAGCAGAAGCTATTTGCAGATCTGTGACATGAAGACATTTGGGAAGCTGAGCCCCTATAGAGGCCAATTGTTCTCTGTGATGAAGTACCAGGGGCCCAGGTGGAGGCAAAGCTGTGTCCCCGATCACATTTCCTGATAGGAATGGTCCTTCTCTAAGTGAGGGTTTGGGCTGCCTTTACCTGCCCAAATGGTTACAGACCTCTTGAACGTGTGTTGCTGTTTGAGTGGCTGTTCAGAAGAGGTCAAGAGCTAAGGCCCAGAGGATGAAGGAAGAATGGTGAGCCCCAGGACCTGCCTCACACAGGAGCAGGAGGTGGGAGATGCTCAGGCCTGTCTGTATGCCTGATGCCGCAATATAGAACATTCAAGACCCAAAATGTCTGACTCCAAGGAATGATGTTGCAGCCCCTTCTAACAAATCCTGGGTCCCAGGCCCAGGAATATGCATGTTATATGTGCTTCAGCTGATTCCCATCATGTAGCCCATCTTACTCTGAGAAAAGTGACATTGGGGTGTTAGGGCAAGACCACATCCCTACAGAGAGAGGTGAGGATTGCCCCATGAAGGAGATGGAGCTGTCCCCTCAGGCATCCTGGGCAGGCTAGGAAGGCTGCCCCTAACAGGTGTTTCCTCCTTCTGGGCCCTCTGTTCTTGGGTCTCAATTCCAAGGAATGTAGGAGGCCCTGGAAATCCCCCTAGGCTGTGAGAGCAGCTGGTCTCGGAAGCAGGGAGGGAGGCTGGGGATTAGGCCAGGGAGTGTCCTGTGGCTGGTACCCCAGGCTTATGACCAGCTATCCCAGAGGTTCCAGAAAGTTCTTGACATCTGGACAGTGATGTGGGGACTTAGAGACTTAAGGGACTCTTCTTCTAGGTCTATGCCTGCTCTGGGGCTGGAGGGAAGGACGGGGGAGGGATTATACCCACAGGTGAGCACACAGCAGCAGAGGCCTTCAGAAGCGTGGTCCTGGAACATGCTGGAGGTGACTCCAGGCAACATGGACAAAAACTTCCCAGAGGCTGGAGAAGTGTGGGAGACCATGGAGGTGCCCCTGCCCCCACAACCTGTGCAGAGAAGGGGCACATGGAAGAGTGCCGTCTTGTCCGTAACCACGCCGGCCGACACTGCCGAGCAAACTCGGGCTCTTGTTGCTAAGCTTTCATCTGTACCCACAACCCCAGAAGGGGCAGGTAGCATTTGGGTTATGCATATTAAAACTATTTGCCTGCCTATAAACATCTATCAAAATCTGCACTCACATTACTAGGTCTTATACTTTGGATAAAAATTAATCTTTCTCACAGCAGAATAGGCCGGCTACGGCCAAGAGCAGTGATCGGAGAGCGGGGGTGGCTGAGAGGGAGGGCAGCCTCCCCAAGGACTTCCGATTCTGGGCGTGTTGGATCCGCAGACACCTTCTGTGGAGACAGAGAGGAGGCGCCGCCCCTCCCCGGGGGCGAGCCTGAGGCTACGTGAACCACAATCACTGATGGGAGCATATGTTGAGAGAGGAAAACCAGGTTGAGAAACACACTATAAAGTGCTTCTTTTACTGTTAACTTCTATGTTAAATTGGGAGTATGTGTCTAACCGACTGTAAGTACGATGCTACAAGTTGGTCCCCAAATCTATTATGGCTTTGCATTTATTTTAAGTCCTACCACTGACCTAGACCTTTGTCCTATATACACTCAACCAGGGTACCCCAAATTTCTCACAGTTCTCAACAGAAGCCACACCTTTCTTTTTTCTGCCTAGCGCATGCTGCTTTCTCCTCCTGGAATGTCCGTGCTGTGTTCTCTGGCTGGCTTCAGGTCTCTGGTCACCTACCAGGCCCTCCGCACAGTGTTTGGAACCAGTTAGAAATGGGAAGTTGTAATGGTTACTTTTATGTGTCAACTTGCCTGGGACATGGGCTGCCCAGATGTTTGCTGAGCCATTATTCTGGGTGTCTATGTGGGTGTTTGGGAAGATATTGACACTTAAATCTGAGGACCGAAGGACGCAGATTGCTCTCCCCAGTGTGGTGGGCCTCATCCACTGGTCCGGGCCTCAGTAGAAAAAGCAGGGGAGGAAGAACTCACTCCCGCCGCCCAACTCTTTCTGAGCTGGGGTGGTGGTCACCTCCTGCACTCAGACTGGAACTTACACCATCAATGCGGTCTCCTGGTCCTCATGCCTTCACACTCGGACTGGAAGCTACACGCTGGCTCTCCTGAGTCTTCGCTGGTGGACAGCAGACTGTGGGACTTCTCAGCCTCCAAAGTCACGTGAGCCAGTTTTTAATAATAAATTTATATACACAGACATGTAATATACATACTAGTATATCACAAATAAATAATATTAATACCCTGTATATATATACACATATATTTATAATATTTGTGTGTTTAGTGTGTGTAGATGTATCTATATCTATAGATTAAAAAAGTAAATTTATTATGAGGACTGGGCTCACGTTATTATGGAGGCTCAGCAGTCCCACGATCTGCTGTCTGCAGGCTGGAGACAGATATGTGTCTCCTGTTGGGCCTGCTTCCCTGGAGAATCCTGACTAACACAGAATCTATACTGTGTCTGCTCTCAGTCACCAGCAACCCCGCCTCCATCCACTTCACTGCTCCATCATCTTAGCATGGAGCCTCCTGGTCCATAATGGCTAAGCTGCAGCAATCGGGTTTGTGTTGCAAGCCGCCAGAAGGAGGAAGGGGAAAAAAAAAAGGGGGTTTCCCCTTCCCTTTAAGAATTCTCAGAAACCCCACATGACCCTCATTTACATGGCCAAACTATGCTACAGGACTGGGAAATGAGGATGTTTGGCCCAGTAGATGTGTGCACTAAAACTATTATCACTAAAAAAGATGGGAGGCATGGCTAATGGGAGGCGATTAGAAGCCTCAGCCACATGCTGGCAAAAAGTAGGTGCTCACGGGATGGCTGCTAGATGTGTGCTTTAAAAGGGGGTCAGTCATCACTGAAGGCTCATGACGCCTGGTCTTGTGACATGTTGAATGTTGTAGGTCTGGGAACATTCCTAGTTCATCATACCTCCTTCCTCCGCCAAGGCAGGCTCATGATAAATTATCAAGTCCCCTTAAATTAATCTATATGTGTAATGTTAACCCAATTAAGATGTCAGCAGGATTTTCCAAACAAGAAAATTGATAATCAAGTTTATATTGAAATATAAACAAACTACAGCAGTAAAAATAGTAATAATAGAAATCTGTAATCACCAGGAATATAGGACATAATAAAAAGCTTTTCTAACCAGTGGGAAGAGTCATTCTAAAAAAGTTGTTAAACAACTGGATTGCCATCTGGAGGAAAGCTGGATTCTGATTCTACCTTATTCTAGAATAAATTCCAGATGGGTCAAATATTTAAACATAGTAAATAAAATCACAAACTTGAAATCTTTTTTAAAACTTCAAGTGGAGAACGCCTTTCTAAGTACGACTCAAAACCCAAAGACATAGTAGAACAAATGGATAAATTCAACTCCATAGGAATAAAAATTATTTTGTGTTTTAAAACTATAAATAACCTCAAAAGTTAAAATACAGATAAGAAAAAGCATTTTCTGCGCATATCTTTAATCTATACAGTGCTCTCACAATCAGTAAGAAAAAGGGCAAAGGATCTGAAGAGACAATTTATAGGAAAGGAAACATAAGTGGTCCCTAACCATAGGAAAAGGTATTTAACCTCACTCAGTCAGATCAATGCAAATGGAAACTGAGACAATAATTCAAAAACTGAGATAACCTTACCCGGTGACTTGGTTGGTTAGGTATTGTCCCATGCACTGAAAGGCTGCCAGTTTGATTCCCAGTCAGGGCACATGCCTGGGTTGTGAGCTCGGTCCCTAGTAGGAGGCAAGCGGGAGGCAGCCGATCGATGTTTCACTCTAACATCGATGTTTCTCTCTCTCCCTCTCCCTTCCTCTCTTTCTAAAAATCAATAAAAATACTTTTTTAAAAACTGAGATAGCATTCTGTGTTGGCAAGGATGTGAAGAATGGGCACTCATGCGTTGCTGGCGGCAGTATAAATTGACTACATGTCTGCAGAGCAATATGGCAATATATGTTAAATATTGAAAGCATCTAGATTCAATAGATTCCTCTTATCATAAAGATTTATATCCATACATATAAATGTCCATATGTACAAAAAGTCTGTACATCATGGCTTGTAATCAAAGATTGGGAAATGCCCCATAACTGCTAACATAGGACTGATTAAATGAACCACAGTTCCTTCATGCAATGGAGCCCTGTGTCCTGTAAAGAGACTGAGAGAGATCTTTGGAGTACTGTTCTGGAATAATCTCCAAAATATATTGTTTAAGTCAAAAAAGCACAAAAAGCATGCTATAGAATGGTATATACTATATCACGATTTGTGAAAAAAGGAGAAAGAACATATGAATATACATTGAAAAACAAGAATCAAATGAAAGACTGTACTAACGAGAGATTCCAGTATGTGGAGAAAGATCCAAAAGTCTGTCTCCTCAAGAAATGGTGCTGGGAGAGCTGGCAGCCACATGCAAAAGAAGGAAGTTTGATCCTTACCTCACACCATATATGAAAACTAATTCAAAATGGATGAAAGACCTGTATGTAAGAGCCAAAACTACAAAACTTTTAGAAGAAAGCATAGGGGCAAGTCTTCATGGCCCTGGATGTCAGTGGTTTCTTATAGCTATGACACCAACACTATTTAGTTGCTTATGCAACTAAAGAACAAAATAAATTGGGCTTCATCAAAATTAAAAACATCTATCCTTCAAAGAATTCCATGAAGAAAGTGAAAATACAACCTACAGAATAATAAAGTCATATATCTGTTAAAGGATTTCTATCTAGCATACATAAAGAATCCTTCCGACTCAATAATAAAGATTGAGTTCATGTTAAAATAGGCAAAGGATTTAAATACACATTTCTCCAAAAAACATATACAAATGGCCAACAAGCACATGAAAAGATGCTCAACATCATCACTCATCAGAGAAATAAAAATTGAAACCACAGTTAGATATCATTCACACCCATTAGGATGGCTATTATCATAAAGACAATAACAGCCCTGCCCCAGTGTGGCTCGATGGTTAGAGCCTGAGACTGTGCACCAAAGGGTCTCAGGTTTGATTCCAAATCAAGGGCACCTACCTGGGTTGTAGGTCCATCCCTGGCCCCAGTTGAAGCACATGCGGGAGGCAACCAATCCATGTGCCTCTCACTTTGATGCTTCCCTCTCTCTTTCTCTCTCTTTCTCTTTCTCTTCCTCCCTTTCACTCTCTCTAAAAAAGCAATGGAAAAAAATATCCTCAGATGAGAATTAACAGCACCAACAAGATAAAAAAGAAAGTCAACAACAAGTTTTAGTGAGGATATAGGGAAATTGGAGCCCTCATACACTGTTGTTGGAAAGGGAAACTGGTGCCGCTACTCTGGAAAACTGTCTGGTAGTTCCTGAAAAAGTAAAGCAGAGTTACCCAGAAATTCCACTCCTAGTTATATATCCCAGAGAAATGAAAGCAATGTTGACAGAAACACTTGTACATGATGTTTATAGCATCTATATAATAGGTAATATGCAAATTGTCCATTGTAGTGTCACAGTAACGACCAATTTGCATATTGACATACCAGCAGGAGGTTGCACACGCAGCTGGGGGACTTGCATAAGGCTCACTTCCCTGCCTCTTGCGCTGGAGTCCTCTTTTTCTCCCGGGTGCACGTGCCCGACAAACACCCCTGCAACACCTCCCGCCATCCCAGAGCACTCTGCCCAGGGATGCCACCAACCCCACCCTGAGGTGGGGGGAGCTGAGGGGCAACACTCACACGGCAGAAGGCCAGTTCTCAGGGCCCGGTTGGCAGACACCAACCGGGGGGTGTGTGCATCGGCCGTGACCCCCGGGAGGGGTCACGCACGCAAATTGAGAGAATGTGGACCCAACACCACGAAGGAAAGGCCCGGGTGTGACAACAGAGAGTGCACAGAGACCCTCACACCACAGGGAAGCCGCTACGGTTTTCTCCAGCTGTCCATTCATTCATCTGCCCGTCCGACCCAGACTGGGGCTCGAATCCTGGGCAGGAACCCCCCTCCAGGACAAGCCAGGCCCAACCGTGCCTGCGCAAGCACACCCGTCACCTGCGAATTCTGGAGGGGAGCAGACTGAGAGCCGCTTGAGGCGTGGGAGCAGGCACGCCGGAGGGCGGGAAAGGCCTCCGCGTCCCCCACTTCAGCACTCAATGGGAGAAAAGCCTCGCATACGCATACGATGGACGCCAGCCGGGGCCAGCTGGACCCTCCCCCAACTTGGAGTGGGGAGGCACAGGCCAGGATAGGCAAGACACAGCTGCATCATCACTCAGCCCTTCAAAGCTGGTGCGAGAGGCACCCAAGTGCCCAAATAGAGGCGGCTACAGGTACCAGAGAGGAAAGCAGTCAGTACTAAGACAGGACAAAAAGCATAGAATTTTTAATTAGCCTGTAAAAAGAGTGAGGAAGGAGGGGGGAAGATGGGGAAGAAGGGAAGGAGGAAGGGAAGAACTTTATAAAGGAGTCAGTAGAGAGCAGAGTTAAAGAAGGAAAGAGGATGTATGAGTGAACTGTAGGAGCTATAATGAAAATCAAGTATAGTTGTGTACTGGGGACAGGTTTTTAAAAGTAAGAGTCAGAAAAGAAAAAAGATAAATGATAGTGATTATTAGGCAGGTACATAGATAGATATTAAAACAGTAGAAGTAAGTAGAGAAGAGTGTATGGGAAAGGTAGGATGAGAGAGAAAGAGGGAAGGAAGAAAAGTGTTAAAGGGGAGCCGGTAGAGCTTAAAAGGAGAATGGGAAGAAGGAAGAAATGGGGCAGGGAGCAAAGCAGGTCCGAGGGAGGAAGTGAAGAAAAAAATTAAGGTGGGAAGGAAGGAAAAGGGGAGGAAGGGAAGGGGTAAAGATAAAGGAAAGAAGGAATATGGGGAGGGAGGGAGGGTAGGAGAATGATGGGAAGAAGGATGATGGAACAGAAGTAGGAAATAAGGAGGAAAGAAAAGTTTATAAATGAGGAGTCAGTAGGAAAAAGTGTTACATAAAGGAGAGAGACAAATTGTATGAGGAGAAGCCAATAAGGAAGTCAAATACAGTTGTGTGTGAAGGGGATAAGATTTTTTTTAAAAGTTAATAGGGATGACCAGGCTGGCAGTTAGGGGTGACTAGGCCAGCATGGGAGGACAGTTAGGGGGATCAGGCCAGCAGGGGAGAGCCATTAGGGGGATCAGGCTGGCATGCAGAGTAGTTAGGGCAGGCAGGCAGGTGAGCAGTTAGGAACCAGAGGTCCCGGATTGCGAGAGGGATGTTGCATTGGAGAGGGTACAGGCCAGGCTGAGGGACACCCCCCCCCCCCCAGTGCATGAATTTCGTGCACTGGGCCTCTAGTCTATATATAAAAGGCTGATATGGTAAGTGTCCGTTTGACCAGTTGCTATGATGCGCACTGACCATCAGGGGGCAGACGCTCAATGCAGGAGCTGCCTTGATGTGCACTGGCCATTTACAGAGAAACGGCACAGCAGACCTGGAGCCCACAAAGCAGCACTAGGCTTTCCCCAAGTGGAACACAGGTCCCGCCTCACCCCAGAGCAACACCCCACCAGATAGCAGCCAATGCTGCTGAAACCCCATGGCACAAAATGCAGCCCACAGCCCAGCCCAGCCCAGAAACATGGTAATGACATCACGTAGCAATGCCCACCTTTCTCTCCCTAGCAACTAGCCTCCTTGGAGTTCCTTCAGCCCAGGAACACGGCTTGCTTTATAGCCAGGTGGAAACATTTTACACTTTAACCAAATATCTGTGAAGCATTTTCCCATGCCTCATCTCATTTGATCTTCACAGAAGTCCTGGAGCAGGTAGACAGGAGACTTGGTGGAATCCTATTTTCTTTTCATTAGCCAGAAAATGGAGATTTAGAAAGCTTAGAAACTTGACCTGACTGAAAAGAAGAAATGGTGGACCTTGAAAATGACTTTAGGTTTTCTCACTGCACAGAATATAGTCAAACACTGCTGCAGTTAAATATTTTACCCTTTGTTCTCCCTGCGTGATCTACAATAATAATCTGCTTTTGTGTTGATATTTACTGCTGTGTTGCTGACAATTACCTGAAAGAGAAGTTGGGGTGCTTCACTGGGCTAAATCAGCAAGTTTATTCTATATCTATAAAAGGCTAAGTTGACTCGTGTATGCGGGATACATATAAAGCTCTCTCTGGTACCAATTGCACGGTGTGTTTTGATCTGTCATTGTCGATCGTGAATTTGGTTGACACTCTTATTATAGAGAAAGGGCGAATAACGATATTAAAATATTTCTTCTAATTAATTTCCTTTCAATGTGCACAGATCCGTGAACGGGGCCACTAGTTTATTTATAATAGCCCAAAGTTGAAAACAATCCAAATGTTCATCAACTATTAAGTGGATAAACAAAACTTGGTCTATCCATACAATAGAATATTATCCTATCTAATAAAAGAGTAATATGCAAATTGACCATACCTCTACTACACCCACAAGCCACACCCACCAGCCAATCAGGAGCAAGTATGCAAATTAACCCAACCAAGATGGCTGCAGCCACAGAGTGAGCAAGAGGCTTGGGTTTCCCCGGTAATGGAGGAAGCCAAGCTTTCCACACACCCTGGCCAGCCCAGGCCTCCACTCAAGGCTACAAAGTTTCAATTATAGAAGATAAATAAATCCCAACGAAAATGGCAGCAGCCATGGAGCTGGAGAGAGCTTGAGTTGCCCCCAGCAATGGAGGAAGCCAAGCTTTCCGCACACCCTGGCCAGCCTAGGCCTCCACTCAAGGCTACAAAGTTTCAATATAGAAGATAAATAAATCCCAACAAAAATGGTTGCAGCCATGAAGCAAGCAGGAGGCTTGGCTCCACTCAAGGCTACAAAGTTTCAATTATACAAGATAAATAAATCCCAGATACCAGGGCCTCCATTTGGGTCGCTGGGGTGCGTGGCTGGCCTGAAAACCACCACAGACCCCTCGCCCAGGCCACCCCATGCCCCAAGGGAACCCCCACCCTGATCCAGGACACCCTTCAGGGCAAACCAGCTGGCCCCCACCTGTGCACCAGGCCTCTATCCTAGAGTAATATGCAAATTGACCATCACTCCAACACACAAGATTGCTGCCCCCATGTGGTCAAAGACCCTGCCCCCATGTGGACACAAGATGGCCACCACAAGATGGCCAGCAGGGGAGGGCAGTTGGGAGGGACCAGGCCTGCAAGGGAGGGTAATTGGGGGCGATCAAGCCTGCAGGGGAGGGCAGTTAGGGGTGACCAAGCCAGCAGAGGAGGGAAGTTGGGGGTGACCGGGCCTGCAGGGAAGGGCAGTTGTGGGGGACACAGGCCTGCAGGGGAGAGCAGTTGGGGGGGACCAGGCCTGCAGGGGAGGGCAGTTAGGGGTGACTAGGCCTGCAGGGGAGGGCAGTTAGGGGCAAACAGGCTGGCAGGGGAGCAGTTAGGCATCAATCAGGCTGTCAGGGGAGTGGTTAGGGCATCCGTGGGCAAACTACGGCCCACGGGCCGGATCCGGCCCGTTCAGCTGTTCTATCCGGCCCGCGGATCCGAAAGAGCGGAGGGTTCTCTTGGTCTCCCCTTCGCTCCTTTACTTTGAATTTATATTAGTTCACACAAACACTCCATCCATGCTTTTGTTCTGGCCCTCCGGTCCAGTTTAAGAACCCATTGTGGCCCTCGAGTCAAAAAGTTTGCCCACCCCTGGGTTAGGGGGTGATCAGGCTGGCAGGCAGAAGCAGTTAGGGGCAATCAGGAAGACAGGCAGGCAAGCAGTTGGGAGCCAGCAGTCCTGGATTGTGAGAGGGATGTCTGACTGCCCATTTAGGCCCGGCAGTCGGACATCCCTCGAGAGGTCCAAGATTGGAGAGGGTGCAGGCTGGGCTGAGGGACACCCCCCCCCCATGCATGAATTTCGTGCAGCGGGCCTCTAGTTCAGCCATAAAAAGCAATGAAATACTGATACATGCTACAATGTGGTGGACCTTGAAAACATTGTGCTGAGTGAAATAAGCCAATCATAAAAAGGCCACATAGTATATGATTCTGTTAATATGAAATGTCCAAATAGGCAAACAGAGAGACAGATAGTAGACTATTGGTTGCATGGGGCTGGGGGGATGGAGGATTGAGGTGATGAGGGAGTATGGAGTTTCTTTCTGACATGATGAAAATTCTTTGTAATTGATTGTGGTGATGGGTGTATAAGTCCATGAATATACTTAAAAAATTGAGTTGTACACTTTAAATGGATGGATTGTATGTCATGTATGACTCTGTAAAACTGTTATAAAAAAAGATGGTTGCCTCCTCCCTTCAAACTATTTGAACAATTTTCAGAAGAATGAGACATTCTCTATATGTATCTATAGGTGCTGGTTTTGTAAAGATGTGCATATCACATAAGAGCGAACAATGTGTGGCGTGTGCATACACACATTTGCACAAGTAGAAATATGTCAGAAACCTTGCCCAAGGTTACCTGAGAGCAAGGCACATAGATAGAAGGGGAACTTTCCCTTTTACTTTACATGCATATCTATGTTGTTTGAATTTTTATGATGAGCACTTGCTATTTTGTCAGTATACCATAAAAATAAGAAACGACAAAAATTGCACTCCTTTACTGACATCTATAAGTTATTGAGCCCTGCTACATGCCACACACTGTTCTGATCTCCTGATGCACCTAATCTTAGCTCATCCTCGAACCCTTACTTGGCCCGGCACAGCGAGTGCTTCTCTATGTAACTGGGAGGGAGACTGTGTCTCAGTGGAGGTGAAACATGGCCCAGTCTGGGAGCAGAGCCCTCGTCCACGGGCCCAACACATCTAAACATTCCACATCCACCCCTCCCATTGCTGGGAGGGAACTCAGCTATTTTTGTAATTCTTCCCCAAACTGACCTCCTGGGTGTCTGCTTCAACAACAGTGGATGACAACAATAATGCAGTTAATGTGAGCATGTGAAATAAACCAGGCTTCTGCTACAAAAGTCAAAGTTCACCAAAATCAAGTAAGAGCCTAAAAAACCTCAAAGGAGGCTCACAGCTCCAAGGCTTGACTGATTCTTGTCTTTAAAATGTGCTGGTATTTAAATATTCATTACATTGAAGAAGTGGGTTAAATGTGCTAAACACACAATTCGCAGTGGAACAATGTCTGCGCCTACTTGTTGATGCTGCTTTTCTGAAGCCAGCTGTGGAGCAGCACTGAAGCCAGGCAGCCCGCAGCGTTTGGAGAGTGTGCATCTTCTTGAAAACTGTTCTCAGAGAGACATCTATGTTCCCTTGTTTTGAAAAATGCTTCCAAAACATCAAATAGTATCTCAGTGGTTTTCTGTAGAACTGAAAGAGAAAACACCAGTCTTTTTAACTCAATTAAAACTTACTCAGTCTGCCCAGCTGGTGTGCTCAGTGGTTGAACATTGATCCAAGAACCAGGAGGTCACAGGTTCGACTCCCAGTCAGGGCACATGCCTGAATTGCGGACTTGACCCCCAGTAGGGGGCGTGCAGGAGGCAGCTGATTAATGATTCTCTCTCATCATTGATGTTTCTTCCCTCTCTCCCTCTCCCTTCCTCTATCTGAAACCCATAAATACACACACACACACACACACACACACATACTAGAGGCCTGATGCATGAAATTCGTGCAAGGGTAGGCTTTCCTTCCCCCAGCTGCTGGCACTTGCTTCCCTCCAGCACCCAGGACCCGGGCTTCCCTCGCAGCCCTGGCTTCATCCGGGAGGACGGGAGGACGTCCAGTCTAATTAGCATATTATGCTTTGATTATTATAGATATTTTAAGTTTCTCAGTTGGCTACAAACTTAGCACTATGTGAGAAGGTCCCCGTGTGTCTAAGTGTGTTTCTGTACTGGTGCGCATGTATGGGCTCATGTGTGTCCTTGGTCTTGTTCTCCATGCACACTCTGAGGTCACACCCATGGCCTCAGCTAGAACTTCCCAACATCCCCAGCCTTGATTTTCTTGCTAAATTCTAAATCCCCAAACCCAGTGGTCTAAGAACTTTTCATCTTCTACTGCAGTTGGCTTAAGAAAATAGGAAACACGTTGGTTCATCTAACTGAGAAGTCCCTCTACAGCTCCAGGGTTGGCTGCACACAGTCTCTGTCAACGACAGCAGGGCTCTGTCGCCTCCTCTGGGAACTGGTCTCCTCTGTGGGGTCTCCTTCTCAGGCAAGCTCAGGAAGTGGTGACAGGATGGCCACCCGCAGCTACAAGCTGACACCTTATCAGCCTGGCAGCCCTGGTAGAAAGCTCTGTCTTCCCAACAGTCCCAACAAAGGCCCCAGGGCCCTCCTAGTCATTCCTCCATTTCCAAACCTATCACTGTGATCTGGGGAGGTCATGCTTACTTCTGGAACGGAGAGTGGGGGGACTCAGTCCTATTGGAACTGAAAGGATGGAGTGTGGGAACAAGGTTTGTTTCCCAAAAGTAAAATAGAGAATCTGTTTCCAGAATAAGGGAGAACAGATGCCGAGTTGCCAAAACCAACTGTTGTCCCACATCTCCAGCTGGAAGCCCAGGGACACCTGTGGTAACCCCAGCACATCTGCTCCCCGCTCTGTCTCTCTGGCTGAATATTCCATGTTGAAGCTGTAATCAACAATCCACTTAGTTGACTTGGAAATTTGGAGACAGCTAGTAATTCCTTCACCATTTTCTCTTGTTTCTGCCTTGAAATATTGTGACTCTGACCTTTCCTCACAATATGTGCTCCTGCCTTGGTTTGGGATTTCACCATCTCTTGCCTAGACAGTCACTGGATTCCTATCTCGTCACTCTGTCTCCATTATCTCCTCCTGAAATCCACTCTCTACATTGCTGTTAAAATAACCTTCCTAAAGTATAAATACCTGCATCCTGTTTCTTCCCTGTGCACTTATTGTTTTTTGGCTGTCTATCATTAGGTTATTTGGGGGGACCTCCCGCATTATGGGCTGTGGTTGAGTCAAGGAACCCATACTTGGTCAGTTGGATGCACTTGCTCCGGACCTAGAGTCCAGGGCCCTGGGCACAGGGTGATGAGAGACAGATACTATGTTCTGTGGCTCCGGCTATGACAGCCACATCCAGTATCTGTGGGCAGCCAAGGCACCATGCCAGCCGGGGCACCCAGCACCCAGTGAGGCTGGTGGCACAGCGGCTGTTTCAGCAGCAGTGACCACGGACTCCTCCCAGGCCTGGTTGTGGTGTCACTGGGACTGTTCCTCTGGCGTCAGAGCCTTTGTCACCGTCTTTCATCCAGCCTGCTTCTCCAGCCTCCCTGGCAGTTCTTTGACTCCCCTGGTTTGTCTCCAAACAAATCCTTTATAACCTAAACCAGCCAGAGTCGGCTCTGCTGCTCACAGCTATGACCTTGACTGAGAACGCCCCCACAGGGCCTCAGGATAAAGTCTAAACTCTTCAGCCAGGCCTCTGAGACCCTTTGTGATCAGGTCAGTGGTGAGTAGGTGGTTCAAGTCCCAGGCTGGAGCAGGTATGCTGGGGACCGCCCACTGTCTCCTCCAGGGCCCTATGTGACCATGCCAGGCCCTTCACATTCACGGGCCTGCGCCCTCCTGTCATGCCCTCCTTCACCTGGTAAAATGTCACACAACTGAAGTGGCTCCTCTTGACATAATCTTTCCTCATCCTTTCTCTCCCATCCCCTAGTCTCCTGCAGCCTGCACTCCCCCGAAGGCTCTGAACAAATGCCTGGCACCTTGTGTCCACGTGCATCTGTCCTCTGAGAGGCCCATGGAGCTCCTCAAAGCAGCAGCCAAAGCCGAGCAAAGCAGGCTTCACACAGTGAGCTCCCAGCAAACAACCAAGGGCTGAGAAACCAGCCCCCACTGCTCCAGCCTACCCTTGCTTACAGGGCAGTGTGGTGCTCTTGCTTAATAAAGCATGCTGCAAAGTGCTTAAATGCCTTGGAGAAAAGTGCTTAGCATGAACTTAGTGTCTCCCTTTAGGAATCGGTTGACCTGCTGGAGAAAAGTGTTTTAGTGCAGGCGGAGCTGTTATGGGGAGGGAGAGGGAAGGCAGAACAAAAAGACCAAGGGGAGGGGTGGGAAAGTCCTGCTCAAGCACAGTCCATTCCAAATGGGTCACGTGCCATCTGGTGTGAATTGTCCTGGTTCTATGTCATCCTGGCTTTACAGTTGAAGGTCAGCAAATCTCCCGGAACAGGCATGACTGAAGGTTGGAGTCTGTATCTTCTGAAGTTAGTTCCTAGGATTCTTATACAAACACTAGTGCCCCAGTGCACGGATTCATGCACATTGAAAGGAAATTACTTAGAAGGTGGCCGGCAGGGTGGGACTGGGCGAGACGGACTGAACATGCCCTAGAGCAGCCGTGGGCAAACTACGGCCCGCGGGCAGGATCCGGCTGTTCTATCTGGTTCTCTTGGTCTCCCCTCCGCTCCTTTACTTTGAATTTATATTAGTTCACACAAACACTCTATCCATGCTTTTGTTCCGGCCCTCCGGTCCAGTTTAAGAACCCATTGTGGCCCTCGAGTCAAAAAGTTTGCCCACCCCTGCCCTAGAGCCAACCTCCCATGGTCCCTCCCCGGCCGGCCACACCTGGGGTGGCGCCCGTGGCTTGAAGGGCATATGCGTAGTGAGCGGGGTCCCTCCGGCAGGTGGGATCCCTCGGCCTGGCCTGTGGGCATCAGGCCAAAACAGGCTCTCCGACATCCCCCTGAGGGGTCCCGGAGTGTGAGAGGGCACTCTGCAAAGTTGCTGTTGTATAGGGTGTGGAATGCAAATGCAAGTGAGCAGTAAACCAGATTCAGGGCTGACAGTGCCCCAGCCACAACATAACCCACAGCCAAAGGTGGAATCACATGGCCCCGTGAGGAATCGGGCTCCCGCCTCTCTGGTTTCGGGGTGCATCACCAGAGAACCGCTGCTGCCAAGTCACTGCAGCTCCGCAGCTCGGCAGCTCCTGCGTTGAGCGTCTGCCCCCTGGTGGTCAGTGCACATCATAGCTACCAGTTGGACAGACGCTTAGCAGATTAGCCTTTCATATATATATATATATATATATATATATATATATATATATATATGCTATTCATCTACAAGCTACACATTAGTCAGACTCAACATTTACAGAAACAGTGTCAAAGGAATGGTGGGTGGGTTACAAGCCCCACTGTGACACTATTCCCCAACTTGTTTACTAGTAGCTGTCACCACAGTCATTACCGTTTTCCAGACAGCGTGACTTGCTCTGAACATGAGCTGTGCCCATCCTGGACTCAGTCACAGGCAGATGGAGCCTTTGTTGTTCAAAGCACACGTCCCTTTCCTAAACAAGACAACATTGTGCATATGACTTCAAGAAAATGCTTTACAGGCTACTCACATAGAAGCACGTGTGTCATTTTATGGATGGGGCCATAGCAAAAAAAAAAAAAAAAAAAAAAAATGGGGGTTTCCTTTATCAGCAAGGCAATGTGCACAGCCCAGAGTGGAGATTTGGAGCTGAGGTATAAAGGTTAGCCACCACCCCCACCACGATCTGTATGGCCTGAAAAATTAACCTCCCAATTCTCAATTTTCTCATCTGTAAAACGGGGGTGGTAATACAACCTTCCTCGTGGCAATGTTCTGAGGATAAAAATGAAGCAATGTGATGAGCAGGGCCCAGATCCTGGCACACTGTTAAGCCACCAATAACTGTTGGCGATTATTATGCTTTATTATTATCCACAGTGTCTCATGTTTACTCACATGACATATACTACATTGCTCCTCTGGGAAAATATAACCTATGGCTTTTCTGATCCTCCCAATAAGCAGCAGCTGTTTCCGTGGCCTTTCCTCAGGCCCAGCAGTTCTGAGAAAAGGACCACAGGCTGTTCCATTGGCACGTCAGCTGGAAGGAGGGTGGCAAGCAGCTCAGGAGGCAGACAATTTGTAACCCAGTTCAACTCTGGCCCCTATTGTTGAGAATCCCCTCTCACTATGAAAGTCTCCTTGGGTATTCAAAGCAAAAATTGTTCACATCATCTCCTCTCACTCCCCACATACAGAGAAAACCCAATGATGCCCCAGTCGGATCCACATTGACCAGCCTGGTCAGACACTGAGCGATCCCCAGGGCCTGGCGCTATGTCAGGGGCTTGCTGCACTGCCTCGCATAATGCTCAGTCAACCTGGTAAAGAAGCACGGGAGTCCCGAGGCAGTGTGGCTCCGTGCTCAGGGTGAGGACCCCGACCCACAGGACGTGAATCCAGCTATGTGACGTATAAAAGTCGCCCAACCTTTCTGAGCCTCAGCATCTTAATCAGTAACAATACATGAAAGCAATACATGTCTCAAAGGGTATGGATAGGATTTAGAGATGTTATTAGATGGGAGAGACCAAGAGCAGGGACTGACACATAATAAGTACTTGATAAATATGTTGTATTGTTCTCACACCTGCTTAGTGACAGAGCATGTAAAATGGGCATACATAGTTTTTTCTGCCCAATATGCATATTCCCATCTTCTGAAAACAACACCCCAATTTTATTTTGGGGTTTCTTCTCCATTCATCGCAATAGTCTTGGATAGGCTATCAATCAAATTATTCCAATAAAAATATGAATGGCCCAAGAAATGCCAATCAGACATTCTTTCATGAAATTTGACTCTTGAAGATAGTGACAGAATGACTGAATATGATTCGAAGTCTAGGAATTAGATCCAGGAACAGCATGAAGCAGGCTCTCCGTTAGTTCCTGCTGCCCCGATCCCCGGATCTACTCATGGGCCTCCCTCCACCCCATGCACCACCTCCCAGGCTCCCATGTGCAAATTCCAGAGGTCATTTCTGTGGCTCACAATCAAAGAACTCTAAGACACCATTCAAGAAATCTTCCTACTTCAACACAACCCATTGCTTCAAATAAGTAACAATGACAGAAGAAAACTTTAAAAGAGGAGCACTCTAAGATACAGTCATCTCAAGGGAAGGCTGAGTAGAGAACTGAGAAGTAATCAAGGCTGCCTGCTGGCTTCTTGTCTGAGCCAGGGATTTCTCTAGCATTACCAAATAATAGGATCTGTAAAACTCCATCACAATGCTCATTCCTAGATGGGAGTAGATGTGGCTTAGTGAGAGACAACTATAAAAATGGAAAACTGATTGTCAAGGTGGAAAAGAGAAGAGAGGGGGAGAAAAAGCAAAACAAGAGCCCTAAAACATTCTACTCAAAATAAGTTAGCAAATTAATATTGCAAGAAATAAGGGAGATCCCAGACAAAAAAAAAAAAAAAAAAACTGAAGGAGTTCATTACCATCAAACCAGTGTTACAAGAAATGTTAAAAAGACTTCTTTAAGTAGAAGAAAAAATATAAAAATCTGAATAACAAAAATGTCAATAACTACATATATATCAATAATTACTTTAACTGTAAATGGATTAAAAGATCCAATCAAAAGACATAGAGTGGCTGAATGGAGAAGAAAACAAGACCCATACATATGCTGCCTATAAGAGACCCACTTCAGATAGAAAGATACACACAGACTAAAAGTAAAGGGACAGGCCATCTTGAAGGGGAGAGGGGATGTTGTCGGAAGCCAATGGCACCCAGAGAACAGCTGCGAACCCGGGAACACGGGTCCCCAAGCAGCGTGAGCACACGGATTCGGAGGAGCTCTGCACCCTCTCACGGAAAGGTCAGATTTTGCCTGGGATAAGGTGAGGTCTGTGGTCCGGGCAGGAGAGAGAACCGTGCACTGCGGGAGCTGGAGGAGGGAGCTGGAGGACCTGGGGAAGTCTCCGCCCAGAAAAGTCCGCGGCCATTGGGGCTGGCATGATCCACGAATGTGGAAGGGGACCCGCAGGGCTGCTAACAGAAGGGAACTCTAAAAAGCAATCGATAGCTCAACTGGGCACAAAAGGGCAGCCTAAAAATTTTAAGAGTGTGCCGGCTGCTTAGACCCAAAGGGAAAAAAGACTGCACAGACTTGCGCCACAGCGCCGGAGTTCGTGCACTTACTCTGGCTCTTTTTTCTCTCTCTTTTTTTCCTCTTTAAATCCTTGCTTTTGATTACTAAGCCCAATACATAGGATCACCCAATTGGGACACTCTAAGGGACTGCAGGGGAAAATTGTTTTTGAGGAACCTGGGGATCAGATTGAGGAATAACAATCAGAGAACCAGCTCTGGGGCAGCCCATTCCCCCATACCGGTATTAAGTGCCACAGGGAAAACAAAATCTAAACAATAGCTAGAGAGGACCTATAGACCCAGAGGTCAATCCAGAAACACTGCCACCCAGGGGTTGAATCACAAATTGACTCTTGTGTAAACACAAATAAAGGAGTATAAGAAACAAAGAAATACTGCCTGCTTGAAAATCAGGACTGTGGCTTACAACACTGAGAAGCAGTGGAACACAGGGATCTTCAATACTGTCCTGACTAGGAAACAGGTGTGCCAAACAGAACAGTAGAGGAAGTGAATGACCTTCACTACTGCACATTTTTATTTTATTTTTTATTTTACTTAAGAAACTAATTTTTTTCTTTTTTTCCTCACTTAATTTTACCTTTTTAATTAAAAGTAAAGGGACAGAAAAAATATTTCATGCAAATAAAAATGGGAGAAAAGCTGGGGTAACAATAGTTATGCCAGACAAAAT
The DNA here is from genome assembly GCF_963455305.1 of Plecotus auritus. Taxonomy (NCBI): domain Eukaryota; kingdom Metazoa; phylum Chordata; class Mammalia; order Chiroptera; family Vespertilionidae; genus Plecotus; species Plecotus auritus. The sequence goes on along the minus strand of NC_137783.1, from coordinate 59,138,562 downwards.
AGGCTATATAACAATAGACAAAGAAGGACCCAGTATTTCCACTTCTGGGTATTTATTCAAAGAAACCCAAGCACTAAATCAAAAAGACATATACAACCATATGTTCATTGCAGTATTATTTACAGCTAGAGGCCCAGTGCACAAAATTTGTGCATGAGTGGAGGGGCTGTCCCTCAGCCCAGCCTTTACCCTCTCCAATCTGGGACCCCCTCGAGGGATGTCTGACTGCCCTTTTAGGCCCGGGCCTAAATGGGCGGTCAGACATCCCTCTCACAATTCAGGACTGCTGGCTCCCAACCGCTCACCTGCCTGCCTGCCTGATTGCCCCTAACCACTTCTGTCTGCCAGCCTGATCACCCCCTAACCACTCCCCTGCCAGCCTGATCGATGCCTAACTGCTCCCCTGCTGGCCCGATTGCCCCTAACTGCCCTCCCCTGCCAGCCTGGTCACCCCTAACTGCCCTCCCCTGCCGGCCTGGTCACCCCTAACTGCCCTCCACTGCAGGCCTGGTCACCCCAACTGCCCTGCCCTGCTGGCCCAGTCACCCCTAACTGCCCTCCCTTGCCAGCCTGGTTGCCCCCAACTGCCCTCCCCTGCAGGCCTGATCCCCCCCAACTGCCCTCCCCTACAGGCCTGATCCCCCCCAACTGCCCTCCCCTGCCAGCCCAGTCACCCCTAACTGCCCTCCTCTACAAGCCTGATCCCCCCAACTGCCCTCCCCTGCTGGCCTGGGTCCCCCCCAACTGCCCTCCCTTGCAGGCCTGGTCCCTCCCAACTGCCCTCCCCTGCTGGCCATCTTGTGGTGGCCATCTTTGACCACATTGGGCGGCCATCTTGTGAGTTGGAGTGATGGTCAATTTGCATATTACTCTTTTATTAGATAGGATAGCCAAGATATGGAAGCAACCTAAGTGTTTATCAGTAGCTGAATGGATAAATAAAAAGTGGTGCATATATATAATGGAATATGACTCAGCCATAAAAAAGAAATATTGCCATCTACAACAACCTGTATGGACCTAGAGGGTACTGCACTAAGTGAAATAAATCAGGCAGAGAAAGACAAATACTATATGACTTCACTTACATGTGGACTCTAAAACAAAATAAACAAACAAGTGGAACCAAAACAGACTCATAGATAGAGAACATTTTGAAATTTGCCAGGTCGGGGGGTTGGGGGTGGGGTAGGTAGAGTGGGTGGAAAAGGTGAAGGGATTAAGAAGTAAAATTGGTAGTTACAGAATAGTCATGGGAATTTAAAGTACAGCATAGGGACTATAGTCAGTAATCTATATATATAAAAGCCAAGCAACCAGAACAACAGAATGACTGGAACAACCAGTCACTATGACGCGCACTGCAATGGCCAACCGGCACAATCGGAGCCCCGATTGGCTCCCCCCACCCAACCTCCTATGGCCCATCCCCCTAGCCAGCCCCATCCTCAATTGTCCCACCCCACCCCCATCGGGCAGGCCGGCAGGACCCCACCCATGCACGAATTCGTGCAACGGGCCTCTAGTATTATAATAACTATGTATGGTATCAGATGGGTACTAGAGTTATTGGGGTGATCACTTAGTAAGTTATATAACATCTAATCACTGGGTTGTACACCTGAAACTAATATAATATTGTATATCAACTGCAATTGAAAATTTAAAAAATTTTTAACTAAAAACAATGAATTGCATTCAGTAGAGAGGGTATATTTTAGTATCTGATACCAGAGAGACCCTAGATTTTCCTCCTTGACAACCGATTTCCTTCCGAGATAAAAGGTGGGGGGAAATGACCAAATCAGCACAAAGACTAAAAGGGGGGAATGGAAGTATACTATAGTAAGATAACTAAACTATGCATAATGTGTTACAATACTATCTGATGGTAGATTGCTGAATTAAAGATGCATATGGTAAATCCTAAAGGCACTACTCAGAAAAATCAAAACAAAAACGTAGTAAGTGAATATAGCTAGTAAGTGAAGATAAAATAGAATATTAGAAAATACTTAATTCAAAGTAAGGCAGAATAAGAGGAAAGGGAGGAGAACGGTTAAACAGGGGAAAAAATAGCAAGATGATAAGTTTAAACCTAACCACATCAATAGCTACATTAAATACGACTGGCTGCCAAAACCGGTTTGGCTCAGTGGATAGAGCGTCGGCCTGGGGACTCAAGGGTCCCAGGTTCGATTCCGGTCAAGGGCATGTACCTTGGTTGCGGGCACATCCCCAGTGGGGGGCGTGCAAGAGGCAGCTGATCGATGTTTCTCTCTCATCGATGTTTCTAACTCTCTATCCCTCCTCTCCCTTCCGCTCTGTAAAAAATCAATAAAATATATTTTAAAAAAATAAATAAATAAATAAATAAATACGACTGGCTTACCAGTGCTGCCCAATAGAACTTTCTATGTTGATGAAAATGTTCTGAATCAGTTCCATCCAATACAATAGCCACTACCCATATGTGGCTACTGAGAACTTGAAATGTGGCTGGTATAACTGAGGAACAGAATTTTCATTTTGTTTACTTTTAATTATTTTAAACTTAAATAGCTACATGTGGCTACTGGCTACTCTATTGGATGAAGATCTAAACAATCCAATGAATAGGTAGAGAAAATAAGATTAGAAAAATATAAAGGTCCAACTATTTGCTGTCTACAAGAAAAATCACTCTAAATACATAATGATACAAGACAAGTTAAAAATAAAAGACTAGAAAATATATGTCACTCACACACAAAGCAAAAGATAGCTGGAGTAACTTCATTAGTATCACACAAAACAGAATTCAGAAAAAGGAATATTAGCAAGAATAAAGAAAGATGTCATGACAAAGTGATCAATTGATAAAAAAGGTAACAAATCTAAATGTGCAGGCATCCTAAGAACAAAGCTTCAAAACAAATAAAGGAAAAACTGATAGAACTGGGATGATAGACTGAACCGTAAAAAAGAAGGCTCTCTTACCCTTTGAGACAGCATGGAGGGACCTGAAGAATATTATACTAAGTGAAATAAGTCAGTCAGAGAAAGATAAGTATCACATGATCTCATTCATATGTGGAATCTAATGAACAAAATAAACCATTGAACAAAATAGATCCAGAGACATAGAAGCATGGAACAGACTGTCAAATCCCAGAGGGAAGGCCGGGTGGGTGGGAAGAGATCAACCAAAGAACTTGTCTGCATATATGCATAACCCATGGACATAGACAATGGGGTGGTGAAGGCCTGCAGGGTGGGTGGCTGGAAGGGGGCGCGGGGTGGAGGATGGTTAGAAGTCAATGGGGGAAAAGGGGACATATGTAATACTCTCAACAATAAAGATTTTTAAAATGAAATTTAAATTTAAAAAAGTTGACTGAACCATAATTATATTTGGGTATGATGAAACTCATTCTTAGTAGAATAGATTCAAAAAATCAGTAAAAATTTAAGTCTTAAACAGCATTAGCACCCAACCTGTCCTAATTGGTATTTGTGAGAAAGTCCACACAACAGCAGAATAAACATTCAAGTTTACAGGGAACATCACCAAGATAGACTACATTTGACGACTAGAACAAATCTCAGTAAATGTGAAAAGGATTGAAATAGAGACATGTTCTCTAACAAAAACAGAACTAAACTAAATACCAATAACAGAAAGATATGAAAAAAAACCCAAATATTTGTAAATTAAACCATATGTTTCTAAATAACTATGGGTTAAATAAGAAATCACAAGGGAAATTAGAGAATATTTTGCACGAAATGAAAATGAAAACACAATGTATTAAGATTTGTGGGATGCTTGGGACTCAAACATTTTTTGTAATTATATGTTTATTCCTAGTCTGCAGAGGCAAGATTCTTTAAAGGAAAGAAAAGGGGAAAAAATAGATACAGAAGCAAAGAAGCATTGAACAGACTGTCGGGCTACAGCGGGAAGGCAGAGGAGGTTTTTTTTTTTGGGCGGGGGGGCTGTAAGAGATCAACTGAAGGACTTGCCCGCATGCATATAAGCATAACCAATGGATAAAAGAAACTGGGGGGGGGGGGGGCAGGTAAAGGCATGTACTGGGGGGAAGGGGAGGCTGGGGGGAGGTCAATGGGAAAAAAAAATGAGACATATGTACTACTATTTGTAATACTTCAAACAATTAAAAAAAATTTTAAAGAAAAAAAAAAAATAAGTAAAGGAGCAGAGGGGAGAGCAAGAGAACCCTCTGCTCTTTCGGCTCCGCGGGCCGGATAGAACAGCCGAATGGGCCGGATCCAGCCCGCGGGCCGTAGTTTGCCCATGGCTGGTCTAGGCTATATATACGTACGTTTACTAAAGACAACAGGATGTGTGTCATTAATATATTTTACGATATCAAAAAAAAAAAAAGATTTGTGGGATGCAATGAAAACATTCCTTAGAGGGAATATCCTCTATAATAAAGAGGTAATATGCAAATTGACGCTCGCGCCCTCACAAGATGGCTGCCTATGACCAGGCTGGCAGGGAGGTTAGTGAGGGATGACCAAATGAATGAACAGCAGGCTGCATGGGTCGACCAGGCCAGCGGGGGGCGGGGGGGGGGGCAGTTGGGGGCAACCAGGCCAGCAGGGGGGGCAGTTTTAGCTATTATAAATAACGCTCCATCCTAGCTGAGTTGGGCTCAGTGGATAGAGCATTGGCCTGTGGAGTGAAGGGTCCCTGGTTCAATTCCGGTCAAGGGCACATGCCCAGATTGGGGGCTCAATCCTCAGTGGGGGGCGTGCAAAAAGCAGCTGATCAATGATTCTCTCTCATTATTGATGTTTCTATCTCTCTCTCCCTCTCCCTTCCTCTCTGAAATTAATAAAATATATTTTAAAAATTAATAAATAATTAATGCTCCTACAAAAACGGGTATACAAATATCTCTTTGATACCCAGATGTCTATTGGTTTGTGTATATACCCAGAAGTGGAATTGCTGGTTAATTCTATTTTTAATTTTCTGAAGAACTGACATACTGCTTTCCACAGTGGCTGTACCATTTTACAATTCCCATAAGAAGTGCACAAAAGTTCCAGTTTCTCCACATTCCCATCAACATTTGTCGTTTTATCTATTTTTTTATAGTAGCCACCCTAATGAGTGTGAAATGAAATGTCTTGTAATTTTGACTTGCATTTCCAATGCAATTTTATGCTACAAAATTCAACATCTTAGTGAAAATGGTCAAATTCTTTGAAAGGCTGTATTACTTCACTAGGGCTGCCATAACAAAGCACTACAAACAAGGTGGCTTAAACAATAGAATTTTTTCCCCTCACAATTCTGTTAGCTAGAATCTGAGGTCAAGGTGTGGACAAGGTTGATTTCTTGAGGCCTCTTCTTGGCCTGTAGCTTACCAACTTCTTCCTGTGTCTTCATATGCTCTTTCTTTGTGCATGTCCATGTCCTCATTTCCTCTTTTTAGAAGGGCACCAGTCTTATTGGATTAGGACCCAATCTCTGAACTCAGTCACATTATGAAGAACTGAGGGTTAGGACTTCAACATTAGAATTTGGGGGGACAATATTCAGCCCATAACAAATACAAACTACCAAACCTCACTCAAGAGAAAGTATGTATAATATCTAGCCCTGAATTTATTACAGAAATTGAATTCATAGTTTAAAACCTTCCCATAAAGAAAACTCCAAGCCCACATATCTTCACTGTTTAACTACACCAAATACTAAAAAAAAAAGTAATTCTATGTCTACACAACCTCCTCTAGAAAATAGGAGATGGTGGAACACTTCTCGACTGATATAAAAACCTGACAAAGAAAAAAAAGCTACAGAACAATATCCCTCATACCTAGATGCAAAAATCTTAACAAAATTTTAACAAATCAAGTCCATCAATATATAAATGGGTAACACATCATGACCAAGTGGGTTTATCCTAGGAATGCAGAGTTGGCTTAATATTCAAAAGTCAAGCAATATAATCTATTATATTAATAGACTAAGAAAACTATATGATCATATCAATATCTTTGATGCTATATAATTTACTATCTACACAAAAGGTGTCAAATTTATTCAGTGAATAAAGGATAGTCTTTTTAATAAATGGTGTGGGATCAATTTGGTATCATATGGAAAATAACTCAAAGTTATTTTCACCCTTACCTCATATCACATGTAAAATAACTCAAAGTTATTTTACTCAAGAGTTAGAACTATAAACTAGTAAGGAGAAGAAAATACAGGAGAAAATCTTTGTAACATTAGGTTAAGCAACAATTTTTTAAATAGTTTTACTGATCTTTAGAGAGGAAGGGAGAGGGAGAGTGAGAAACATTGATTAGCTGCCTCCTCTATGTCCTCTACTGGGACTGAGCCCACAACCCAGGCATGTGTCCTGACCGGATATTGAACTGGCAATCTTTCAGTGCATGGGTAGACGTCCAACCAACTGAACCACATTGGCCAGGACAAGCAACAATTTTTTTACTTAGGATGCAAAAAAATGCAAACTATTAAAAATGATAACTTGGACTTCATTAAAACAAAAACCTTTTTACTCTTAGAGATAATTAAAATATAAGCCACAGACTGACAATATTTATAAAACATCCTATATAATAAAAGCCCAGTGACCATAACGACCAGAGACCAGAACCACCACGGCCCCTCGCTGGGCTGGCCCAGCAAGCAGTTAGTGGTGATCAGGCAGGCAGGCAGGTGAGCGGTTGGGGGCAATCAGGTAGGCAGGCGAGCAGTTGGAGGCGATCAGGTAGGCAGGTGAGTGGTTAGGGGTGATGAAGCAGGCAGGCAGAGCCCCGCGATCTGTCCCTTCAAAGAGGGAGACCCAGGCCACAGCCTGCGGGAGGAACACTGGGCAGCTGCAATGGGAGGCACTGGCAGCGGTGGATGCTGCAGGGTAGGGTTGGCGCCATGGCGGCTCCTGAGCGGGCATGGCACCTGCAGCCTGGCCCAGGCCCCAGGGTCGCAGCCTCTCCCTGCAGCTTCTGCAGGGCTGGACTGCCACTCCTCCTGCTATGATGCCTGGGCATATCCAGGACCCTTCCATGACTGCGGCCTCTCTGCCAGGGCTCAGCCCCTGACCTGACTCCCCAGCTCAGCCCTAACTGCAGGGGTGAAATACGCTGACATTCACAACATTGGGGCCATGTCGCTCCTTTGCACTTCCTGGAGGCGAACCTAGGCAAGAGGCCTCAACCTGTGAAAAGTGAGCTAGATGAGGAAGAGGAGCGGAGGAAAAAGCGCTGGGAAAAGAACAAAGTGGCAGCAGCCCCATGCCGGAACAAGAAGGAGTGGAATCTGAGTAGCTGGAGCTCATGAATGCAGAGCTGAAAACCCAGATGGAGGAGCTGAAGCAGGAGTGGCAGCAGCTCATCCTGATGCACAACTGCATCGCCCCACCTGCATCATCAGGACCAGCAGTGTTAAGACCCCCAACTCAGAAGGCAACCCACTGCTGGAGGAGCTGGAGAAGAAGTGACCTTGGGCTGGGAGGAGGAGGAGGAGGAGATGAGGAGAGGGTCCCAGAGGGCTCTTCGTTGCTGCATGAAAAACTCTTCAATGAGGCTTAGCACAGCCAGCATCGGCCATGCTTTTTTGTGACACTCAGATCAGCCACACCAGAGGAAGAAACCCAGGCTGATGAATCCAAGACCAAGCGCTGAGACCAAAGTAGTCCTGGGGCGGGGGGGCGGGGGGAGGCTGTTCTGCCTGGGGCCAGGCTTGTAGGAAGCAGGACAGAGGCTCTGGGCCGGAGAGACACCCAACCAGGCAGCTGTGGGCACTTCTTTGGCCTCTCCACCAGGGCACCCACCCAAAGGACCTCTGAGCAGCCGGGAAAAGCCATGAGTTGCAACCAAATTTAGGCTATGAAACTCAGAGTAAAACTGCAATCTGCCTGTCCCCAGCCCTGACCCTGATCCTGATGCAAGGCTGGAGAAGGGCACAGCGCCAGGCCCTGCTGTACCCACCCACCATGGTCCAGCTCAGCCCTGCCTAGAGTGGCAGCTGGGGCACACACTCGCTGGCCCTGGAGTTGCTGTGGGCACGAGGTATGGGTGCCCTTCTAAAGCACATACTCACTGAATGTTTACAGACTGGCTGTCCTGGAAGGGTTTTCAACTGCACATTTTATATGCTTTCTTTTTTTTAATATTTTTACAAAATAAAGGTTTTATAGAAGCAATATATAAATAGATTTCTATAATCACTCGATGTGATACAGTATAAAAATGCTATGTTTGTTTGTTATGAACAGATATTCAGCAGTTATGGCTGTTGCATGTAACTTCTAAGTACTGTAGTCTCTGGGTATTGGGGGTGGCAGGGGCAGGGTGCAGTGCATTTCCACCCTGGTAAACCCTTCATAGTACTCAGTTCTGTATCGCTCAGTAAACATTACTCTTACTTAAAAAAAAAAAGAAAAAAGAAAAAAAGAGGGAGGCCCAAGGCCAGCCAAGCCATAGCACCCCACGCCTGTCGCCTGCAGAGGGAGGCCACCGGTGGCAGGGGAGGGGAGGGGCAGCGCTGCACAGATGTCAAGCAGTGGCAGTGGCGGGGGTGGGGCCAGCTGCCTGCAGCTGGGGGAAGGAAAGCCTCGATAGGCCCTGATCTCAGGCCAGGCCTAGGGACCCTACCCGAGGGGTCCCAGATTGTGAGAGGGTGCAGGCCAGGCTGAGGGACCCTCTGAGTACATGAATTTTCGTGCACCAGGCCTCAAATATATCTAATAAAAAATTTGTATCCAGATTATATAAGGAGCTCTTATAACTCAGTAACAGGGAGCAACCAATTCAGTTTTAATTAAGCTTTTTTATTTGACTTAATTGTATATTTTCATGCAGTTTTAAGAAATATCTCTCACATGGCCTTATCCAGTTTCCCCAAATGATAACATCTTACAAAACTATATTACAAGGTTACAACCAGGATGTTCACATGGGTACAGTCAAAAGGCAGAACATTTCCATCACAAGAATCCTGTTTTCTCCTCCTGAGACTCCTATTAAGATGCATGTCAGAATCGTGGGATCAATGTGCACTCCATGTCACCTTAAACAAATTCAAAAAGTACATTTTTGTCCTTTGTTCTACTTTCTTAGGAGAATTCCTAGGCCTTGTGTCCAAATTTATTATTTTACACTAGAAGCCTGATGCACAAAGATTCATGCCAGAATGGGCCTTCCTTTCCCTGGCCACTGGCACCGCTTTTGCTCTGGTCCGGAGCCACCTTTCTACCTTCCTATGCTGCTCAGAGGCCCAGAGCGGCCGGGTATGCAAATTAACCGCCATCTTTGTTGGTTACTCACTCCTGATTGGCTGTGGGCATCGCGAAGGTATGGTCAATTAGCATGTTTGTCTATTATTAGGTGAGATTTCAGCTGTGTCCATTCTGCTATTCGGCCCATTGTTGAGGTTTTACATAAGCAATATTTGGTATTTTCTAAATATCTGATTTTTTTAGTTTGTTATTGTATCACAGTAACAATATCCCCCTTGCCCTCTTAAAATTATTAAAGTCTTTGGCCCATGAGCTCCATTTTATGTCGTCAGTTCTTACATTTGTAGTTTGCAGCTCTTTTCATGTGGTTCGTTTTCCTGTTTGATCACAGCAGATGGTCCCAAGTAGCCGTCTGCAGCCTTCCTGCATGCGCGAATAAAGAGGCAGTGTGTGCTAGGGACAGGAGGTGCCCACCTCCAACTGCAGGGCATGAGGCCTGTGCAGCCCAGGCGCTGTGTCCCGCCCACTGCACAGCCCAACAGCAGGGAGAGCCCAACTGCTGGATCTCCACAAGCTAAGGATGCACGATACAGGAAAAGCTTGTTTCCCAAGGGAAGCAATGTGGGCTTAGGGACAGAGGTCAAGTTCAGCTGGCAAGTGACCCTAGACAAATAACTTCATGTGAACCTTAATTTCCTCATCTGAAAAAATGGGGATATCCCCAGCATGCAAAGCCACAGTAAAGGTTAAATATTATTTAGTAACTAGAGGCCCAGTGCACAAATTTATGCACCACTGGGTGGTCCCTCTACCTGGCCTGCAGGATCAGACCGAAACCAGCTCTCTGACATCCCCCGAGGGGTCCCGGATTGTGAGAGGGCGCAGGCCAGGCCGAGGGATCACACAGGTGCACTATCAGGGCCATGGAGGGACGCAGGAGGTTGGCCAGCCGGGGAGGGACCACGGAGGGCTCCAGGGCGTGTCTGGCCCATCTCGCTCAGTCCTGATTGGCCAGACCCCAGCAGCAAACTAACCTACTGGTCGAACGTCTTCCTCCTGGTGGTCAGTGTGTGTCATAGCAACTGGTCGACCGGTTGACTGTCTGCCCCCGGCGATCAGTGCACGGCATAGTGAGGGGTTGAGCGGCCTTAGCATATCATTAGCATATTACGCTTTGATTGGTTGAATGGACTGGATGACCAGACACTTAGCATATTGGGCTTTTATTATATAGGATATCTGCAAGATGCCCAGCAGAGAACCCAGGACACAATGAATACACTATAAAGGCAGCTATAATTATTTTTACTTTATGTCACTTAAACACTCCTGCAGTATGATTCAAAGTGTACTCCAGCAAGCTGTGCTTGGGACTAATGGACAGTAACACTCTGTTCTCCAACTTTAGACTGATTTTTCCTTTAGGTTGCCTCACCATCGTCAGTGTTTCTGGGTCTGCTCTATGGAAGGCTTGTTCTCCTGTATTCTCCTGTAAGACTCTTCTTCCTTCAAACACCTCCTCCTCCTGTGCTCCCACAGCCCTCTGCACTAACATGTAACTCTGAATAAACTGTTTGCACATCTCCCAACTGGATACCTGACCTGGAAGAGCCAGTGGAAGACGCGCCTCTTCACACCAGGCCCAGCATCTAGCACCAAGGAAGTGCTCTGAGACGGGCATAGGTGAATAAATGATTTGCAGAAAACAAAACATCCCTCCTGTGCCATTGCTCCCCAGCAAAACCAACAGAAGGCTGAAGGGTGGAGATACCGACAGATCTGCAAGCTCAGTGGAGGGCTAGTTTACTCTCTACAGTTTAGTTTTTCCTCTTCTCATCTCATGCCCTCTCTAAACCATCTGACTTTCCCTCCGATTTTACAACAGGAAATGAAAACAGACTCTCTCTCTCAAGCATTTTTTTATTTCTGTTGTTTGGTGTTCTGGTTTGGTGCACATGAGCTATGGCTGTATCTCACACTCATCATGACACACTCCATAAAACAGCACAAGATAAGTCACCGGGCACTGTTTTGCTTCACCTGGTTGTCACACTGAAATACCTATTTCTAAGAGCACAAAAGATAGCAGTCCTTGAATCTACAGATGAACAAGGACAGGGAGAGTGGCAGCCAGATCTACCAGGAAGCGGGAGACTAAAGTCAGGCTCCGGGGTGGCTGTCTGCAGACAGAGATGGAAAAAGCTACACAAAATCTCCAGAAAGGCCAGGGCAGCTGGGGAAACACTCCTGACTGCTTCCCACCTATCACCTCCTCTGCTTTCTCTCAGTCCTCACATATTCTGAAATAAACACGAAGGCCCACAGAGGCCTAAGACCAAAGCCAGTGGTGCCTGCTCTACGGCCTCGATTGCTGCATGAGTGTGTTTTACCCTGGGGTCCGACAGACCCTCCCCAGCCCCAGCCAGCCCATGGGAAGACGAGGCAGGCCCTGCCCAATGCTAAAATGTCTTGCCCTCAAAGGCCTGCAGATTGAAAGCAGTATCCAGAAACTTCTTCAGAGACACCAAGTGAGCATTCCTGTTTCCCGTGGCCGGTGCAGCAGCTGGGTCACGGCCAACATACCTAGGGGAGGAGAGACAGTGAGGGGAGGGCTGGCCAGGCCTGGCCACTAGCCCAGGGCTGCATGGGGTCTGATTCTTCTCGTCCTGCTATAGAGATGAAGAGCCCAAGGCGCCATGTGGCAAAGTAACTAGCCTAAGGCCAAAGGCGGGAGATCTGAGAGCACGGGAGGTGCTCTAGGTCAGTTCTGGCTGCAGAAGGTTTTGCTCAGTGAGGTGGTGCTGATGGGGGTCCCTGATGGGGAAGGTGACCTGTCCCCAGCGGTCACAGAGCCAGCAGGTACTATGGTTCCCAATGTGGCCAGAGAAAGACAGTGGCCAGTTCTGGGTGACACACCAAACGGGCCAGGCAAAGCCAGGACGGGTCCTCAGGCCCCCACCCCGCAGGCCCCACAGAGTGGAGGGTAGGTGGCTGGCTTCCCTGCACCCAGCCTTGTACCAGATGGGCCGTGCCCGGTTCAGGATGGTCATGAAGCGTGGATTGATGTAGTCATAGTAGCCCATGTTCTTGTGCTCCTCCTGGCACCATACCAGCTCTGCGCCTGGGTACTTCTCCGCCTCTCTCTTGATCAGGTCGAAGGGGAACGGGGAGATCTGGGGCAGATGGGAAGAAATGGCAGCGTAGCCCAGGGGAACGAGACAACACAGATCTGACCAGGCCAGGCACACTGCCCAGGGGGCTGGCTATTTGACCTTATCCATCACTCCGAGCAGGCATACCTGCTCCAGGCGTGTAATGGCCACCTGATCCTCCAGGCACTGGTTGCTCCGCTCCTTCACCAGGTCATAGTACACCTTTCCCGTGCAGAAGATGAGCCGCCGTACCTGCTCAGGAGCCCGAGCCGCAGCCCCATCCTCAGGAATGACCCGTTGGAAGCTGGTCCCTGGAGACCGACAGGGCATGAGGGCATGGAAGAGGCATCAGCTCCGAGAGGGGCTGGAGCAGCTGGGGAACCAGGCTTGCGGCCCCCGCACCCACAGGCTCCCCTTGGCCACTAAGACTAGCCCTGGGTACCTCTTGAGCCAAATGATGGAGAAGATGACAAGTGAAACCTGAGATGTCATAGGGAAAGAAGTGGAGATGGGAGCCAGAGCCAAGGCCAGAGCCTGGGGAGCATCACTGTTCAGGGGGAAGCGGGGTGCAAGGGGAAGAGCCCCTGGCAGGGAAATGAAGATAATGTCTTGCCCCTCTCATGAGCTCGTTACCTGAAGCGGAGCTGCTCTCCATCCAGGCCCGCCCATCGCTGTGTGCACTGTAGTTACTCCATTACCAAGCTTAAGGGTGAGCAGCTGTCTCCAGAGACCACCGCACAACCCTCCCTCCCTTAGCACTGCAACCAAGCCCCCAAGTCCTAAGTGCTGTCTGTCTTTCCTTCCTGAGCTCACATCATGTGCCTGGCAGCAGGCCAAGCACACTGCAAAGATCTCTGGGAGAGCTGCCGTGTCCTTGCATCCCAGGGAGCACAGTGAGCAGAGAGGGAACAGGCTGCCAGGCCCCTCCAGAGAAGAGCCAGCACCGAGCGTCCAGCCCAGGAGGCCCAGCCCAAGGCCAGAGCTCGGAACTGCCACCTCAAACCTGCCCACACCACAGGGACACCCAAACACACGCTGTGCACGCTGCAGAGACCCTTCCTGGCCAGACCACTTCCTAGGACAGCTCTACTCTGCCACACCTCAGGGCCCCACAACTGCACTCCATGACCCTCCACTGGCTCACATCTCAATTTCAACACTTGGTCCTCCAGGCGCTTTATTAGACTAACCCGACTGCAGGTAAGTAAGGCTGAGAGCTCTGGAGGGGACACTGCGTCCCCAGGGACAGTCATGTCTGTTTGGCTCATGAGTGGGAAAAAGTATTAATGAATCAGTGATATTTACTTTCCTGCAAATGAGGTAGACTTCTACCCAGCCTCCTGCCTCTAAGCTGCCCCAGCACAGCCAGGCCAGCCCTGCTGGGCCCACTGCGCCCCTCTGTCCCGGTGCTGAGCCCAAGCGGCCCAGCCTAGCCCAGTCCAGCTGGCCATCTGCCAACCTCCCCACCCAGCCACGGGTGGGGACCAAGCAGGAGTTGCTGCAGAGCCCACAGAGCCACAGACTAAGTGAGCACAGAGTCCCTGAAGCAGAGGCCTCACCTGGGCCCCAGGCCTCCCCTCGCTGCCCAGCCTGCCCAGACACATACCAGATACCATTTGGTCAAAGCTGGACTTGGCCTTTGGGTGCCTCAGCAGCGATTTGGGAGTGAAGATGATCAGCTGGAAGGAAAACACGTGCCGAGCTGCCAGCTGCCCCCAAGACAGGCTCCGGGTCTGCCCCGCGTGGCTGCAGCAGCGACCAGGACAGGCGGCTCACCGGCTTGCGGAAGGGCAGCAGGATCTGCCGGCGCAGCACGTGGAAGTAGTTGGCCGGCGTGGAGCAGTTGACCACGATCCAGTTGCAGTCGTAGAGCTGCCTCACCTCGAAGTCCTCCGAGAACGCCTGGGAGGACAGAGTGTGGCTGGGAGGTGGCCCCTGATGCCCGGCCCTGTCCCAGGGGATGGCAGGTGCACTTACGGGGTAGGCATCCGAGTCATCATTGCTCATCTGCAGGAACCTCTCAGGCCTCGCCGAGGAGTGCTCCGGCCCCTGAAAGCAAAGGCCAGACGGTCCAGGTTGGCTGAGGGGAGGGGACGTCACACAGGACAGAAGCCTGGCCGTGCAGGTTCCCGGGTCTCGGGAAAGAGAGTGGAAGGCTCTGGGAGAAGGTGCCCTCACTCTGGAGCCCAGACCACAGGAAAGACCCAGGAATGTGGGAGCGGGGTCAGGAAGGCACCGTCAGAGGGGCCCGGGGAGCCAGCACGTGTGGGTGGGAGTGAAGGCCAGGCAGAGGCCTGTCTCCAGCACGTCCGACCCAGTGGCTGCCGCTCAACCCAGGCACAGCTCCGCGGCCCACACGTTAGTCACTGGCCCTCCAAGGAGCCCCGTGATGCAGACACTCGTTTCCTCGCTTTACAGATGAAGACGGTGCGGGGCAAAGAGATTAAGAAACAGCCCCAAGACCCGTCAGCCAGAAGGGCAGATGTGACCCCCGAGCTGACTCCCCCTCCCACCCGTGTCCCGGGGCTGCTCGGCTTCATGAGAGCAGACAGCTCGGTGACCTCCAAACTCGCTCCCCGTGCAACAGGGTGACCTGCCCCACGGCTACCACCCGCTCCTCCCTTAGTGGGGACTCACCAAGGACCCAGTGCCACAGGCACCAGCCAGGTCACCTCAACCCTCCCCACCCAGCCTGGCTCAAGCTCCCGCAGTAAGAAGCCTTTGCAGCTGGAGGCCCTGGGCAGGCCACGCCCCTTCTCCCCTCAGGTGTGAAATAGAAACAGGACTGAGACAGGTCCTTAGTGAGGACTCTGCAGGGTTTACAGGGCATGTGAAGTGCTCAGCACAGTGAGTCCTGGCTCTAAACAGCCACGTGGCGATGATGACCCTTACTGGGTCCGAGCCGAGTGGGCCCTCAGGGATATCCCCTGCAGCTCAGCCAGGGTCGCAAAGCCCAGCCCGCCCTGCTCAGCACTCCATGGCACAGCCTGCACGTCTGCCTTCCTTCCCTGGGAGGGGACCGAAGACAGGCAATGCTGCACAGATCGGGTTCAAGTCCAAGCTACTAGCTGAGTGACCTTGGACAAGCTAGTCCGCCTCTTTGTGCCTCAGTTTATCTGAAAAATGGGGACAGGACTGACTCACTTCGTTACATTGTTGGAACGAAGAGTTGTGAGACTGGAAGAGTTAATACACAGAGAGGGTTTGAAACATTGCCTGGCACGTAGCAGGCTCAGACATGTCAGCTACTTCCACCGCTAGTGACAAGTAATGCCATCACCATTTCAGCCACAGCCAGAATGCAGGCCCCCTAAGCAGACCCCCGTGTTCCATGGGCCCAGAAGGTGCATACGCTCCAGCGTGCATACGGCACGTGCATACACTGCATGTGCCCCAGGGTCCACAGCCCCCAGGCCTGCCAGAGCCCCAGGCCCTGGCAGCACTCACCATGCCCTCCATGCCATGGGGCAGCAGAAGCACGATGCCATTGTGTCGAACCCACTTGGCCTGGCCGGTGCTGATGAACTGGTCGATGATGCACTGGGCCGTGTTGTGAAAGTCGCCAAACTGAGCCTCCCAGAGGACCAGGGCATTGGGGCTGGCCATGGCATAGCCCAGCTCGAAGCCTAAACAGAAGAAAACAAGACAGCCTGCCACACACTGTCCCCAGTGCCAGTGGCTCCTGTCAAGCCCAGCCCTTTCTCACACACCCTCCCTGCCCCACCCTTCCCTCCTGCCAGGCGAGGGGGAGCGGGACTCCTTGGGGCCCATGGATCTTGCATCCTGGGAACTGAGGACACACGAGAGGCGCCCTCAGCCGTAGCTGCACGTGGCTAGATTCAGCCTCATCGAGCCAAGTCCAAAAGATTCCCTGGGGAGGCACCAGGGGCCATCTACCAAGAGGAGCCCCCAAAACAGGTACAGGGTTGCTGAGGGGGAGGGGCAGGAGCTGGTCCCTGGGGGTCCTGCCTCTAGGAGGAGGCAGTGAGGGAGGAGGCCAGCTCAAGATCAAGCCGAGGGAGAGAATGCAGGGTCTAGTAAGGAGCTGGTCACTGGGGAGCCCTGAGCCCAGGGAGGGGAACTCGAGACGGGGCTGCGGGGTGCAGTGTGGAGGGGAAATGACGGTCAGGAAAGTGGGGCGGGCCAGGCCAGGCTCAGTGCCAGCTGGTGGCTATGCCCACAGTGGACTCTATTGGGTTTTCTGGTCCCACTGGGGCTGGTGCCCAGGAACAGGGCTCTGGTATCCAAAGAACGCGCCCCCCGCCCCCGACCTGATCCCCAGGCAAGCAGAAGCCCCCAGCTGGACTTCAAGTCCCATGTGGCCTCAGCGTCTCCATGACTGTGCCAGGACCCAGGTCCACCCCAGGGGCCTCTGAGCCTCTCAGTCGCTCCTGGGCCCAGACCCTGCCCTGCCCTCTCAGCCACAGGCCCCATCCATGGTCACAGCAACAGGGTACCTCAGGATGCAAGCCCCTCCTTGGTCTCCAGGCACCCAGGCCCGCCTGACCTGCCCGCAGTGTCTGACCCACCTAGGACGCCATACTCCGAGAGGGAGCTGTTGCACACGGTGTACGGGGCCTGGTCAGGCCAAAGGTGGTTCATGGGGACACATGTCCTCCGGTCAACTTCCTGGTCGTGGAGAACGTGGTGCCGATGACTGGAGAGAAACAGAACAGGAAGGATGGGGAGCAGGAGGCGGGCAAGTCCTCGTCACTGCGCCAGAAAACCTGTGAGTCCCACAGTGACACCGAGGCCCTGGAGAGCCAGGGTGACCTGTCCCCTCCTCCAGGCAGCCTCCCAGCAGTGCCCCCACACCACACAGGCCTGAGTCTCAGCTTCTATCTCAGAAAAGTCCCTGAGAGACCGGCCTGATGACCTCCTCAACCACGTGCTGCGTGGAGCCCGAGACCCCGAGACCCAGAGACCCCAAGACAGTGCCACACCCCTGGGGACTGAGGACACTTGAGAGGCGCCTGGCTGACCCCCACACCCAATGAGGACTAACGCAGCTCAGGGGCAATGGAGCTGGAACAGGGCCAGCAGTGACGAGCCACTGGGACCCAAGAAAGCCACTCATTGCATCCCGGGCGCCACGGTTCCATGACTCACCAGCATGGCAGTGACCACATCGGGTGCAAAACCTCTGGGCCCAAAGAGGAAATGAGGTGGGGACACTGACAAGTGCAGTCCTGTCCATGGACTCAAAAACTCCAGGAAAACAGCAAATGGGAGGCTGGCTTAACAGCAGCTCACACGCACACCATGAGGGCCACAGATGGCCCCAGCCGAGGCCAAGTGGTCTGCTCTGCATGCTTATCCCCTGGGGTCAGAGAGTTTGCCCAGTGTCCCCCTGATGACCTGGCCCAAGGGCAGGGGCTGGGGTGCTGATGGGGTTACCAGTGATCCCCCCGCCAGACAAGGGCCCTCCTGGGCTCCTTAGAAAAGGCCCAGGAAGAGAAGGAAGGGCCAGCTCCACTCCAGAGCTCCCGCGATGATGTTGGGGTCCCCAAGCACAGCTGGCCCCTCAGCTGCCCCACAGGCTCAGTGCTGACAAGGCTAACTCATGTGCATAAGGCCTGGGTCGGAGCCCCTGCCCTCACCTGAATGTGCCCCTCTCCACGTCCTGCCCGCTGAGCCGCACATGGATGCCCTCCTTGAGCAGGGAGCCAAAGGCCATGTACTCCGCCAGCGCCCAGTCTACCACGCGCTTCTTGGTCATGTCCGCACGGCCCCACAAGATTCGAGAGAGGCCTACGGGAGGGAAGGGCCAGCCTGAGGTACCCAGGACTGGGACACCCTTCCCAAACAGCCAGAGCCCAAGGGACCAGGGCCAGGTGTGTGTGTACTCAGTGCACACGTCTCCCACTGAGCCGGCCCCGGCAGGGCCCTCCTCCAGCACAGCCCTCCAGCCAGTATAGTGGGCGGGCCTCCCTCCCGCAGAAGGAGCAGGTCCTGCCGGGCGAGCACCGGCACTGTGCACACCTGCACGCCTGGAGTGGGGTGTATCCTGCACCGCCCACGGGTGGACTGTCCCAACTCTCCAGATGGAGACAGGAGCAGTAGAGGGAAGTCATTTACTCACAATCACAGCTATAAGATGCTTGAATTTGAGCCCCAGCGCCCAGGCCATGCTGGGCTTCTGGGGGCCCTACACCTGCACAAACCCTGTGACATGCACACAAGAGCGGGTGCCTCAGGACACCTGGGCCTCCAGCACATTGTAGAAGAAACTCTCAGAGCACCCACAGGCTGGTCAGAAGGGGCGCAGGCGCCCACCACCTCCAGGGGGTGCTCCAGGGGGCCCGAGTAGAGGCCATAGCCACGATTTGCAGCCAGCGACCACCCACTAGCCCAGGCTCATCCAAGAGCAGCAGGGTCACTCTGTCATCCATGCAGGCTACTGGCAAGCCCAGCATTCCTGCCTGGTATGCCAGGCCCAGTGCTCCTTCCACAGGCTGCTCTCCGGCCTGACCCAGGGATCCACCTCAGTCTGGTCTCTAGAACCCACCGGGGGTGTGGCACCACCTCAGCGCCCCCGAGAAGAGCTAGTATCAAGGGCACCTCACAGGGTGCAAACAAGACTCCAAGAGCCCAGCCGACCCACCAATGACAGTGGAGATGCAGGCCAGGCCTCCCTGACCCCTGATGCCATCGCTCTTGGGGCAAGACAGCGGGGACCGTGGCCCACTCTGCAGCCCACACAGCAACCTCACCCGTGTGGATTTTAAAGTCCTCCAGGGGCACAGAGCTTGCCACGTTGCCGATGTGAGTCAGCATGTCCTCAGGAATACCCGTGGTTGGACACGTCATGCTCTTGGGCTCCCCGTCCACGGTGAAGAAGCCTGCGAAAGCAGAGACTCTGTGCACTTCGGGACGTGGTGGGGCCTCAGATCCCCGCCAGCCTGTGCCCCCAGCCCAGTCTTCCTGGGCCCACCTGCTACCTGAAGACTGAGCCCAACCTCAGGACTGCGGCAGCTGACGTCACAGCTCCAGCTCCTCATCTGCTACCATCCCTCCGTAGGCCCTTGTAAGAGCCACTCCCTGAGCCCAGGGCCATCTAGCTCTACCCAGAGAGCCCACTGACCATCCCTCCCTGTTCCCAGCTCTCTCCACTTTGGTGTCCACCGGCCCTGCCTCAGCCCTTTCTCTCCAGAGGTTACTGGTCACAGGTACTTGGAGGGCGGTGCCTGCCCAGTCTTCAGGAATCAGCCCCACAGCCTCAGGGGCCTCAGGGCAGGACTGTAGCCTCAGGCAGAGTCACTCGGGTCCTGGGCCCCAGTGCCAGGAGCATCACTTCAGCCCATGCCTGCCGCTCACCGGGCCAGGGGGAGTCTAGCCAGTGCTTTATATGCAGGATCTTTTTATCTTTAGACCTGCCGTACGCCTCCTCACAGATCCGGTCGTATTTGGCGATTTCTTCCTGGAATCAGAGCAAAGGCAGGGATGCTGTGAGCAGCCAGATCCCAGGTCAAACTGGACTCAAAAGTCGGCCCCCTCATCATGTTCTAGAACTCTCTCCGCTGGCCTGCAGGGACCTTGTGACCAGAGACCAAAGTCTCAGAATTCAGGGGGGGTCCCATTCAGCAAGGGACTTGAGGGAAACTCAGGAGAGACTCACAGTCCTTGCTCTCAGAGCCCCATCGAGGGGGGACGACCAACATATCCACAGACAACTGAGGGGACAAGCCCATCTCAGGGGTTTGCTGCATCCCACCAAGCTGTGTCTGTCTTTGGTCCTCTGTCCCCTTGATAACTGGAGGCTGTTGGGGACAAGGGCCATATTGGCTACTTCTATAAATCACCAGGTCCCAGCAACATCAGGGACTTCCCCAGGGTCCCGGCTCTGATGAGGCAGATCCAAGGTGCTCACGAGGCCCGCCACCACGCACCTCGAACTCCTGCAGGGTGACCGTGTCCTCGGCGATGAGCTTGTCTGCGTACCTCTTCAGCACGGGCACCTGTTTGTGGATCTGCTTGTACATGAGCGGCTGCGTGAACATGGGCTCATCCATCTCGTTGTGGCCACGCCGGCGGTAACAGACCTGCAGGGACAGCGAGGGAAGGGGGCTCAGTCCCTGTGCCCAGGCAGTGCAGGCTTAGTCACTGCACAGCTGGGGCACATCTGCAGGGCATACCCTTCCAGGCCCCTGAATGCCCCCTACCCCCCATCACTGACTGTCCCACGTTTTGCTCTTGGTAGCACTAAATCATCTGTATCCCAGGACTCCCAGCCCCGAATGCTTGGCACAGACAGGACAGGCTGCACACCACGGCCCCGGCCTCAGTCCCAGACACACCAGGTCCACAACCACGTCTTTATTGAAGGTGTTCCTCCACTCGGCCGCCACGCTGCACACATATATCACAGCCTCTGGGTCATCTGCGTTCACATGGAAGATGGGCGCATTGACCACACGGGCCACATCAGTGGGGTATGGTGAGGAGCGGGCCATCCGCGGGTCAGTGGTGAAGCCAATCTGCAGAAGCAGGAGGAAGCGGCAGGGCCCTTTTACCTAGGGCTAGACCTGGAGGCCAGAGGTCTTTGCCTCGAGGTACATCAGGTGTGCCCAAGAGGCATGCAAGGCAGGAAGGGTCACTGGTGAGCAGCCCCAAGATCAAACACAGCAGCAGGTGCCATGGCGGTGCCTGCTCTCTTCTCTGCAATCATTTCATACAGAGGCAGCGAGGAGCACAGGCCTAGGTAAACCCGTCCCACCAGTTACTAACTACAACCGCGGGCAAGGCACTTAAATTCCCAAAGGCTGCGTCCTCATCTGTTTAAAGGTCTCCCTAAATCCCTATCGCACAGGGTTAGTCTGTGAAGCTTACATGACTTAGTGCAAACACTGCAGTTAACCAGGGCTGCCCAGGCTCAGGGAAGAGCTGCTCTAACCACAGCTGCCCGAAGCAAAGGCTGTGAGAGCTGCGCGCTAAGGTTGACTGACTCACATGTAGCTACAGGCAGCATCTCACCACGTGCCCAGCCTCTGTGCTCGTTACCCCTGTGCTGCTTCGTCCTAATAACTTTCTCCAGGATGACAGACAGACAGACACAGTAGATAGATAGATGGATGGATCTCCCGATATCACAGACCAGGCACCCGAGGCTGGGGAGAGCCGGAGCCTGCCTGAGGTCACACACTGGGACACGCAGCAGTGGGATCAGAACCAGGATGGTCTCACTCTTCCCCTCAAAGTGCTGCCTGGATTCAGGGATGGGCAATGCTGACGAGGCCGGGCATGCAGCCAGACCCTCACCTGGTTGTTGACAACAACATGCACAGTGCCATTGGTGGTGTAAGAGGGCAGGTCACTCAGGTGGAAGGTCTCATAGACCACACCCTGGCCGGCGAAGGCAGCATCCCCATGCACCAGGATGGACATGACCTGCAGAGCAGAGAGTGAGCTGAGAGGAGCCCCAGCCCCAGCCTGTGGACCCCAGCCCTGCCCCCTGCACCGCAGACTCAGGGCCCACCCCTCAGACCTCACCCCTCAGGACCCAGGTGAGCTCACCTTCTTGCCCTGGGCGTCCCCGCGGTAGAACTGCTCGGCCTTGGTCTTCCCCTGCACCACAGGGTCCACAGCCTCCAGGTGTGACGGGTTGGCCACCAGGGACAGAGTGATGTTTCTGTTCGTGACCCGGTTGATCCTCTCATGGTACATGCCGAGGTGATATTTGACGTCTCCAGAGCCCTGGGGTTGATGTGGGCCATGATGAACCCAGCCCTCCCGCCTCAGACAGGGCGACAGATGGACAGACAGACAGATGCCAGGCCAGTGTGGCTGAAACAGTCCCTGGATTCTGCTCTCTAGAAAGGCTTGTGCTGGGCCTGACCTACACCCTCTTCCAGCCGCCTCCCTGCCCTGCACCCTGCCCCTCCGTGCCCTCAGGGTGGCCCCTGCATTTCAACCACCGTCATCTGGGTGGACGGGGAAGGCCTCAGTAGGAGGCGGCCGGCCAGCGGCAGTGACAGCAGAGACATGCAGGATGGCTCACTCGCGGAGTGGAGACCGCTGGACAAACACCAGGGCTAAGCCCACTAACTTCTCCACCACGTGACGGAGCCACAGTATCAGAGGAAAGCGTGACATATTTGATGATCCTGGAGCAGGGAATGTCTTTCTATACAATCTACAAACCTCAGAAGCTATAAAAGATGAGACTGCTAAAACCTAATACATTTGTCATGGGGGCAGCAAATCCTGCACATTAGGGGAAAATCAAGCTGAAAATATATTCATAAGACAAACGCAAGTAAAGGGTGAAGTGCTTCCATATGTAAAGCACTTTTACAAATCAGGATATACAGCCCAAAGCCCCACAGGAAAATGTGCAAAAGCCAGGAAGAGAAATTTACAGGGAAAAAACCACCATACCTGGCCTTAAACATGAAAAGATACTCAAATTCATAACAAATAATTATGTTAGAAGGCAATCATTTTTACACCAATATATTGTCCAAGATGGAAGGTCAATAGAGTAAGGGAGCACAGGGCCCTCCCTCACACCGGGGTGGGCTCCCCAATGTCTGCAACCCTCTGAGCTCCAGCACGCACTCAGGCCCATGTCCCGCTGGAAACAGGGGGCCTGGCCGCATATCCAAGCTCTTTCACCACCAGGGGCCTCCTGCAATACCCCAGCCTCTCTCCTACTCCTCTGTGTCTGTCCATTTCAGGGTCTGTCCAAGCCTAAAAGCTCCTGGCCCGGTTCCTCCCCAGCCCACCTCCCAAACACCCAGCTCTCCAGGGGCCCTGAGACCTGGGCGTGGTACCCACCTCATCCGCTGCCTCCAGCTTGGGATCAAATTGGCAGAAGATCTGCTCCAGGTCCTTGCGGATGACGTTTGCCAGCACGTTCAGCCTGCCCCTGGAGCCAGAGGGGCTGGGCTCTCACCTGGCTCAGAGTCCACCTTCCCTGACAGGGCCCAGCTCCCTGCCCACCAGGGACCTATCAAAATCGGCATGGAGTCTGGGGAAACCCCCCCTCTTCAGGGAGCCCAAAGGAGGCCCAGCCCTCACATCCTGTCTGTCTACAAGGCATGTGAGTGATCCTGGACAGCCAGTCCCCACCCCCCCCAACCCTCCCAGACACCCTATACATCTCTGATTCAGGAGGCCCTCATGAGCAGGGAGCCACCAGCCTCATGTAATGCCCACCCTCCCCACCCAAAAGTTGAGCCCAACCCAGTACCTTGGTCCCAATCTGCTGACGCATCACAGTGGTTCACACTACCCCCCACCCCAGCACAGCAGCATGTTGAAGAGGACAGAGAAGGAACCGGACGGACCCAAGACCAGAAGTTACCAGAGGACCTGTCCAGAGGAGCTGAGGGAGGTCTGAGTGGTGGGGGTCAGGAGAACAGCCAGGGACCAGGGGTTTCCCAGTCCAGCCTGGCCCCCATCAAGGGGCAGTTTATTCAGGGGTGGGCACCAGCCAATGGGGGTACAACACATGACTCGCACCCAAAGCTCATCAGCAGATGCCAGCCCGACACACACATGCCCCATCCAACCTCCAGCCCCACGTGGCCTGTGGCAGGGCGGCCCTCGTCCAGGTGGGCCTCTCTCCTGTTCTGTGGATCATGGAAGCCACGGGGCCATGGGCAAATCCCTGCAGCCTCAAAGGCCCCTCAGCAACGATGGAGCCTGGACCAGAACACCCTCAGCTCCCAGAGCCTCCACAGGCCAGAGCCTGCCCAGCACCACCTCCTGACCTGACCACCCAGTGCCAGCCCCTTCCACAGGACCAGCCACTTAGACCACAGGGAAGCTCTGCCTGACCCTCTTACCGAACACTGGGCACTTCCAGGCCCTCAGAGCATGAAGCTTGTGGCGGGCAGGCTCCCGGCTCCTGGCAGCCAGCCCAAGGGAGGGCCCTCCACACTCATCGGGATAGCTGAACACCCCACCTGCTAGCGCAGCCCGGCTTCGCCCAACCGAGAGCAACCGGAAGTGGTCAAGGAAATGCTGGGGCTCTGCCCGCCACTGTTCAGCACGTCCCCTCACAGCCCATTCAGCATGAACCCTGACCCCTTCATATGTCTGGGGCTGTATTCCTGTCAAACCACAGGCTCCAGCTCAGAAGTAACTACCCGACTGCCAAGCCAGTCTCCCGTCTGTATCAAGGCCACAGGGAAACGGGCAGTCAACTTGCAGCCAGAAGAAGAGACGTCCAGATCCAACCAGGGCCGCCGGCCCAGGCGTCGCCCACACTTCCCTAGGAATGGCCCCTGCTCAGCTCCTTATCCACAGGAACCTCAAGAAGAACAACGTAACCCTTTCCCGGAATCCTGACCCTCCTGGGAACAGCGGCAACCTGGTGAGACACTGATCTGGGAGCCCCATCAGGCCCTGGCTCCATGCGGCTGTGACTGTGTGCTTGGCTCTGTCTGTGATGAGCAGGGACTCAGAACTTTCCAGGCCACTCTGCCCCTACCCTCATGTCCCACTAACAGCCCTGCTGATTTCCATCCCTCCCTCCACTCAGTGCCCGGCCCCGAGAATGAACAGGCCGGGGAGGGACGGAGGCCCACCTGTGTGGCATGCCCAGGATGACATTCTCAATCCCCATCTCACTGGATTTGTCAATGATGGTCTTGAGGGCAGGGATCATGACCTCACAGCCCTCCAGGCCAAACCGCTTTTCAGAGGACCACTTCCGGGCCAGGAAGTCTTCGAACCTGCGTGGAGAGAGGAGGGAAAGAATGGAGAGGCCGAGGCTCATGGGCCATCCCTGATGGCTTAGAGCAGGGCGCCCAGAACAGAGGAAGGTACAAAATCGCCTCCCTCCACATAGTCCGCAACCTGCCACAGACAGCACCAGCCAGAGCACAGATCTGAGGGAGGCGAGGGGTCCTCCCAGCTTAACCAGAAACCTCTGCCTACACCCTCCTGTTCCCAACTACCACCCTCTCTCCCTCTTCCAGCCAAACTGCCCTTCCGGCCTGCTGCCCTCCCGCACACACATGCACTGCACGTGCCCGCTCACCAAACCCAGACCTCCTCACAGCTCCACTCAAACTCCAGCCCCCACTGCTCAGGGCGCTGTGGTGTGCCCAGTGGCTGGGGCGCTGCTCCTCCAGGCCTGCACACTCCCAGCCTCAGAGAAGTCAGCAGCAGAGCCAGGTGGTGCCCCAGCAGGGAGGCCCCGCTATACGCATGCCACACAGGACATCTTTCTGCCCAAACTTTCCCACAGCCACTTCCTGCCACTTGTGCCCTCACTAGGCATGCCTCCTGGAGCCCCATCCCTGGCCACCTGGCAGCTCTGCCTGAGCACCTGGCCCAATGCTCCTCTAAGGGCCTCTCCCCAGCGAGGAGCGAGGCCCATGCAGTCCTGCCTTCCCTTGCCAGGCATCCTCCTGGTTGCTGTCAGGGCCCGGACAAGTCGAACAGCCCTGGGGCAAGCCCCTCCAGCCACTCGGCTGTGCGGTGGTCTGAGTGCCTGACCTCATGGAGCGCACCAGCCGGGCCAGCAGCCTCCGCTTCTCCTCATTGGAGAACTGCATCACGCCCGGGGTCTCGAACTTCTGCCGAATCCACTGGCACTGCTCCACGTCGTTGATGAACATGAACTCCAGGCCGATGTGCTGGCAGTAGGTGCTCTGGGGGAACAGCCAGGAAAAGGGACAAATGCCCTGGCATCTGGAACAGAAAAGGCAGCACCTCCCGCCCCCTGGCAGGCTTGAGAGCTCCATCAGGTGTGCCCCCCACACCTCCCCGTGCTCACCTCCAGGCGCTGAATGATCTCCCGCAGGGAGAGGGTGTGTTCGGAGCCTCCGATGAAGGTGGTCGTGGGCAACTGGAACTCCTTATCCAGGTCAGCCTCCCGCAGGTCATAGAAGGCTGAGCAGATCCCAGGAGGCAGAGAGTAAAGAGGGATCAGGCCCAGGTGGGGCCCAGTAGTAGCCCTCCCTCCAGGTCCCGCCTAAGCTCAGGGAACCTGCTGCAGGGAACAGGGAGTGAGAGTCAGAGCCCAGCTGCTGCCACGAGACTGAGCCTGGCAAAGTCTCTCAAGCTTGCTGAGCATGGTGCGCCCCTAGGGAAGACAGGGAGATGCCCTCACAGGACACTGTGCAGTAGATGGGCAAGGGTCAGAGAAAAGCTTCCTGGGCTGCTTGCAGGGCCACAGGGCCCGCTGTGGTGCCACAGCCCCTCACTGCGCACAGGCACCAGCTGGCTCTGGCATCACCAGGGCAACAGAGAAGGGTACCAACTCTCACCCAATTTATCGATGCTCGTGATTAAGTCTGAGGGTACAAAGGAGTCCAGGTCTGCATCCAGAATGCCCAGGGGGTCCAGCTGGGCCACATGGTGGCCCCGGATCTGGGAGAAGGGAAAATGTCAGGGCAGGGCTAGGACACAGCTGGACAGACCCTCACCAAAAGCAAGGTTCTGGGGCCTGTCCCCCCACCTCCCACTTCAGACCTTCAAGTTTCCACATGTCTGCAGCACCCAGCACAGTGCAGGTGCCTCTAAGCCACTGAGGTGGCAGGAGCTCAACTCCACTCCAAAGGACAACATGCAGCTCTCGAAACCAGGAAAGGATCATGCACAAAGGTAGTCACTACAGTGCTATAGGAGTTGCAAAATCCTAGACATTTCCCAACTGTCCATCACTGGGAGACGGGCACATGGCTATGGGAACCCACAGGGAGGGCTAGAGGCATCAAGGAAACCCCCACCAGCTGCAAGGAAGGATCTCCACAAACAAATCACAGAAAAGTGTGTGCGCTAAGCTCCCATTGCCTAGGAAAGGGGAGCTACAGTGAATGTATGCATTTGCATATATTTGTATATATATAAATGTATACATGCATCAGAATAAATTATAGAATAAGAAAACTATGAAGTATAAAAAGTTATTATCTATGGGGAAAGGATGAAATAGGGTAGACTGGCAGGGCTAGAAGCTAGACTTTTAAGGATATCTTGCTTTGAAGACTTGATTTTGGAATCTTGTGAATATTTTATATCACTATAAAACAAAATTAATTTTTAAAATTGAAAGTAAAACAAAACAAATGAATTGATGCATCCATTTGGTGGCATGACTCACAGAAAGGAACTATTCCAACTGACTGATAGAATATTCCCTAATGACACACAGAACTGCAGGGAAAGGCTCAGAAATTCATTTCTACTATCAGTCAGTGGTATGGTGTTAGAATTGTATTCTAAGGCTGTTGTGTGGGGGTTGTAAGAAAATCAAGTAAGTCACTGTATTGCTTGCTGTCTTGGAGAACCTGTTTTTGACAATTTTAAAAAGAAATGGTGGGCCCTAGCCAGTTTGGCTCAGTAGACAGAGCGTCGGCCTGCGGACTGAAGGGTCCCGGGTTCAATTCCAGTCAAGGGCACATGCCAGGGTTGTGGACTCGATTCTCTCTCATCATTGATGTTTCTATTTCTCCCTCTCACTTCCTCTCTGAAATCAATAAAAATATATATTTTTTAAAAAAAGAAATGGTGGCATAAGATTGATAAGGTCAAGGGTAAACCCTAAGTCCCACATTTGACATGTATAGAAGCATCAATATAAACCCATAAGTATGTTATGTTTTTTAAAAAGTACATACTTCCTGGCTACAACCAGTGAAAGGGCCCAGAAGTCACGACCAAAGCAATGGCAGTGACTGCCAGCACTCCCTGAACTGGCTGGTCCCAGGGCTGAGCAGAAATGCACAAGGTGAGCTCAGAGTACTTTGCCATGACAGGTAGCAGAGAGCAGCTCAAACACAGCGGGGCTGAGAGGAAGGACACATGCTGAGCATGATAAGCATAATAGCTGTAACAGATGGAAAGTGAGCAAGCATGTTTAAATTCATGCATTCATATCATACTAAAAAAGATGGAAAACCTTCACTGGCCATCTTTGAAGGATACCAGGGAACCACCTCATAATTTTGAAAATTTATCAATAAAAAGAAAAATCAGACATTGATCCTGCCTTTCCTATACAATTTGTACCTCAGAAATAAATGGCATTAATAAAAGGCCGCTTCTCTTGATAGCAGTATTCCAGGTAATAAACAGAGAAGGAATGAATTAGAATATCACCATTTTTACCACCCCTAATGAATAAATGCGTCCAGGAAGTAACCATCCATAGCTGCTGTCTGATGAAGTGCCATCAGCACCAGGAAGCTGATTTTGAAATAAAAATAGAGTCAGACCTATACGGAATAAACCTGCTAGATCTAACTACCGATGTACAGAAATTACACGGGACAAAGGGACAGATGGAGTGACACCAGGGGTATGTAATCAGTAGAATCCAGACTCCAGATAATTCTACAGGACAAACAACCTGGTTTCTTTAAAAAAAGAAAAGAAAAGAAGAGAAAAGAAAAGGAAAAAAAGAAAAAGAAAAAGAAGGAAGAGGAGGAGGAAGCAGGGAACACAAAAAGAAATAGAGAGGAACCCACAGAGTATAAGAGACTTAAGGGCAACATCAACTTATCACAACCTGTAGCTTTATTTGGATCCTGATCCAAAGAAGCAGTAAAAAGAAATCATAAGACAAACAGGCAACATCAAAGCAACTGAATATTTGATAGTGGAAGGAGTTTAGAGACAGGAGGCAGTGGTAGGGAAGGGGTCCATGGGAGAGGAATGCATCCGTGATGGGCAGAGACGCTCCAAGCCGCCAGGTTGTTTATCTCACATACACAGAAAGGAGGAATGTTAATAGATAAGGGGAAGAAGAAGAGGGGGCACCGGTGAGCTTTGAACTTTGAAACTGATACCATACAGGGAAAAGGGGGAAAGTGGCCAATTAGGAAAACATGGGGAACATGAATTAAGGAAGGGTCCAATTAGAAGTTATGGACAAAGAGCTGCCAGCATTTATAAACCCAAAGACAAAGAGGCTCAATAGATTGGTTTTTCCTATTTTAGAGCGAGAGCAGGTTTTCCCTTTTGGGGACCCCTTCCCAGAGGGAGTTTGTATATGCTGGCAATAAACTTCCACACCATTGCTTAAAAACCTTTTAGTCCGCGAATTTATTCTTCAGCTTCATGAGACAAGAACCCACAAGGAGAGTCCATTTGCAATTCCACGTATCAATAGCATTAAGAATTACTGTTATTATTTTTAGGTGTGATAATGCTATCGTGGTATAATTTTTAAAGAGCCTTTATCTCTAGAAATATATGCTGAAATGTTCAATTAAGGAAATATGACATCTGGGTTTGCTTCAAAATAATTGGTGGCCAGTGGGTGGAGCCAGAGGTGGGTAACAGATGAATCAAGGCTGGCACTGTGTTGTGTGGGGTTTGAAAATGTCCATAATAATAAGTTTGGGGGTTTTCAGTGCCATGTGCAGGTGAGTCAAATCAGAATTCTGCCTCCTACTTGTGGCCCCTCCCCCAGGTGCTCACCATCAGGCCCAATCTTGGGCAAGTACAGAGTAGGTGCCTGAATCCAGAGATCAGTCTGCAGGAAAGCCTCAGCAGCTTAGTCTCCGCTAAAGAATAAAGTGCAGCTGGAAACTGTGCCTAGAAGATAAGGCCCTTAGGCAGCACTCTAAATGTTACTTTGTATATAATACTAGAGGCCCAGTGCACTAAATTCATGCATGGGGGCAGAGAGGTCCCTCAGCCCAGCCTGCACCCTCTCCAATCTGGGACCCCTCGAGGGATGTCTGTCTGCCTGTTTAGGCCCAATCGCACCGGGCAGTCGGACATCCCTCTCACAATCCAGGACTGCTGGCTCCCAACCGCTCACCTGCCTGCCTGCCTGATTGCCCCTAACCACTTCTGTCTGCTAGCCTGATCACCCCCTAACCACTCCCCTGCCAGCCTGATCGACGCCTAACTGTTCCCCTGTCAGTCCAAATGCCCCTAACTGCCCTCCCCTGCTGGCCCGGTCACCCCTAACTGCCCTCCCCTGCCAACCCGGTCACCCCTAACTGCCCT
The DNA here is from genome assembly GCF_963455305.1 of Plecotus auritus. Classification (NCBI taxonomy): domain Eukaryota; kingdom Metazoa; phylum Chordata; class Mammalia; order Chiroptera; family Vespertilionidae; genus Plecotus; species Plecotus auritus. The sequence continues at coordinate 59,108,264 of NC_137783.1, read as the reverse complement.
CCCCTGCCGGCCCGATTGCCCCTAACTGCCCTCCCCTGCCGGCCTGGTCACCCCTAACTGTCCTCCCCTGCAGGCCTGGTTGCCCCCAACTGCCCTCCCCTGTAGGCCTGGTCACCCCCAACTGCCCTCCCCTGCAGGCCTGATCTCCCCCCAACTGCCCTCCCCTGCAGGCCTGGTCACCCCCAACTGCCCTCCTCTGCCAACCTGGTCACCCCTAACTGCCTTCCCTGTAGGCCTGATCGCCCCCAACTGCCCTCCTCTGCCAGCCCAGTTACCCCTAACTGCCCTCCCCTGCAGGCCTGGTCACCCCTAACTGGCCTCCCCTGCAGGCCTGATGGCCCCCAACTGCTCTCCCTTGCAGGCCTGGTCCCTCCCAACTGCCCTCCCCTGCTGGCCAATGGTTAAGATCATTTTCTGCTTCTTTCACCCAGTCAAAACCATAATTACAAATATGGCTGTTTGCTCCAACATGTTCCACAATCCATCAGTCCTCAGGCCAGCTAGGGAACCCAGTGCTACTTCCCTTCCCTGTCCTGCGCACAGGCATGCAGCTGCCATCCCACACAGAGTTTCCTTCAGAGGCAAGGCCCTATCCCCATTGGCCAGGGCCTTCCACCGCCAGCTTCTGCAGCAGCCTGCTGCTCCTTCCCATGGAGTACCTGCCAAGGGCCCCAGAATGCCCCTGTTCTCCCTTCTGCATGTCTGTAAGACAACTTTCGTAGCAAACACATTCGGCCACTGATTCCCAGAGAGATCCTCAACAGTAACACTAGTTTTGCAGTTAACACCTAGAGCAGCCTTCCAATTAGTCCTGTTCAGTAAAGACTAGGAATATGGGCCGTCATCAGGGCTCTTTGGCAGGGCAGGGGCCCAACCTGGGGACCCATGGGGAGAGCATAAGTCCCCAGAGCAAAGCAGCTGGTAGAGGAAGAGCTGTTTACTGAACTATTCATTCATTCCAAAAACAACTAAGCACCTGCTTTATACCAGTCCCTTTAAAATGGAAAAAAAAAAAAAAAAAGGCCTTTCTTTTTCTTTGCTGTGACCATCCACAGTTTGAGAAGCACCTGGTAATTAAACTCCAAGGTTGTTAGCTCCTCAGCTCCTCTGTTCAAACTGCGAGAGAAGTTACTCTCAAGGCTATACTCTTAAATACACCTCCTCCCTGCTGGTTTTACAACCCAGGGATAGTTAATAGAAAGTTCCCTTCTGCCCTCCTCTTCAAATAAGCTTCTTTAAACCCTTCCTAACTTTTGCTCTAAAAATGTGTTACAGGTTTGGGGAAACTGGTAAGATACCTCCCTAGGACATCTGCCCAGACCATGTCCTGCAGAACTAACAAAGACAACCCCCCTGATGGCTGCTCAATTTCACCTAGCAATGGCAGCCTTCCTCCCTTATTTGGTTTTTGTTCTTTGCCTTTTGTATTGATTAGCAACTCACTGGCCCTTTCCCTTCGGGGAAAGGTAAGTAAACTATCTCTTCTCTCAGTTGTGAATTCTTTCACAGCCTGTAGTCACTGGCCAAAATCCTGACACCTGCCCTCTTGGAATATTCAAGAGAAGATAATAGACATTAACAAGAGCCAATCTATTCAACTTTTTTCTTTTTTTGTTTTGTTTGTTTTAACATATTTTTATTGATTTCAGAGAAGGGGAGGAAGAAATAGAAACATCAATGATGAGAATCATTGGCCAGCTGCTTCCTGCACGCCCCCTACTGGGGATCAAGCCCACAACCCAGGCATGTGCCCTTGACCAGAATCAAACCTGGGACCCTTCAGTCTGCAGACCGAGGCTCTATTCACTGAGCCAAACCAGCTAGGGCTACTCAACTTTCATTCAACATTTACTGAAACAGATTTTTTACTAAGTCCTTCCCTGTACTTGGGGCACAATGGTGTGTGAGACAGATAACATTCCATCAGAAAGACCGCAAACAAACAAATCAGTAGGCACAAAAAAGGCCAGGGGTGGTAAATGACCTGGGAATGTGACAACGAGTAGCAGCAGGAGTGAGAGCCATCTGACAGAGGGCTTAGAGAAAGGTTCTCTGAAGAGATGCCATCGGAGCTGAGCAAGTTCCCTTCCCTCAGCACCTGGCCACACACCAGGACCAGTGCAACCTCACAGCCAGTGCCCTTCCAGCCACTCACCTGGTAGGCCCGAATCAGGGACTGCACAGCCAGGTGGTCCTCCACCAGCTTGCTGGTCTTGGTCCGGCTTGAGACGGCTGGCCTGCTCTCGGGTACAACAGAGGGGGCCTGTGGCTGAGGCGGGCCACAGGACGCTTCCTCACTGACTTTCCGGAAGAAGCTGTCCCAGGACTAGGCAGGGGTAGAAGCAAGAAAACAGCCAGGTCAGGGCCTGGGAGGAGTGGGGTGGCCCTGGTTTGGGCTCTGGGGGACATTGGGTGTCCACCACCAAAGCTCTCAGAGCCCTCCCAGGACCATGCCAAGAAGACCCCTCAAACCCAGGCCAGGCCCCCCACACACAGCCAAGAGCTCTCTGGGACCCAGGTTGGCAGAGGAATGGGGGCTAAAACTTGTGGGCCAGAGGCTTCGGATGTGAAAGGAGCTTCTAGCCCCGGGGGAACATGTTCTCACACACGTAGTGAGTCGGAGGAGGCCTTTGTAGGGGGCAACTAGGCAGCAGGCCCTCCACATTGTCAATGTATCTAGCCTTCGAGCTAGCAACTCCACTGCTGGTAGTTTACTCTACAGGTGTACTTGTCCAGGTGTGCTAGACGTATGGACAGGATGTTCCCTGCAGGACTGTTCATAGAAATGACAACACACAAACAAGCTACATGGTAAGCAGCAGCAAACTGGTTAAATAAATGGTGACACATTAGATGCTGGAAGATTATGCAGTCCTTACAGAATTTTTGCTACTATTTGTGCAGAAGCAAAAAACAGACACACATATGCACAAGCACGTCCGTGTTCTAGCCCAGTGATCTGTAACCTTCCTCATCTCATGGCACATAAACCAATTACTAAAATCCTGCAGCACACCAAAATATATATCTTTTGCCAATCTGACCAGAAAAAGGTATAATTTTGATTCATTCACATAGGATGGCGATTGTTTTGTTGGCTGTTGTCATTTTTTTATTTGACAATCTAAGGGAAAGAGGTCATTGCCCCTGACTAATCAGATAACTACATTTTAAAAATTCTTGCAGCACACTGGTTAAAAATCACTGTTCTAGCAGAATACCTAAAAGGGTTTTTCTCTCAGTGTGGGAGAACAGGGTAATACAAGCCCTATTGGAAGCAATTTGTTAAAACCCATCAGTATTACATAGACAGATAATCTGTGACCCAACAATTCCACTTTGGGGAACTTCAACAGATAGCTGCACACGTGCAAGGGGAGGAATGTTTAAGATTATACACTGCAGCACTGATCGCGACAACCAGAGAAAGGAAAAGAGCCAGATGTCGGTCAATGGGGCGGGGGTGGCAAATCCATACAATGGAATAGTACGCAGCTGGGAAAAAAGAAGAATGAGGCTCCTGATGCACTGACATGGAAAGAGCTTGGAGATGTATGCTAAGTGAAAAAAGCCTGGAGCAAACAGTGCCTGTTCCATGTAACTTTGTATAAAGAGGAAATCTAAAATTATGCTGCAGTAAGATTACCTGAAGAAATTCTCTGCAAGAAAACAGAAGAAGCTAAGAATAAATTGAAACTGATGAGAGGGAGCTGAGCAGATGGATGGACTGGGAGGGAGCCTTACTGTCTAGGTTCAGACTCCTTGTTTCTGGACCATGTGAGTCTGAGTAAAGAGAAGGAAGAGGAGCTTCATTTTTCATGTTCACCTGTCATCTGATTTTTTTTTTTTTTTACCATCAACAGGTATTTATTTTGTCAGCTCAATACATACCTAAACACGTGTACCCCTAACTACCAGTACATAACAAGGGGCCCTGTGCAGACAGCCCAGCCTGATGAAGGGGCAGGGGCAGGTCTCGAGACAGGTGTGGCTGAGCAGGGCACTATCAGGACTTCCAGGCCAGCCCACCCCCCACTAGCTGGTTCCACAACAGGAAGGAAGAGATTTTCCTCACCAAGGAGGACAAGGCTCTTTCACATACAGAATGACGAAGGACCCGGAAGACAAAGAAACCTGCCCAAGATCACACAGCTGGCAGGCTGCTTCTCCCCGCTCCCCTTCGGCCCCAGGAGCTGCCCTCCCACACAGCAGGCAGGGTGGGGTGCCAACCTTGTGGACACTCTGGGGGTTTTCCAACCAGGCGAAGTACATCTCCTCCATGTAGCTGGAGCCTCCTCCACCTCTGTTGCCTGGGAAGGTGGTCCGTGGCCCAGAAGACCTGCTGCGCCAGCTGGACATCTGGATGTCATGTGGGGCCAGAAGCCTCATGGCCTGTACCCCCAGCCGGGATGTCAGCAGCCTCAGCTGACTCATTCTGGACACAGACAATGAGGGAGAGGCATAAACCACAGGCCAGGACAAAGGGGGCTCTGGCAGCTACTCTTTCACTTATCTGGCATTTGTTGGTCCTACTAAGCATGTGGACCTGGGATCAGCTGTGATGATATAGTGAAGGAGAACACTGCCAGCCCTCCTGGGTTCACTGCCCAGTGGGAGATCCCAGCACAATAAATCCACCAACAGCTTTCAGCATCCCTGAGCCCCAGTCCCACTGTGCCCACCCACCCCAACCTGTGCACCCTCCCAGCCATCCCTCCAGCCTGGTGCAAAGACAAGTACGACCCAGGCCCTGCCTTGGGAAGCACACAGACCAGGTCCTGCAGCCCATGAAAAGGATAAGGCACATGCATGCAGAACCCCCAATAAGGAGTAGGCCACTAGGCTGGCCACCCTGGAACTTAAGCAGGGGAGTCCTCCAGGGTCAGGGTGTGCTATGTCTGGTCAGTAAAAAGCCAGAAAAAAAGGGGACTGGCTGTGCTGCACTATATCTGGAGGCCCATGGCACGTCTGGCTCTCCGGTCATTATAACCAAAAGTCACCAGTGACTTCCTCTAACTGCAATGCTGACTCAGCGCACCATCCCAGGCCAGAAGGCCAACAACATGGACCTGAACTGCCCCACTTCACAGCAGGAAGGACTGAGGCTCAGAGAAGGAAAGGGTATAGGGACCAGTGGAGGGTAGGAAAGGGCATAGGGACCAGCAGGCCCCACGCCCATCTTAGCTGGAGCCACTCTCTGGCTCTCGTATCCTTCCCAGAGCTTACACTCAGCACCAATGTCGCTCAAAACATCTAACAGTTCAGGGGGTACATAAAGGCCGCAAGCCCACCCCGGATGGAGAGGAACTAGTACCTGGAGCTCATCTCACCCCTATTATGTCACCTGTCCTTTCCCAGGGGAAATTCCTGAGTAATAGTGGGAGCTTCTTCCACCCTCAGAGGACAGAAGTTCTAAGAGCCCCAGGGGTCCCTACCAAAGCAAGCCGAGGGTGGACAGGGCCCACTGAGGCTCCTGCTGCCCCAGACCTCCTGCACCCCACCCCCACAACTGTGAGCAGAGCCCCCTCCTCTACCCCAGCCCAGCACTGCCTGAACATAGAACAGCTCCCCCTGAACACTTGCTGATGCTCTTCTGCCCAGAGCACGCCAACCTGTGAGCAGGGCCCAGCACTAGAGCCACCCCACCAGGGACAATATAAGCAGGAGGGGCCTGTTTCCCATTGTACAACTCAGGCCCAGAAAATGTGCCTTCTGGGCATAACTGGCTCTGTCCTGCCTGGGCGTTGCCCTTAGCCAATAGGCCTTTGGCCTGGTGTTCTCTCCTGCTCCATCAGCTCAACCAAGTCGCCAGAACCATCTGGCTGAGCCTTCTACAAAGAGTCAGGCCCAAGTACAGCCCTCCCAGCCTGCTTCCTCCACCTCTCCCTCCAAACTCACATGAGCCAAAGAGAAGGGGAGATGATCTCCTCAAGCAAGGGAAAGTGGGCTCCTCAGGCAACCAGTAGTAAGTCTAAACAGAAGAAAATTAAAAAGCAAAAATATATCCCAGTGCAGGAAGGTGAGATCAGCTGGAACCTGAGCACCAAGTGCCCCAAACTTCCTTTCCACATGCTCAGCCCCTGAAACTCGTACCAGATGCCCAGCCCACCAGCCAATGATGCCACCCTACAGCAAAGGCCACTAGGAGCTGGCTCTCCCTGGAGCAGCGCCTCTTCAAGTGCAGAGTAGGGCTCAAGGCCCAGGGTCCCAACCACTGCTCTACTTCTGACCGCCCCTGAGGCCTGAGCAAATACAGGGCTGCCCTGGCCCAGAGAGCCACTGTCTCAGGAGCTCCTGGCCTGGGGATATCAGAAGAATCTAAACAACCCAAGAAGCTCTGCCATCCAACACCAAGACCATCCATCATGGGAATAAAAATAAGAGCACACAATAAGCATTGATTCTGGAGCAGGCACTCTGCCCATTTAACCCTCTCAACAATCTCATAAAGTGGGCACTAGGATTAGCCCCCTTTTATAAACAGGGAAACTGAGGCACAGAGAGGCTAAGCTGGTGAGTGATAGGGTTCTGTGTGGTTCCAGAGCCTGCACCCTCCTCACTGTGGAGTCAAGATATAAACCCTCATTTTGTGTGGACAATGCATTTTCCACAGGCTGCAACCAGAGGCACTCTGCCAGCAGAGGGGAATGGGACGGCTCCAGGGAACAGTGACAAAGCCTGGCTGTACCCAGCCGGCTCGGTTCAGGAACACTGTGTTTTACAAACAATGAACTGTCTGGGCCAGCCACTGGACACTGCTGTGGCCTTCACTGGCAGGAGGGCATTCAGCCAGCCACCTCTGCCCATCCCAGCAAGGCTTGAGGACCCAGGAGCCCTGGGGGACAGGTCAAAGCCAACCTCAGTATCTGGAGCCAGAGCCCCCTGCCAGTCCTGCCAGGTCCTACCTACACAGGTGAAAGCAGGAGCAGAGTCAGCTCCCTGCACACTCCCACCCAGCCCAGCTCCCAGTGCACTACAGGCAGGTTGCTCTGGGCAGCTCCTGGGGTGGAGGGTACCGGGTCTCTTCCCTAGGGAAAAGGTCAGTACCATCCCCACTCCCAGCCCCAGAACAATCACAACTGCAGACTTCCTCAACCACTAACCCTCACACACAAAGCCCTGTCTGCACTGCCCAGGTGAGGACTGTTCTGCAATCGCCCATTGTAGAAACTGGTTAACAGGGATCGCAAGATGCTGGGCAGCAGAGCCTGCCCTCACATTCTGAGAACTGGGTGGGCTTTCCTCAGGAATAAACCCCAACACTAGTTTGCTGAATCCAAAAGAAGGCCCGGGAGGCAGACTCCAAGGTGGGAAAGCAGGGTATGCTTATTTACTTGGCAGAGATGAAGGGCCGGGGCTAAAGACCAGCGATGGGCAAAGTACAAAAATAGATGGTCCTGTTCCAATGAGCTAAGGCCAGCGTGGGGAGGAGCTGCAGGGCAGTCCACAGCGGAGGGGTGGGTGGAGGGGTGCCAGGTGGGGCCCTTGGGGTCTAGTTAATTAATGCTCATTGCACCCTGCTGGGACCTCTAGTAAACCCATCCCCTCCTCCCCCATCTGCCTGAGGGTGGTTGAATCACTTCCCAGGTTGGCTGTGACGTCAGGCCAGTCTTGCCTCTCTCAGGGCCTCAGTTTCCCCATCTGTGAACGGACAGTGTTTAAAACCATCTGTAAGGCCTCTGCTCCCACGAGGTCCTGTGATATGAAGCAGACTACAGGAACGCCTAGCACAAAATACGGGCCCCTCCCCATTTTAGTGTGGCTCCCGCAGTTCCGGCCCCTTGAAGGGACTAAGAGTAGCAGGCCCTGCACCGACCACAGGACAGTCTGTAGTCTTAGAGCTGGAGAACCCCAGCTGATGCCTGAAACCCCATTTGTGCGTCACTCCTGCACGCAAAACATTGCACTCTCAGGGTCGGACCTGCGCAGAGGGCTGGGAGTCCTAGGGAAGCCGCGAGCAGCCAAGGGCGAAGCCAAGGTCACACTCATTCCCCCTCCCTGGTTCCCCCGCGGGGCCCGTAAGACTGCGGGCAGCAGCTCCCCAGGACCCAGGAACACGGAGCAGAGGGGCCGCCCCCAAGACGGCGGGAGAAGGGGCAAAAGGACCCAGAAGGGAAGGGCCGCCGCGCTCACCCGGCCGGCGGGTTCCGCGCGGCAGAGTGGTTGGTCCGGAGCCTGCAGGTGAAGAGTGAGCGCAGGAGGTGCGCAGTCTGGACCATTACCTGGATCACGTGACGCGGCGCCAGCGGCCCGCGAGCGCGCCCGGGAGACTCCGGCGCGTGGTGACGTCTCCATGGACACCACGCCCCGCCCCTGCCCCCGTTGGCGCTGTCCTCGGTGCTGACCGCCCGGGCCCGCGGCCGCACGGCCCCGGAAGAGAGAAGATCCTGCAAACCACAGAACAGGGCGATCCCATAGGGCTGACCGTCTGCTGAGTCCCGGAACCCCAGTGTCCTTGTCCAAACACTAAGAAGTGTGTACCAGAAAATAAGCAGCCATGTGTGTGTACGGGAGAATAGTTTCCGTACACACAATGCTATTAAAAGCCCCACTGTCATAGGGATACTATACATAAAGTGGGATTTCACAAAGCCTAATACATATTTTTCCCATTTATTGGCCCAGTTATGGAAACATAGGCTGCCTTCACTTCCCTGTTGCTACAAACAATGCTACAATAAATATCTTTCTACACATTCCCCATGAACATATGCGTAAATTTCTCTGGAACATATAACCAGGAGCTGAATTGCTAGGTCACGGGTATATGCATACAGGACTTAAATAATTGGTGTCACATTGCTGCTTGATTCTACATTTCCATAAATGGAGCAAGAGGATGTTTAAGTGTTCATAACTTAGCTAACAGTTGGCAGTGTCCAGCTTTCTAATATTTGCCAGAATAACAGATGCAATGTCATGTTATTGTTTTAATACACATTTATCTGATTATCAATAGTTTGCATCTCATTTTCTTTTTAAATTGGGGGTTTTCTTGTGTTATTTCTCTTGGGTTTTTGTTTGTTTACATACAGGATTTCCTGCCCTAGCCAGGTTTTCTCAGTGGTTAGAGCATCAGCAGTAGACCCAAGGGTAATGGGTTCATTTCCCAGTCAAGGGCACATACCTCAATTGCAGATTCAATCCCTGGCTGGGGTCAGGGCATGTGTGGGAGGCAACCAAACAATGTATCTCTCTCACATCCATGTTTCTCTCTTTCTCTCTCTCTCCCCTCCCTCCTTCCTCTCTTGCACTCTCTCTCTAAAAAAAAAAAAAAAAAAAAAAAAAAAATCAATGAAAAAATATCCTTGGGGGAGGATTAAAAAATAATAATAATATTTACAGGAGTTCCTCATGTAGGAACATATACATCTGTGGTTCAAACCACTATCAACCCTCTATAGATTATTGCAACAGCCCCTTAACCAGCCTCCATGCTTCCACACTTGCACCCCTGAATTTTAATCTCAACACAGCAGTCAGACTTTCCCTTGTAAAACACTAATTCAAATCATGTTTCCCCTCTGCTCAAAACCCTCAAATGACTTCTCATTTCACACACAGTAAATGCCAAAATTATTACATTTGCTTCTAAGGCCTTTTATCTCATCTCAAATACTTCAGGCATGCAACCATGCTGAATGAAGAAAATTAGGAAACCAAAAGAAATATGCAATGTAATACTCTTCATGTTAATTAAAAGCACATGCCTACAAAACTACAATATACATTTCACAATAAAACATTCAAATATATATCAAACACATTAATATGGTTGCCTATGGGGAGGGGGGAAGTTGGGGAAGGTAGAGGTAATTAATTGATTACCCATACCAATACTGATAGGGTGCCATGGATGGAGGGATATGATTAACTCTGTGCTCTGCACCTAAAGTGTCTCCCCAAAAGTTGTTTATTTGGAGACATTTTAAAGTCCATATGGCAAAGACCATATTTATTTAATTTATAATTATATCCCCAGCACTTCTCATAGTGCCCAACTCATAGTATGTTTTCAGTAAATATTTGTTGAATGAATAATTGAATGAAAAAATGGACATTTAACTTGGATCCTGGAAGATAAGCATAAATAAGAGTTTGTCTGGTGCAGAAAGATGGGGTTCATTGGGAATTATCTCATTAAAAGCACAACAAGAAAATTACCTGGCTATTCATAGGAAGGATGTCTATAGCACAACTTGCAGCATCAGAGGAAAACTGAAGAATTACTCTTGGAAAGCAGGGCTGAGCCAGAAATGGACTATCTCTTCAAAGCTCTTATGATGTTCAAAATTCAAAAAAGAAGGAAAAAGAAGCTAAATTATCTGGCTTGGCCTGAATTGGGGGAGAAGAGGCCTGGAGCCACCCATCTGAAACACATGGATTGAGAAACAAGGCAGATGGTTCATGGGATGCTGGTACCACAAGAAATAGGAGTGAATGTCGGGGAGGAAAAATCAACACACGTGCACTGAAGACCTCCAGCAGAAAAGCACCATATGCAAAGGCAGAGTTGTATGAAGGGCTAGGGGAATGGAAATTGCCTGAACGTGGACAAAGTGTTAGGGGTAAAAATAGTATATTGGGGACTAGCTGTGGTTATGGAAAATATTACTCATGTTCTGTTAACCATGTTCTGGTTAAACAAAGGACATTTTAATCTGGCTGGGACTTGTATGCCACCAAACCTGGGAGTCAACCTTGGAATGCAGTCTATTCTCATTCAAGAAGGCGGGGGAGGGTGAGTGGGTGAGAGGTAATACAACCACTTGTATGCATATATGCATGGCCCATGGACACAGACTATGGGGCGTTGAAGGCCTGGGACCAGGGGTGAGGGTAGGGGTGGGCTGGAGGGGGTCAATGGGGGGGGGAAGGGGACATATATAATACTTTCAACAATAAATAATAATTTTTTTTAATGTGGAGATTGGAATGGGCTTCCATGTTTGCAAATGGAATCTGACAATATTAATGAAAATACCACCCCCTGACCCAGCAATCCACCATGGGGAATATCTCCCATAGAAGTAAGAACTAGAGGGGAGGAATATGTAAGGGTGTTTATTGAAGCTTCATTTGTTAGGTTGAACTGGAAACAACCCAAGTGTCCATCAAAAGAGAAAAAACTCTGGAGCCAGTGGAGAGGGGACAGGGGGTGTCGGGGGAATCGGGAGGGCTGGCTAGAAGGGGTCAATGGGGGAGAAAAGGGGGGTGTCTGTAATACTTTCAACAAAACTAAGGATAATTTTAAAAAAAACACTGCCTATTATTGTTGTAGTGTACCCCCATCTTACAAAGGACGCCTCAAGACGTCGAATTATGGAGTCATGTATTAAAAGCCGGTGGCATACGAGGGAGCCATTCAGCACTCCAAACCTCGCAGCCCCGACAGGCTCGCCACATCTGGCTTATATTGGCAGAATATCACAAAGGTATCGATTACATCTTTGGGTCTGGAATGAGGAACCTGTTTCGTGCAAAGCATTTACAGAAGCTAAATTGAGCAAGTTAGTTATCTAAAGTATCTATGAATCACTGAATCAACAGAAACACATTATGTGGGACCACCGGAGCAATTTAGAATAATTGTGCTGTCCAGATTCTGGGACCACTGAGTCAACCGGAATGCATTATCTGTAGCTACTGAGACAATTTAGGATAATTGAGCTGGTTTCCAGAAGAATGTGCTTTGATGACCAGTGAGATCACAATCAATGGGATAGTCAAACCATCATCAATGGAGTATTGGGATCGCATACATAAGTTCAGAAAATCAAAATAACTTTCTATTGTTTTAGCAAACAAATAAGTACAGAAGCCAAACAGCAGTTTCTACCTGAGTTGATTGCTACCATACTTCATTATCAAGAAAAGATTAACAACCTTGTTGTCCAAACAATGGAGTCCCACCACAGCCTGCATAGCCTGCTTCCCCAGACTTGTACCCTACTTCCCCATGTCATCTTTGTCCTACCTATATAAGCAGCTGGCTTAGAGTGGGGTGCAGAGCAGACTTTTGTGGATGACCTGCTGCTCTCCCATACTGCCGGCAGTATTGGAATAAACACTCATATATGATTCAACCCTGTCTCTGCTTAATTGGCTCAAGTAGTGACAGGCAGCTTGGACCCATTGGTTGTCCAGTTTCAAAAGGACTGGTAACTTAGTCCAGGTGCGACCCAGTTTTGTATACCATGTCAAGTTTGAACTTTATTCATTAAGCATGGGACACCAGCAACATTTTAATCACTGAAGAATATGATCAAATTTGCTCTTTAGCAAATTTCCTGGCAACTGGAGGGAAGACATATCCACATATAAGTGAGATCATGTGATACTTGTCTTTCTCTGACTGGCTTATTTTGCTTAGCATAATACTCTCCAGGTCCCTCCATGCTGTCTCAAAGGGTAAGAGATCCTTCTCTTTTTTTAGCTGCATAGTATTCCATAGTATAAATGAACCACAGCTTTTTTATTCATTCATCTACTGAGGGGCACTTGGGCTATTTCTAGATCTTAGCTATTGTAAATAGCACTGCTAGGAACATAGGGGTGCATATATCCTTTCTGATTGGTGTTTTGGGATTCTTAGGATATATTCTTAGGAGTGGGATCACTGGGTCAAATGGGAGTTCCATTTTTAATTTTTTGAGGTAACTCCACACTTTTTTCCATAGTGACCACACCAATCTGCATTCCCACCAGCAGTATCAGATGATCTCACTCATATGTAAAATCTAATGAATAAAATAAACTGATGAACAAAATAGATCCAGAGACATAGAAGCATGGAACAGACTGACAAATCTCAGAGGGAAAGGGGGAGGCAGAAAGAGAGTAACCAAAGAATTTATTTGCGCATATATATATATATATATATATATATATATATATATCCAGCCCATGGACACAGACAACAGTGTGGTGAAGGCCTGGGGAAGGGGGAGCAGGTGCAGGGTGAAGGGGGTCAATGGGGTAAAAAGGGGACATCTATAATACTTTCAACAAATAAAGATAAATTTAAAGCACACACGAATATATCTTATATAATAAAAGGCTAATATGCAAATCAAACAGCGGAATGACCAGTCGCTATGATGTGTACTGATCACCAAGGGACAGGCACTCGATGCCCACAGGGGGAGTGCCGCTCAGCCAGAAGACAGGCTCACTGCTGGCAAGCTCAGCAGCAGTGGCAGGGAGTGGGCCTAAGCCATCAGTCAGACATCCCCTGAGGGCTCCCAGACTGCGAGAGAGCACAGGCCAGGCTGAGGGACGGCCCTCTCCAGTGCACGAAGTTTGTGCACCAGGCCTGTAATATATATATATATATATATATATATATATATATATATATATATATATATATATATATACTAGAGGCCCGGTGCATGAAATTCATGCACGGGGGTCCCTCAGCCCAACCTGCACCCTCCCCAATCCAGGAGCTCTCAGGGGATGTCCTACTGATGGCTTAGGACAACTCCCCATGGTTCTCTGCTCTCTGTGGGGCCTGGGGGCTTCGCTGCAGCCATGGAGGTAAAGCCCCCATGCCCTGCTGTCTGCTCTCTGTCTGCTGCCGCCATGCAAACGAAGCCCCAATGCCTTGCAGTGTGCTCTGTCTGCCAAGCCTGGGGGCTTTGCCGACACCGACACACTAAGGAAGCCCCCATGCCCTGCTGTCCGGGCTCTGTCTGCCGGGCCTGGGGGTATTCCCTCCGCCGCCTTGCTAAGGAAGCCCCCAAGCCCTGCTGTCGGGCTCTGTCTGCATGTCTGGGCGCTTCCCTGCCATTGCCACACTAAGGAAGCCCCCATGTCCTGCTGTCTGGGCTCTGTCTGCTGGGCCTGGGGCTTCCCCGCCATCACACTGTGAACGAAGCCCCCATGCCCTGCTGTCCGGGCTCTGTCTGCCGGGCCTGGGGCTGTCCCCACCATTGCCGCACTAAGGAAGCCCCCATGCCCTGCTGTCCAGGCTCTGTCAGTGACAGGCCTGGACACTCCAGCAGTGGCAGAGTGGCAAGGCTGGATCGTACCCCTCTGGGCTCTGTCTGCTGGGCCTGGGGCCATCCCCACCATCGCTGCACTAAGGAAGCCCCCAAGCCCTGCTGTCTGGGCTCTGTCTGCCATGTCTGGGGGCAGATCCAGCCTCAATGCTTGGTCCCTGCGAATCCCGGCCCGGCTGACAGGCCCAGACACTCCAGCAGCGGTGGAGTGGCAAGGCTGGATCTGCCCCCTCCGGCGGCGGACCCAGCCTTGCCGCTCGGGCCCACAGGCCCGGACACTCCAGCGGTGGGGCTGAGGGGACTGGGCGCTGCCATCTTGTGGCTATGGGTGCCGCCATCTTTGTGATGGAGTGATAGTTAATTTGCATATTACTCTTTTATTAGATAGGATATATCTCCAGATTGTTAGGTCTGATCAAATAATTGAATTGATACCCTTCCCCTGAGAACTGAACTTTAGACCACTTCACAACTGACATTTCCTTTCGCTTAGACCACATCACATTCCACTTGCTAAAACCATTATCTTTTCCCTCAGGACTTTTCCAGGTTCCAGACCCATCTAGAGCCCTTTAAAACTTCTGACTCCCCATCCCTGGGTGCTGGAGCCATTTGGGGGCTCAGCCCATCCAGTGTCTAGATGACCTAATAAATTTATAATCTCTTACCACTTTTGGCCTTGTGTGTTCCTCCTTTGGCGACCCTAACATTTGGTGTCAAAGTTCAGAGGTTCCTTATGCTTCACACAACACGAAGTCAGATCCCTCCTCCTACTCCTTCCCCAGGGACAGGACCATGATATCTTACAGGCTATTCATAACTCCCTACGTATAGAATACAGACTGCTTTTACAATTCCTATAACCCCTCATCACACATCCTAGCCTCACCTCCTTACTGCAAGATACCACCAAAACCTGTTACTCAGTATCTCCCCAAGGACAGCGTAGACCTCCTTCTTTTCCCACTCATCAGGCAAGGGGCCAAATACCTGTACAAAACTGGCAAATTGTCTTCACTCACATGCCCCCTATTAAAAGAACCAAATGTATCTTAACCCTAGTAGATACCTTCTCAGGCTGGGTAGAAGCATTCCCCATTACATCTGAAAAGTCCTCTGAGGTCACACAAGCTCTCATTCAGCATATCATTCCCAGATTCGGCCTACTCACCTCACTACAATCAGATAATGAACCTGCTTTCATATCTCAAATAACTCAACAGGTCTCCTCCAATCAGAACATCCAGTGGAACTTACACACCTTCTACCAGCCCCAATTTCAGGCAAGGTAGAAAAGGCAAATTCCTTATTAAGTCTCACCTAACTAAATTAAGTCTCTAAAACTAAAGAACCTTGGACTACTCTCCTACCTCTAGCCCTTATGCGCATCAGGGCAACCTCCACACACCTTCCTTAGTCCCTTTGAACTCATGTATGAAAGACCCTTCTTATTAGGAAACTTCCTTCCACAGAGGCTCCTCTAGGAGGCTATGTCCCAATTTTAAATCTCGTCTGACAGTTACTAAGAGAACATGCTGGTCAGGTTCTCCCCCAACCTTTTATGGGAGACGTTCTCCTTACTCCTCTACAGCCAGGGGACTGTCTCAGGACCTACAAGAAAGCCTAGATGACATTGCCAAAAGTTTAGTTCAAATTCAGGATCAAATAGACTCACTAGCGGCTGTCACCCTCCAAAACTGGAGAGGAGTAGATCTCTTAACAGCAGAGAAAGGGGGTCAATGCCTCTTTCTGGAAGAAGAATGTTGTTTTTATGTCAATCAGTCTGGCCTAGTCAGGGGTGCCACAAAAAAATTAACAGAAAGGGCTACAAAGATTAGAGAATGTCAATCAAATTCATGGGACTACTGACTAATATATTAAGAAGATCATATACCATAGACAAGTGATATTTATTCCTGAGATGGAAGTTTGGTTCAGTATCTGCAAATCAACTAATGTGATACACCACATCCTATATAATTAAAGGCTAATATGCAAATTGTCCCCTCGACCAAGAGTTCGACCAGGAATTTAACCAGGGGGAGGGGCTGGCTGGCCAACCCCTGCTGGCCCCACCCCCAATCACCCCCCACCCCGATCGGGGGTGGGGCCAGCCAGCCAACCACCTGCGTCCCTTCCTCTCCCCCCCACCCACTGCCCCGTTGGCCCAGCCTGATCAGCCCCGTTTGGGGTAGGCCAGCCGGACCCCACTAGTGCACAAATTCATGCACAGGCCTCTAGTAAACAAAATCAAGACTAAAAAGCATATGATCATATCAACAGATGCAGAAAAGCATTTGAAAAATTCAGCACCCATTTATGGTAAAAACTCCTAGCAAAGTGGGAATAGAGGGAACACACCTCAATATAATAAAGGCCATATATGACAAACCCACAGCCAACATCATACTAAATGGGCAAAAACTACAAGTGTTTCCCTTAAGATCAGGAACAAGACAGGGATGTCTTATTCAACATAGTACTGGAAGTCCTAGCCACAGCAATGTGACAAGAAGATATAAAAGGCATCTAAATTGGAAAGGAAGAAGTAAAACTACCATTATTTGCAGATGAAATGGTACTGTACATAGAGAACTCTAAAGATTCCATCAAAAAACTACTAAATCTGATAAATGAATTCAGTAAAGTAGCAGGATACAAAATAAACATTCAGAAATCAGTTGCATTTTTTATACACCAATAATGAACTATCAGAAAGGGAAACTAAGAAATCAATCCCATTTACAATTACATCCAAAATATATAGTATCTATAAACAAATTTAACCAAGAAGGCAAAAAACCAATATTTGAAAAAGTGAAAGACATTTAAGAATGAAATTGAAGAAAATAGCAGTAAGTTGAAGCATATGCCATGCTTATGGGTAAGAAGAATTAACATCATTCAAATGTCCATTCTACCCTAAGCAAAATAGACTCAATGCAGTCTCTGTCAAAATACCAATGCATTTTTCACAGAACTAGAACAAATAATTCTAAAATTTATATGGAACCACAAAGGACCACAAATAGTCACAGCAATCTTGAGAAAGAAAAACTAAATTGGAGGTATAATGCTACCTAATATCAAACTATACTACAAGGCTATAATAATTAAAACAGTATGACACTGGCATAAAAACAGACACACAGATCAATGAGAGACCCCCAAAATAATCCCACAAAGGAGGCAAGGATATACAGTGGGTAAAAACAGTCTATTCAATAAGTGGTGCTTGAAAAATTGGACAGATACATACAAAAATAATGAAACTAGACCACCTTTTTATACCATATACAAGAATAAACTCAAAACCAACTGAAGACCTAAGTTTAAGACCTGGGACCATAAAACTGCTAAAAGAAAATAGGCAGTAAGCTCTCTGACAATGCTCTTAGTGATGTTTTTTCTGATATATCTCCTCTGGCAAGGGAAACAAAAGAAAGAATAAACAAACTAAATCGAAGTAAAAAGTTTTTGCACAGCAAAGGAGACCATCAATAAAATGAAAATATAAGCTACCAATTGGGAGAAGATATTTGCCAATGATACATTCCATAATGGGTTAATATCCAAAATTTATAAAGAACTCATACAACTTAACACCAAAAAAAAACCTACAAACAATCCAATTAAAAAATGGGCAGAGGACCTAAGCAGGCATTTCTCCAAAGGGGACATACAGATGGCCAATAGACATATGAAAAGATGCTCAATGTCACTAATCATCAGATTCTAGTGCTTGGTCAGCTATATTTTCTCCCAGTCTGTACCTTGTCTTTGCATCCTTTAACAGGGTCTTGCACTGAACAAAAGTTTTTAGTTCTAATGAAATCAAATTTATCAATTTTCATTTTATGGCATATGATTTTGGTTTACAATCTAAGAACTTTCTGCCTAACCTTAGATCCTGAGGATTTTCTCCTCTATATTTTCTAAAAGTTTTCTAGCTTTATGTATTACTAGAGGCTGGTGCACGAAATTCATGCACGGGTAGGGTCCCTAGACCTGGCGGCAATCATGGCCAATTGGGGCTTTCCTTCCCCCAGCTGCCAGCTCCTGGTTGGGGCTTTCCTTGGTTCCGCACCACCCCCTGGTGGTCAGCGCACGTCATAGCAAGTGGTCGAACTCCCGGTTGGTTGAACTCTTGAGGGGATAATTTGCATATTAGTCTGTTATTATATAGGATACTTAAGCCTATCATTCATTTCGAGTTAATTTTTGTATAAGGGGTAAGATTTAGATTGAGTTTTGGGGTATTTTTTATTTTTATTAATCCTCACTAGAGGATATTTTTTCCATGGATTTTTAGAGAGAGGGAAAAGGAGGGAGAGAGAAAGTGAGAAAGAGAGAGAGAAACATTGATGTGAGAGAGACACTTCGATTGGTTTCTTTCTTGCAGACAACCAGGGTGGGGATCAAACCTGCAATCCAGGTACCTGCCCTTGACTGGGAATCAAAACCTCAACCCTTGGGTGCAATGGCCAATGCTCCACCCACTGAGAAAACTGGCCAGGGCTGGGAGGAGGGGAGGGTTGTTTTGTTTTGTTTTGGCCTACGGATGCCAATTGCTCCATGCTCCAGCACCATTTGTTGAAAGGCTCTTCTTTTTCCATTGAATTGCTTCTACACTTTTTGTTGAAACTCACTTGGGCTATTTGTGTGGCTCTATTAATGGGCTAAGCTTTACTGAGATGGAATTCACACACCATAGAGTTCACTCATTAGAATTTACCATTCAGTGGTTTTTAATAAATTCCCGGAGTTGTGCAACCATCACCACAATCAATTTTAAAACATTTCATGATCCCAAATGTAAACCGAAAGGGGAACTTTTACCATCTTAAAAAAAACAGTTGTTCCAAGGCCTATGGCATATTAAAAATTGCCTGTGGGTGCCCCCAACAGGAGAGAGGCCTCCCCTGACAATCCTGTGATGTGTCAGAAGTCTGGTCATGGGCCTGGAGTGGTCATTTCCTTCAGAAGTCCTCGAGCACGTTGAGAAGCTCCCCACAGTGACAGCTGCCTCCAACAAGCCTCACCTGCCCCCGGCATTGGGCCTGGTCCCCAATCTCCAGAGACAGGTGAGATTTCCACCCAGAAGATGGAACCCGTGCTGCCAAGCCTCTGCATATGTCTCCACCCCAGATGGACCTTCACACTCCGCCCCAGACCAGGTGGGGCAGGCAGGGAGCCTGCGCGTTTGGGCTTCTGTTTGGAGCAGCCGGATCCAGATGCAAGTTCAGCCCCCAACCTCTGCAGCTTCCTTGCCTGCAACAACTGGGTAGCGCACCTCCCAGAGCAAGCCAGCAGGGGATCGCAGCCAGGTTAGTGCAATGAAGGTAACGACCACGCAGGTGTCGCTCTCACTCCAAGCTGGAGTTCACTCATTCCTGGAGTTCAGAGGGGGCCGAGACGCCTCAGCACCACCGAGGAGTTTTCCACCTCTCTGGCTGTGACTCAGCAAAACAGGCATCATGCCGGTAATCCGCTGGTGTCCCGAATGCGAGCGGCCTCTAGGGCGCCAGCCCACATGGGGAGCTTGTGGGGTGTGGTAAGAATGGACCTTCAGGCCGTAGCCCTGAACAATGAGTAAGAATTTTCAGGCAGTGAACCGGGCTAGCGCAGGAGCAGCACGTGGGAAAGCGCTGGGGCAGGGATCTTGCCTGTTGAAGGAATGCAGGGTCATATCCTGGAACCGGTTTTGGGGGAGATAGAGAGGGAGGGGAGGCTGCAAAGGCAGGTTGGGGCCAGACTCCTCCCCCGGATGTATAGAGGGCCAGACACAGGGACCATCTGCACTAGCCCAGCTGTGGGGATCTGCTATCTTTGGAGGGGGCCCTGCCTCCCTACCCCTCCCCGCCCCCCCAGAGCCACCCCTCACTGGCCTGCTATGGCTGGAACCCAAAGTATGACCTACAAAAGGCCCCTCTGGCATTCTACCTCCCTTCTTCTCCTCTCTGCTCCACCTCCACCCAGAGCCCTTGCTGGAATGCTCCTTTAAGGAGGCTCAAAGCTTCTGAGCTGGAGGGCACTGCCTATTTGCAGGTGGGGAGTTGGCAGGGAGGTGCTGTGAACCCTGAGAAAGAAGACACCTACTAAGAAGGGCTCCTGGTGGCTAATTGGGCTCCAATTTTTAAAAACAGCCTAGCAGCCAGGCCGCGAGGCTCAGTGGTTGAGCATAGACCTAGGAACCAGGAGGTCATAGTTCGATTCCAGATCGGGTCACATGCCCGGGTTGTGGGCTCGATCCTCAGTGTGGGGAGTGCAGGAAGCAGCCAATCAATGATTCTCATCAATCATGTTTCTATCTCTCTCTCCCTCTCCCTTTCTCTTTGAAATCAATAAAAATATCTATTAAAAAAAAAAAAAGATAGCCTCGCAGCCATTTCTACAGAGGGACCTCTCACACAAACTGTACTTCACAGAGAACCTGCACTGATCTCCCTGCCTCTGCACTGAACTGCCTCGTACACTGTTCCAGCCATCTGAGCCAGCCATTATGAAGGAGTTCCTGGCCCTGGCTGGTTTGGCTCAGTGGATAGAGCGTCAGCCTGCGGACTAAAGGGTCCCGGGTTCGATTCTGGGCACGGGCACATGCCCGGGTTGTGGGCTTGATCCCCAGTAGGGAGTGTGCAGGAGGCAGCTGATCAATGGTTCTCTCTCATCATTGATGTTTCTATTTCTCTCTCCCTCTCCCTTCCTCTCTGAAATCAATAAAAAAATATATTTAAAAAATAAAAATATAAGAGTTTCTGGAATCCTATTTCAACCAATAGGACTGAGGCTTTCCCCATCCAATCAGCTGTACAGCTCTGACTCAACAGAGCAACTCCATTCTGACCAATCAGGACAGTGCCTTTTGACCAATGAAACTGTGAAGTCCTTTTTTGCATGAGGATGGACCAATTAGGAACCAGAGGCTGGAACTTCTGTATATATAAGCCAGCTCCCGTGTGGCTCAGAGAGTGCACTTTCCCTTTAGAGCAGTGGTTCTCAACCTTTCTAATGCCGCGACCCTTTAATACAGTTCCTCATGTTGTGGTGACCCCCAACCATAAAATTATTTTCGTTGCTACTTCATAACTGTAATTTTGCTACTGTTATGAATCATAATGTAAATATCTGTGTTTTCTTTTTTTTTCATCATTTTTTTATTAAGGTATTATATGTGTACATATCTTACCTTTGTCCCCCACCCCCACCCCACTCCCATACATGCCCTCACCCCCCAATGTTTTGCATCCGTTGGTTATTCTTATATGCATGCATATAAGTCCTTTGGTTAATCTCTTATTTCCCCCACCTCTCCCTAACCTTCTGGCTGTAATTTGACAGTCTGTTTGATGCTTTACTGCCTCTGTATCTATCTTTTTGTTCATCAGTTTATAATGTTTTTTATTATCCACAAATGAGTGAGATCATGTGGTATTTTTCTTTCATTGACTGGCTTATTTCACTTAGCATAATGTTCTCTAATTCCATCCAGGTTGCTACAAATGGTAAGAATTCCTTCTTTTTATGGCAGCATAGTATTCCATTGTGTAGATGTACCATAGTTTTCTGATCCAGTCATCTCCTGGCGGGCACCTAGGCTGTTTCCAAATCTTAGCTATTGTAAATTGTGCTGCTATGAACATAGGGGTGCATATATCCTTTCTGACTGGTGTTTCTAGTTTCTTAGGATATATTCCTAGGAGTGGGATTACTGGGTCAAATGGGAGTTCCATTTTCAGTTTTTTGAGGAAACTCCATACTGTTCTCCACAGTGGCTGCACCATTCTGCATTCCCACCAGCAGTGCACGAGGGTTCCTTTTTCTCCGCATCCTCGCCAGCACTTGTCATTTGTTGATTTGTTGATGATAGCCATTCTGACAGGTGTGAGAATTGTTGATGATAGCCATTCTGACAGGTATCGCATTGTTGTTTTGATTTGCATCTCTTGGATAATTAGTGACTTTGAGCATGTTTTCATGTGTCTCTTGGCCTTCCTTCTGTCTTCTTTCAAAAAGATTCTATTTAGGTCCGTTGCCCATTTTTTTATTGGATCATTTATCTTCCTTTTATTAAGTTGTATAAGCTGCCTGTAGATGTTGGAGATTAAACCTTTATCAGTGATAACATTTGCAAATATGTTCTCCCATACAGTGGGCTTTCTTGTTGTTTTGTTGATGGTTTCTTTTGCTGTGCAAAAGCTTTTTATTTTGATGTAGTCCCATTTGTTTATTTTCTCTTTGGCTTCCATTGCCCTAGGGGCAGTATCAGTGAAGAAGTTCTTTCAGCATATGTCTGAGATTTTGCTGCCTGTGGATTCCTCTAGTATTTTTATGGTTTCCCGTCTTATGTTTAAGTCCTGTCTCCATTTTGAGTTTATTTTTGTGTATGGTGTAAGTTGGTGATCTAGTTTCATTTTTTTGCATGTATCTGTCCAATTTTCCCAACACCATTTATTGAAGAGATTGTCTTGACTCCATTGTATGTTCATGCCTCCTTTGTCAAATATTAATTACGCATAGTGGTTTGGGTCGATATCTGGGTTCTCTATTGTATTCCATTGGTCTATATGTCTGTTCTTTTGCCAGTACCAGGCTGTTTTGAGAACAGTGGCTTTGTAATACAGCTTGAAATCTGGTATTGAGATCCCTCCTATTTTATTCTTCTTTCTCAGGATTGCTGTGGCTAATCGGGGTCTTTTTTTATTCCAGATGAATTTTTGGAGAGTTCTTTCTAGGTCTGTGAAATATGCCGTTGGTATTTTAATAGGGAGTGCATTGAATCTATAGATTGCTTTGGGTAGTATGGACATTTTAATGATGTTGATTCTACCAATCCATGAACATGATATGTTCTTCCATCTGTTTACTTCTTCCTCTACCTCTTTTTTCGGTGTCCTGTAGTTTTCTGTGTATAGGTCTTTTACCTCCTTGATTAGTTTATTCCTAGGTATCTTAATTTTTTTGGTGCGATGGTAAATGGGATTGCTTTTTTAGTCTCTCTTTCTGTAAGTTCACTATTGGTGTATAGAAATGCCATAGATTTCTTGGCTTTAGTTTTGTATCCTGCTACATTGCCGAATTCATTTATTAAGTCTGTTAGTTTTTTGATGGAGTCTTTCAGGTTTTTTATGTACAATATCATGTCATCTGCAAATAAGGACAGCTTTACTTCTTCTTTTCCAATTTGGATGCCTTTTATTTCTTCTTCTTGTCTAATTGCAATGGCTAATACTTCCAGTGCTATGTCAAACAGGAGTGGTGAGAATAGGCATCCCTGTCTTGTTCCTGTTCTTAGGGGAAATGGTTTTAGTTTTTGCCCATTGAGTATGATGTTAGCTGTGGGTTTATCATATATAGCTTTTATTATGTTGAGGTATGATCCTTCTATTCCCACCTTGTTGAGAGTTTTTATCAAAAAAGGGTGTTGGATTTTGTCAAATGCTTTTTCTGCATCAATTGATATGACAATGTGATTTTTATCTCTCAATTTGTTTATGTGATGTATCATGTTAATTGATTTGCGGATATTGTACCATCCTTGCATTCCTGGGATAAATCCTACTTGGTCGTGGTGTATGATCTTTCTGATGTACTGCTGGATCTGATTTGCTAGAATTTTGTTGAGGATTTTGGCATCTATATTCATGAGGGATATTGGCCTGTAATTCTCTTTGATTGTGTTGTCTTTATCTGGTTTTGGTATTAGGGTGATGCTGGCTTCATAGAAGGAGCTTGGAAGTGTTCCTTCCTCTTGAATTTTTTGGAATAGTCTGTGGAGGATAGGTTTTAGTTCTTCCTTGAATGTTTGGTAAAACTCTCCTGTGAAGCCATCTGGCCCCGGGCTTTTGTTTGCCGGAAGCTTTTTGATGACTGCTTCAATTTCTTCTATAGTTACTGGAATATTGAGCTGTTTAGATTCTTCCTGATTGAGTTTTGGAAGGTTATATTTTTCTAGGAATATGTCCATTTCCTCCAGGTTGTCCAGTTTGTTGGAATAGAGTTGTTCGTAGTATTTTTTTTAACAATCCTTTGTATTTCGGCGGGATCTGTTGTTATTTCACCTCTTTCATTTCTGATCTTGTTTATTTGGGTCCTCTCTCTTTGCTTCTTGGTGAGCCTGGCTAGAGGTTCATCAATCTTGTTTATCCTTTCAAAGAATCAGCTCTTGGTTTTGTTGATCTTTTGTATTGTTTCTTTGGTCTCTATGTCGTTTATCTCCGCTCTGATCTTTATTATTTCCTTCCTTCTGCTTACACTGGGCTTTTCTTGTTGCTCTTTTTCTAACTCTTTGAGTTGTAGGGTTAGGTAATTTATTACCATTGTTTCTTGTTTTTTGCAGTAGGCTTATAGAGCTATGAACTTCCCTCTCAAGACTGCTTTCGCTGTGTCCCATAGATTTTGGATTGTAGTGTTTTCATTGTCATTTGTTGTCATGATGTTTTTTATTTCTTCCTTGATCTCTCTGGTAACCCAGTCATTGTTTAATAGCATGCTGTTTAGTCTCCATGTGTTTGATTTCTTTGGGTTGTTTTTATTGTAGTTGATTTCCAGTTTTATGCCACTGTGGTCTGAGAAGATGCTTGATATGATTTCTATCTTCTTGAATTTGAAGAGACTTTGCCTATGTCCCAACATATGGTCTGTCTTTGAAAATGACCCATGTGCACTTGAGAAGAATGTATATTCTGTGGCTTTGGGGTGAAATGTTCTGAAGATGTCAATTAATTCCATCTGGTCTAGTGAGTCATTTAGGATTGATGTTTCTTTGCTGATTTTTTGTTTAGAGGATTTGTCCAATGGTGATAGTGGGGTATTAAAGTCTCCTACTATGATTGTATTGCTGTCAATCTCTCCCTTGATATCCTCCAGGAGTTTTTTTTATGTATTTGGGTGCTCCTGTATTGGGTGCATATATGTTTACCAGAGTTATTTCTTCTTGTTGGATTGCTCCCTTTAGTATTATGAAGTGGCCTTCCTTATCTCTTGTTATGTCCTTCACTTTGAGATCTAATTTGTCAGATATAAGTATTGCTACCCCAGCTTTTTTTTTCAGTTCCATTTGCCTGGAAAACCTTTTTCCATCCCTTCACCCTCAGTCTGTGTGCGTCTTTTTTTTTTTGAGGTGGGTTTCTTGTAGACAGCAGGTATATGCGTCTTGTTTTCTTATCCAATCCGTTACCCTATGTCTTTTGATTGGGGCATTTAATCCATTTACATTTAAAGTTATTATTGATAGGTACTTATTTGTCGCCATTTTTATTCTTTACCCCTGTGTTCCTTCTTCGCTTCCTATTTCTTTTTTTTTTTTTTTTTACAGCAGACCCTTTAGCATTTCTTGCATTGCTGGTTTGGTGGTAATAAATTCCCCTAGTCCTTTTTTGTCTGTGAAGCTCCTGATTTCACCTTCAATTTTGATTGATAGCCTTGCTGGGTACAGTATTCTTGGATTCAGACCCTTCCTTTGCATGACTTTGTATATTTCATTCCATTCCCTTCTGGCCTGATGAGTTTCTGTTGAGAAATCAGTTGCTAGTCTGATGGGGGTTCCTTTGTATGTAACTTTCTGTTTCTCTCTTGCCGCTTTTAAGATTCTTATTTTGTCATTGGTGTTTGCCATTTTAATTATAATGTGCCTTGGCGTCGGTCTTTTGGCGTTCATTTTGCTTGGGACTCTGTGAGCTTCTTGGATTTGTGTGGGGTTTTTCTTCCCTATATCAGTGAAGTTTTCTGTCATTATTTCTTCAAACAGGTTTTCTATTCCTTGCTCCATTTCCTTTCCTTCTGGAACCCCTATTATGCAGATGTTGTTTTGTTTCGTGTTGTCCCAAAATTCCCTTAGGCTCTCCTGCTATTTAATTTTTTTTTCTAGAAGCTGCTCTACTTGGGTATTTTTTCCCATCTTGTCTTCTAGCTCACTGATGCGGTCCTCTGCTTCTTCTAGTCTACTCTTGATGCTTTCTATTGAGTTCTTACAGCAGCGATGTCATTTTTCATTTTTTCTTGGTTCTTCTTTATTTCCTCTTGGTTCTTGCTCATATTGTCGAATTTGTCTTCCATTCTTTTCAGCCACCTTATGACCATTTCTCTGAATTCTTTCTCTGGAAGGTTGCTTGCCTCCATTTCGTTTACTTCCTTTTCAGGTGATGCCTGCTTTTCTTTCATATGCAGGCTGTTTCTTTGTCTCCCCATGGTCTCTCTTCTCCGCATGTCTGGTTATGTAGTTCTCTCTCTCCTGCGTTGATTTAAAGGCACAAAATACAACACAACCAGGTACAACACACAAGGCACTGAACAGAAATGTATTCACGATATTAATAACCTCCAATAAAGGTGACCACCAGAGAAAGGCAAATTAGGGGATAGGAGAGAAAGAAGAAGAGGAAAAAGAAAGAAAGAAAAAAAAAAGGAGTGTCAAAATGAAATTGGGAAAAGGAAAAAAAAAAGTAAGAGAGACAAGAAAGAGACTAAGAGAGAAAGGGGAACAAACTATATATGTGGGGAGAAAACTCCAATAGAACAACCACTAATCCCAGCAAATGCCAACAACAAGTACCTGGGGATTAATACAAACTACAACACTAACTAATATCAAGTGAGGCAAAGGTAAACAGAAGCAAAAAATAAACAAAAACAAAGCAAACAAAAAGACAAACAAAAAAAGAATAAGCAAAACAATCTCACAAACAAGCATAAAAATTTGATATAATCAACATTC
This sequence comes from Plecotus auritus, assembly GCF_963455305.1. NCBI lineage: Eukaryota > Metazoa > Chordata > Mammalia > Chiroptera > Vespertilionidae > Plecotus > Plecotus auritus. Next base: position 59,081,546 of record NC_137783.1, on the reverse strand, counting down.
AAGCAAACAACAACAAAAGGACAGAGAGAAAGACAATTTTTGGATAGTTAAGACAGCGAAGAGAGAGGTGTGTATGGACTTGGAGCAGCGGATCGTAGATTAGATATATAAGTAGGGTGAAATTTTATCAGGGGGTAAACAGAAAGAATAGGGAAAATCTAAAGCAGGAAAGGGGTAAGATAAACAGGACACTAAAAGGGGAAAGGTTAGGAAGAGAGTGATGGCCTAAAGGTAGAGTTGAGATAGAGTAAGACGATGCTAAAGGAAAGATGAAACTAGAATGTAGAACACTAATCCCAAAGTAAAATAAAGAGAAAATAAAATGATACTTAAAAAAAAGGTAAAATAGTAGTAGTAATGATATTGATTGAAAATAAAAATGTAATAATTAAAAAGGTAAAATCAAGTGAGGAAAAAAGAAAAAAAATTAGTTTCTTGAGTAAAAGATGCAACAAATGAAAATAAAAAAATAAAAATAAAAAAAATAAAATGTGCAGTAGTGAAGGTCATTCACTTCCTCTATTGTTCTGTTTGGCATGCCTGTTTCTCAGTCCGGACAGTATTGCAGTTCCCTGCGTTCCACTGCTCCTCAGTGTTGTAAGCCAGTCCTGATTTTAAGCAGGCAGTGTGTCTTTATTTCTCATATTCCTTTATTTTTGATTACACAAGAGTCAATTTGTGATTCAGCCCCTGGGTGGCAGTGTTTCTGGCTTGACTTCCGGGTCTATATATGGCCTCTCTAGCCTGTATTTACATCCTTCTTTCCCTGTGGCACTCAATACCGGTTTGTGGAAGTGAGCTGCCTCAGAGCTGGCTCTCCGATGGTCACTCCCTGCTCCGATCCCCAGGTTCCAGAAAAACACTTTCCCCTGCAGTCTCCCAGGGTGTCCCCAACTGGGTGATCCTATGTATTGGGCTTAGTAATCAGAAGCAAGGATTTGAAGAGGAAAAAGCCCAAGTGTGCGAACAATGGGTCTGAGCGCAAGTCTAAGCAGCTGGCACACCTTTGAAATTCTTAGGCTGTCCCTGCACATCAGATCAAAATGGGTTGCTTTTTAGAGATCCCTTCTGTTAGCAGCTCTGAGGACCCCCTTCCACATTCATGGATCACGCCAGCCCCAACAGCCACGGATTTTTCTAGGCACAGACTTTCCTGGTCCTCTAGCTCCCGCAAAACGTGCTTTCCTCTCTCCCGCCGGGTCCAGAGACCTCACCTTATCCCAGGCGAAATCTGACCTTTCCGTGGTGGAGTGTAGAGCTCCTCTGAATCCGCATGTTTGCACCAATTGGGGACCAGTGTTCTGGGGCTTGCAGCTATTCCGTGGGTGCCGCAGTTCAATATCTGTGTTTTCTGATGGTCTTAGGTGACCCTGCTAGCGGTTCTCAACCTGTGGGTCGCAACCCACAGGTTGAGAAACGCTGCTGTAGAGCCTAAGACCATCGGAAAACACAGATATTTACATTACAATTCATAGCAGTAGCAAAATTACAGTTATGAAGTAGCAACGAAAATAATTTTATGGTTGGGGGTCACCACAACATGAGGAACTGTATTAAATGGTCGCGGCATTAGAAAGGTTGAGAACCACTGCTTTAGACTGGAGACTCCCTGGCTGAGCTGAGACACCAAACGTGTCTTTCTGTAGAGGAGCAGACCAGCGTAGGCTGGAGCAGACTGGCACCAAATAGAGCAGACTGAAGCACACCTGAGCACAGCAGCACAGCACAAAGCAGACCAGCAAGGAGCAGAGCAGAGTGGAGTGGAGCAGAGCAGAGCAGAGCAGAGAGGGGCCTAGCTCTCTCAGCTGTGCCATATCACAGTTGAGCTGTTTTGCACTAATTAAAGTTTCCTTCTTCACTGAATGGGAAATCAGGGATTCCTGTTCACGTTGAATTGGCACCAAAGGCCGTAGGTTGGGCGGTGGACAGTGCCCATTGTTTGAGGAAATGGGCACCTGAGAGGCAACCCTGCGCCCACCCCTGAAGAACTCCTTCAGGGAGTATCCTGGGAAGATCTAATCCAGGCCCCTGATGTGCAGAGACATGGCCTGCACTGTGAGAAAGCTCTGTTTTCCTTTTTCTAATTTTTTTATTTAAATGTAGTCTTTTTTTAAAAAAAAAAAAAAAAGATGTTTTTATTGATTTCAGAGAGGAAGGGAGAGGGAAAGAGATAAAACAACAATGATGAGAATCACTGATCGGTTGCCTCCTGCACACCCCCCACTGGAGATTGAGCCCACAACCTGGGCATGTGCCCTTGACCAGAATCGAACCCAGGACCCTTCAGTCTGCAGGCCGACGCTCTATCCACTGAGTCAAACCGGCTAAGGCAGCTCTGTCTTTCTTAAGAGGGGCCTCGGTTTCCTGTAAAATGAAGACAGACTGATATCCACACAGCATGTGAGCCCTTGGTTATGGTCCCTCCGAGGCAGGACCAGACAGCCTGACCCCCAAGCGTGCCCTCTTGGGGACTGGAATGAGGACAGGTTTATCAGGGAGGACTTCCTAGACAAAAAGGTAAGGATGTTGTGTGAAGGGGAGTGTTATGTGCAAAGGCCTGGAAGACAAGCAAGTGAGGAGGGTTCTTTGTGGCCAGGTCCAGAGTGCTCCAGGGCAGGGCTTCGAGTTCAAATGGAGTCATCAGCCAGGCCCAGCGAAGGACCTCAGGCTTTCTACCTGACATTTGAGTCCTCAAAGCTCTGTGGGGCCTCTTCAAGGTTTAAAAGTAGGGGACTTGATCTGATTTTATTTTAGTAAAAACATTCTGGAAGGTGGTGGAAGCCTGATAGGAAACAAGGCAGAGGCAGGGAGGGAGTGCCCCACTTTTGGAGACAGCCAGTGAGGCCTGCAGTTACAGCAGTGGGGCCTGGGAGTAGGGACCCATGGTAGAATATTACAGAGGTGGGATCAGGTGGGATGGGGGTAGTTTGACAGGGTTTCATGAGGACAAAAGGGTCAAGGGTGCATTCCCGCCCCTTGGAGGTGTGCCCAGGACCTCTTACACTTACTAGGGAGATGGCTCTTAGAAAGCCCCGCGCCACGCAGAGCTTAATAACCTTTGAGGCCAAGAAAATTGTGTTTTAACATTAGCTTTGGAGAACTAGTATGAGCTCAGTGAGGAGAGGGGCCCAAGCAGTCCCTACTTTCCTGGTAGTTTCAGAATCTAGATGCCACACTCTGGAGGTTCGGTAGAGCCCTCAGCCCTGAGTATGCGCAGAGGCAGGCACTTTGAACTGAGTTGCTTTGTAGAGTCAAGATTTTTTAATTGCAATGTCAGTGCATGCTCATTATAGGAAAGTTTACAGGCACAAAACAATTATGAGAAAAACTATTCATATCCTTCCACTCAAACTCAACCACTTAGGTAAGTTTATCATTTACTGTTTTCCTTCCTTTCTTTCTTCCTTATATACTTATCAGTACAGTAATGGTCATACAGTAGCTTCTTCTTATCAAGCTTTTGCTTTCCTCAATTTTAGTTAACTATGGTCAACTGTGGTCCAAAAATATTACATAGAAAATTCCAGAAATAAACTCATATGCTTTATATTGCGTGTTCTGAGGAGTGTGGTGCAATTTCAGGCGCTCCTGTTTCGACTTCCTCCCTTTGTCCAGCATATCCACGCTGCAGACACTCCCCATGCACTAGTCACTTAGCAGCTGTCTCAGTTATCTGACTGACTCACGGTGCTTGTGGTTAAGTAGCCCTTATTTTACTTAACAATGATCCCAAAGTGCAAGAGTGGTGATGCTGGCAATTCAGATATGCCAAAGAGAAGCCATAAAGTGTTGCCTTTTTTTTTTTTTAATACTTACCTGAGGACGTGCTTAGACAGAGGGAAAGAGAGAGAGAAAGAAACACCCATGTGAGAGAAAAACATCGGTTGATTGCTTTCCATACGCGCCCCAATCTAGGATCAAACCTGCAACCTAGCTATGTGCTCTGACCAAATCGAACCAGTAACCTTTGGTGCACAGGACAATGCTCAACCAACTGAACCACCCCAGCTGGGCCATGAAGTGCATCCTTTAAGTGAAAGGTGAAAAATCTCAACTTAAGAAGGAAAGGAAAAGAATTGTATGTTGAGGTTTTTAAGAGTAACAGTAAAATCAAATCTATCCATGAAACTGTGAAGAAATTCATGCTAGTTTCTTGTTATATAACTTATATAACCTTTATTACATTATCCTATATAATAAAAGGGTAATATGCAAATAGACCAAATGGCAGAACAACCAAACAACCAATCAAAGCATAATATGCTAATGATATGCTAAGGCTGCTCAACCACTTGCTAGGACGTGCACTGACCACCAGGGGCAGATGCTCCAACTGGTAGGTTAGCTTGCTGCTGGGGTCTGGCCTATAGGGACTGAGCAAGACAGGCTGGACATGCCCTGGAGCCCTCCTGCAGACCCTCCCCAGCTGGCCAACCTCCTGCGTCCCTCCCTGGCCCCGATCATGCACTGGTGGGGTCCCTCGGCCTGGCCTGTGCCCTCTCGCAATCCGGGACCCTTCAGGGAATGTTGGAGAGCCAGTTTCAGCCTGATCCCGCAGGCCACTCCCCTTGGGAGGGCGCCAGACACAGGGCTCATGGCTGGTGCCATGCGGCATCACATGGAGCTGCTACAGCAGCATGAACCTCTCCCGATAGGGACTGATTGGGTGCAAGCCTGCGGCAGGCACAGTGGGGCCAGGATGAGTGGGAGTGGCAGGTAGGAGCTGCAGGCAGTGTTGGACTGTGGGTTTCGGCCTGATCCCTGCAGGCCACCCAGAGGGACCCCACCTGTGCACGAATTCGTGCACTGGGCCTCTAGTATAGTTATAATTGTTCTATATGTTATTGTTGTTAATCTCTTGCTGTGCTAATTTATACATTAAACTTCATCATAGGTATGTATGAACTGTCAACTGAAGGTCATCACCACCAATTCAACAGTAGTCCCCAATTTGGAGTGCAGTGAAGGGGGAGACTTTATTCACTAC